>NW_017306269.1:2781909-2810762 GCF_000935625.1 Nanorana parkeri
AAAAAAATTTTAAATTTGGGAAATTTTAAAAAAAAAAAAAAAAAAAAAAAACCTGTAAAAGGAACCTTTCACCTTGCCCATTAATCACCTTCCCTCAGTGTTTGAACCTGGTGATTGGCTGCTCAGGACTAAGCACTGCATCCTGGAAAGAAAGGGGAGAAGGTGACATGCCTCCCCATATCCACATGGGCTCCGACAAATAACTAGAGTGGTGGAAAAAAATGTGATTATGAGTAGAAGGGGCACGGTTGTTATTAAAAGAAACTGTCACTTTGCCACCAATTGGACAAATTGACAGGTTTCTTTTAAGATGCATTCTGGAAAAGTAACTAATATATGCAGATCAGACATACAGCATATTTTCCCTTTAACCCCTTCGTGACTGACGATGTACAGTGTACGTCGCCAGCATCGGGGCTGTTTAAACAGACTCCCGGCGACTTTTGCCGCCGGGAGTCACAGATGGTAGATCGACAACCTGAGAAGCAGACTTGAAGTCGAAGCTCTGCCTGTTGGTCAGTAAAGCTGCTCATCATGTTGTGGGAGGCAGAAGGTGGTGTGGCAAATGTCTACCTTTAGAAATAAATTACTCTGGAAGAAAACTAAAGGTACACATTTCATATCTGCTGCCACTTGACCGTCTTTAAAGGAAAACTATGAGGCGAGTGATAATCACTCAGCCTCATAGTTCTAGCCGACGTGTGACAATGAAACTGTTACAGGGCGGCTCAATAGATCGGGAAGTGAGCGATCACATAGCGTCGCTCGCCCACTTGTCGATCTATCCCTGCAGAGAGCCGTGACTGTCATTCACGGCTCCCTGCAGGGATTCCCCCCCTCCCCTGTCCGAACCTCCAGCGCTGACTGGCGGAACGGACAGGGGAGGGGGCGGGCACAGCTGGCTCTGCCTCTAGATAGGCAGAGCCAGCTGTCAATCTCGCAGCTGGGTGGATCTCGACAGTAATGTCGGGATCTGTCCTGGCTGCGGCATCTTAGTATACAGCTACAGCTCGTGGTATACTGAGCTTAGGGTGACGGGAGGACGCTAGTTTGTGTCCTCCCGTTACCCTGATGAGAACTATGGGGAAAAACACTTACCCCATAGTTCTCCTTTAGGTCCACCATTTGTAACATGGCATATCATGTTTTTATTCATCCCCTGCCACCTTGAGTTAACTTGTGTAAAGGCCTGAATTTTTTTGTTTTTCATTTACAGGGTTAGTCTGGACACTAGGGCATATGTGTAGTAAAAGTGGACAAATCTAGGAATAATATGTATCTAGATTTACTGGCCTTCCTACTTTCAAATCATTTTACACTAAATGGCCAAAACGTATGAAGACACCTGACCATCACACCTATATGAGCTTCTGGGAAATCACATTCTCAAACCATGGGCGTTACTATGGAGTTGCCTCCCCTTTGTCTGTATAACAGCTTACACTCTTCTTTGAGTGTTTGGTGGAATTTATTCCCATTCAGCCAAAAAAAGCATTTGTGAGGTTGAATACTGGGGTTGGCCAGGGAAGTGTGGTCAGGGGATGCAAGTGAGGCAGAGCCTCACCTAGTATTATGTAGGAAAAACCTGTCAGCTTCAAGTGTGAAGCTGACAGCTTTTTCTCCATTCAGAGCGGCTTGTAACAGGTTACAGAGCAGGCAAAGCCTCTCCGCTGTATAACCTGTCATGGACGGAGTGCTGCCTGTTAATTACAGGCAGCGCTGCATCCAGCTTTTGACAGCTAAGTTAGGTTACACAGTAGCGGGCTTCCCCACTGCTTGTGTAACCTAACATGGTGAGGCCAGAGCTGCAACAGCCTCTACTCTGTTAGAGGCTTGAGCTCTGTGGATGGTTTGGACAATGACAAAGCGCCATTGGTCCAGGCTCTCCAGTCAAAAGAAAGAAAGAAAAAAACCCACTGAGGACATGGATCTCGATGCCTCCTCAGTGATTAGCAAGTGAGGGACAGGGAGGCTCCTCCCTTCCTCTTCCACACATAGCTTGGTGACGGGGTTGCGGTCGGGGCTTTGGCGAGCTGGGGGCAGGATGTCAACGTGCTGGGGGCGGAGCTGGGGAATGCCTCACTCAGCACGGAAGGTACCACACGTCACTGGTGTTGAATGAAAAGACCTGGCTTGGAGTCAGCTTTTCAGTTTATTCCAAGAGTGTCCAGTAGTGTTGAGGTCAGGGCTTTGTGCAGGCCAACCAAGTACCTCCACACCAAACTCATCAAACCATGTCTTTATGGAGCTGGCTTTGTGCACAGGGGCGCAGTCCTGCTGGAACAGAAAAGGACTGTTGTCACAAGGTTGAAAGTGCACAATTATCTAAAATGTCTTTGGATGTTGTAGCATTACCAGTTTCCTTCACTGTAAACACCTGAACCTGGTCATTTGAAGGGTTGTCCTCATACTTTTGGCCATGTAGTATAGGTGTGATGGTCAGGTGTCCACAGGCATTTGGTCAATATTGCTTACATATAACATGAATCTTTGGCAGTTGCAGGAGGTGAAATGTATTCAAACATGGCACATTTTATACAGTCTTCAAATGGTTGGTGAATCAGCCATTCACCACTAACACATTGCTTATGAGTACCGCTTTATACTTTACTTTTCTAGATTTTATGTTTACAAGAAGTTCAGGAAGATCACTACCAGGAACAAATCAAACCCAGCTTGGAAGCACTCGGTATGCAGCATTTAGACCATTATTTTACGCTTTTGAATGTAGTTCCCTGATGTCTATGTAAAATTAAATACATTTTGGTTTTCCTTTTTATCTTTTTGCGATTTCCCAATTGATTAACAGTAACATCAGAATTGCGCTTCTATCACAGAGCGGCTTGTAACAGGTTACAGAGCAGGCAAAGCCTCTCCGCTGTATAACCTGTCATGGACGGAGTGCTGCCTGTTAATTACAGGCAGCGCTGCATCCAGCTTTTGACAGCTAAGTTAGGTTACACAGTAGCGGGCTTCCCCACTGCTTGTGTAACCTAACATGGTGAGGCCAGAGCTGCAACAGCCTCTACTCTGTTAGAGGCTTGAGCTCTGTGGATGGTTTGGACAATGACAAAGCGCCATTGGTCCAGGCTCTCCAGTCAAAAGAAAGAAAGAAAAAAACCCACTGAGGACATGGATCTCGATGCCTCCTCAGTGATTAGCAAGTGAGGGACAGGGAGGCTCCTCCCTTCCTCTTCCACACATAGCTTGGTGACGGGGTTGCGGTCGGGGCTTTGGCGAGCTGGGGGCAGGATGTCAACGTGCTGGGGGCGGAGCTGGGGAATGCCTCACTCAGCACGGAAGGTACCACACGTCACTGGTGTTGAATGAAAAGACCTGGCTTGGAGTCAGCTTTTCAGTTTATTCCAAGAGTGTCCAGTAGTGTTGAGGTCAGGGCTTTGTGCAGGCCAACCAAGTACCTCCACACCAAACTCATCAAACCATGTCTTTATGGAGCTGGCTTTGTGCACAGGGGCGCAGTCCTGCTGGAACAGAAAAGGACTGTTGTCACAAGGTTGAAAGTGCACAATTATCTAAAATGTCTTTGGATGTTGTAGCATTACCAGTTTCCTTCACTGTAAACACCTGAACCTGGTCATTTGAAGGGTTGTCCTCATACTTTTGGCCATGTAGTATAGGTGTGATGGTCAGGTGTCCACAGGCATTTGGTCAATATTGCTTACATATAACATGAATCTTTGGCAGTTGCAGGAGGTGAAATGTATTCAAACATGGCACATTTTATACAGTCTTCAAATGGTTGGTGAATCAGCCATTCACCACTAACACATTGCTTATGAGTACCGCTTTATACTTTACTTTTCTAGATTTTATGTTTACAAGAAGTTCAGGAAGATCACTACCAGGAACAAATCAAACCCAGCTTGGAAGCACTCGGTATGCAGCATTTAGACCATTATTTTACGCTTTTGAATGTAGTTCCCTGATGTCTATGTAAAATTAAATACATTTTGGTTTTCCTTTTTATCTTTTTGCGATTTCCCAATTGATTAACAGTAACATCAGAATTGCGCTTCTATCGGCAGCTGCAGTTTGATGTCAGTATCAGATCTGCTTCCTGTTCCCGGGGACCCTTGACAGTTTGTAGACCATCTTCTGAATCAGGAACTGTCCCTAGTTCAGAAACTTGTCGGCAATGGTAGCACCCTATATCCGTCATGGCAGATTTACTTTACAATAACTTCTACAAGATTCTGCAGAGAACAGAGTACTTTAACATTCCCTCCGGTGCTGATCATGTCATTAAAAGCCTAAGTGTTTGATTTCTGATGGGGAGGAAGGTTCAGAGTTCCAGTTAGCTGACCTTCGCCATCAGCAGAAGTCAAATGACCAGCATAGGAATCTTGAGGGCGGTGTTGTTCATAAAAGCCAATATTTCAACTTTGTAATCTTCCCAGCAAGATTACATCACTCTAAAGTGAACCTGTACTTTATAGGAACAGTTAGCATGTTCTACTTACCCCACACGCAGAGCACTCAAACGCCTTAGAAAATAGAAACTTGTACAGGACTATGTACACTCCCTCACCCTCGCTCAGCAGTGCTCTTCTTGTTAATATTAGAGTAAAAGTTTGTTTTAAGTAGGGATGCACCGATACCGATCCTAGTATCGATATCAGTGCAGATAACGAGTATTTGGGCTTCGTACTGACCCAAATGCTCCAATACTTCCCTCCCATACTGGAACTTCTGTGACCAGCAGTGCTGAGGGAGCATGGAGCTGGCTTCCTTTTCCAGTCAGGGAGGCGGGTCATGACGTGCCCGCCCGGCTTCCTGATTGGCTAGGCAGCCGGCTTCACGTGTTGGTAGGCAGCCTGGAATCAGAAAGCCGGGTGTCATGTCATGACTCATGTCCCAGCTTCATGATTGGTCAGGAAGCCACGCTGCCTAAAAACAAGTGAAGCCGGCTTTCCAGTCAATCAGGAACCCTGGAAGCGGGTCATGACGTGCCGTCTGGTATCCTGATTGATCAGGAAGCCAAAATGCCTATCAACAAGTGAAGCCTGCTTCCTAGCCAATCAGGAAGCCGGATGGCACCTCATGACTCGCTGCCTGGGTTCCTGATTGGTCAGGTAGCCAGGCAGCCTCTGAAGCCAGTGTTCTTTCGCTAGAACACCAGCCTCACAGGCAATCAGGAAGCCGGGCGACGGGTCATGATCCACCACCCAACTTCCTGATAATCGGGGCACAAGGCACCAGTACTCGGTATCGGCAAGTACCGGTAAAAAAAAAAAAATATTGGTACTCGATACCAAAAAAACGGTATTGGTGCATCCCTTGTTTTAAGACTTGTAACAAGTAGGGGGACTACTGAAAGGTTTACGATGCTCAGAAAAGTGTGTAATGGTAGAAATCCTAAAAGAACAGCATCAGCCAGACTCTCGGCTCAGAATCAGGCCAGCAACTTTTAGAGGAAGAGGCAGCCATTTCTTTTTTTCCTGGGTAATTGCAGCACAAATGTTGATATCTTTAATTACTTTTTATTTCTGGTATTTATAAGTTTGACATTTGTAATAAATTCTCAATGCACTGAAATCCGAGTGTTACAAATGAGTTGACCGTACAACTGTACCTCATTAAATATTACTCATTGATGTGATGTATGCTGAATAGGATTTGTGTTTTGTATTTCAGGCTACCTCTGTGAGTACAAGGTTCGCACCGGGAGTAAACCGGACGGCTGCGCCATTTGCTTCAAATCCGATAAATTCAGCTTGATGTTGGTGAAACCGGTGGAATATTTAAGGAGGAACATCGCTCTTCTAGACCGTGACAACATAGGCCTGCTGCTAATGCTGCAACCTAAGATGGGGAAGGAAGCTCCAAGCATCTGCGTGGCAAACACCCATCTGCTCTACAACCCCCGACGAGGGGACATAAAGCTCACCCAGCTGGCTATTCTTCTAGCTGAGATTACCAAGGTTGCCCAAATGCAGGATGGGAAATTCTGTCCCATCATTCTCTGTGGTGACTTCAACTCTGTGCCCGGCTCCCCACTGCTAAGGTTTATAAAAGAAGGAAGGCTCAATTATGAGGGGATGACCATTGGAAAGGTAAGTACATGCATCATATAAGAGCTGAAGTCAGAACTCGAGACAAAACTTTGCAGTGTGATGGGTTATATCATTTGGTTGTTATTTGATTGTTGATTTCCCCTCACTTCTTGTCCCAGTGGCCATATGGTAACAACAGGAAGTGAAGAGAAATCTCTCCAGAAAGCATTAACAACCTAACAAAAGTTCTTAACCTTTGCCAAAACATACTTTATTTTAAAGGGCCACAAAGCATCATATACATATTTTTATATGCAATAAAAATAGATTTTAGGAGCTTTGGAACAATGTTTATTTAATCCCCTCCCCCAAAATATATATGTTCTCGTTTACCTTGCATCAGTTTCT
Source organism: Nanorana parkeri (assembly GCF_000935625.1). Classification (NCBI taxonomy): domain Eukaryota; kingdom Metazoa; phylum Chordata; class Amphibia; order Anura; family Dicroglossidae; genus Nanorana; species Nanorana parkeri. Next base: position 2,788,332 of record NW_017306269.1, read on the forward strand.
GTATTGGAGCTAGTTTTATATCTTCGGGCCTCCATTAGCTAAAAAAAATTATAAATTTCAACCCTTGGCACTTCCATGTATCAGTGTGACAACGCTGCCTCTTCCTTTGCCCTGCATGCAGAGTTGTCTCCCTGTGATGCACATTCTCACTGTGGCGGATGTTAGAGAGCCACTACATATATTTTGTTGCATATTTTTCTCTTTAGAACATATAGAATTTTTTTTAGCTTTGGATAGAGTAGGAAATGGTTAAAACTCTGTCCCATGTAGACACAGAAGTAACAGAAATCATCTCTTGTCACTGGAACAAGTGTCCCCATAAGAATATTTCCCATTTATTCCTGTTCTGATGAAGTCAAAATATTTGCTTTTCCATCACTTTTGGTCCCAGAGCCAATGGCCATCAGGACACACAGGGTGAATCTCCGCAGCCAGGTCACAGGCAACAATAGAAAACCTGACGGGTTCTAATCTCTTTCCTTCTTTATCTGAAACAAAAAAATGGCTTTAGATACACTTAAAGATAAAAAGGACAAGGGGGAGAAATAAGTACTGATTTTCCTTATAATATTCCCCCAAACCCCTATCGTAATCCTAAAAAATGATTTACCTTTATTGGGTGCAACAGAATTTTCAACCCAGTAACCTAATACTCCAACAGCAAGACTTCACAGTGTCTATACCTGGGGTAGGCAACCTCAACACTCCAACTGTTCTGGAGCTACAAGTCCCATGATGCATTGCAAGACTGACAGCCTCAGGCATGACTGTCAGAGACATGATGGGATTTTCAGTTTCACCGCATCTGGAGTGCCAAGGTTTGCCTAAACCTTGTTGCCAAAAAAAAATACTGGCCCATTTCAAGTATCCCATCCCATAATTCTCCTAATGCTGGATTTGTTGTGTGTCTGCAGGTGTCTGGGCAGGAACAATACTCCAGAGGACAAAGGATTTTATCTATTCCGATTTGGCCAGAAAGTTTGGGCATCACCCAGAAGTGTGTATATGAACCCCAGAAGGATCAGCAACAAAAAGGTTTAGTATTGTTTTCAAAAAGTTTATATCTTCAAATGTGTTCAGTGGGCCCTCATAATGAGCTGGGACATGTTCTCCATATTAGTTTGTGCAGGCGGGACTTTACACTTGTAAAGCTGTCTTAGGAGAGATCTGGAGGCTGCCATTGATGAGCTGTTTTTGAAAATTCTAGTAGCCTGGCTGTCGTGCTTATTCACTTTCTTCATTTTTTTTTTTTTAAGCCCAGAAGTTCCATTTTGACTGGCTGCATTTTGATTTTTAGTAGTTGTTTGGGAAATATTGAATCTATAGAGAGCCAGGCAAGTCTTCATATTTTGTTTTTATCTATCCCTGTGGAGTCCCTTGGATCATAAACCTAGGCCATACATGGGACCTTGACTTCTGGCAAAGTTGAGATCAAGCCTTGCCCTTCCCAGTGTTAAGCTCTGCCTTTGTACTTCAATTGTTGTCGGAGCCTCTTCTGCATACTGAACTTCTGGCATTTGACATTGAATCACACATTGTGGGGCTTATTAACCTGAGGCTCCGTGTATTGCCTAAGCCCAGGATCCAGTGGGACTCCAGAAAGACATAGGGATTTGATTGGTTGAATGTCACAGGTACCTATGGGCACCGCAGCACTGTTTTTTCCTTAGGCCGTAGGTCAGGTTACATTCCCTTTAACCACCTGAGTACCAGCCTGTAATGCTCCTTCATTACCTGGCTATTTTTCAGATTTCGGTGCTGTGATAGTTTGACTGACAGTTACCCAGTCATCCAACAATGTACCTAGATGAATTTTACTTTATTTTTTTATTTTTTTGTAAGACCAGTAGAGCTTTATTTTGGTGGTATTTAATAATCATTGTGCCGAAGTGCAGAAGGAGTTCGACTCTGGATCTGCTTAGCCGAACTTTTTGTCAGGCTACTCGCTGCCAATCTCATAGGGGCTGAATATCTCATAGAATAGCTCAGCTATTCTGCTCAGTACCCCTGTGGTACCGAGCAGAATAGAAAAACAGTGTAAAAACGTTTACAAATGTAAATAAAAGATCAATGTTCAAAAATAAATTAAGATTTCCAATAAAAAAAGAAAAGATTATTGAAAAAAGAAAAATTGAAAAAAAAGAAACAATCGGGCAGAGCTAGCAGTGACGGCTAGCTCTGCCCAAATGTTTCCCATTGGCCGGGACCTGCTAGAGTCTTCTAGCAGGTCCCGCCCAATGAATAACAACTGGGCAGAGCCAGCCGTGACGTCACAGCCGGCTCCGCCAAGTTGTCATTGTTTAATGACAGTTCAGCGTCCCCAGGTGACCTGGGGACGCTGATCTGTCATTGCAACTAGGCGGAGCCGGCTCTGAGATGCTGCAGCTACAGCTGATCCTTCGGCTAGCTTTGTGAATAACCCTCTTAGTGTCTACATTTGCATTACCTGTGATTGGTCATCACAGCAATCACAAGGTACAGAGCAGCTCAGATTGGCTCTGTACACTGTGTCTGTGACATCCACCACTCCTCCGTTCATAATGGTATAGTGGTATTAAAGGGGTTAACAGAAAAAAATTTGTGTTTTCCGGGTAACCATCTTTCATAATGCTCAGATATGATGTAAAGAGAACCGGTCATCTTCAGCCTAAGCTGGGAAGCAAACACTGCCTGCCGTTAATGTCTTTTATGTTAAACATAACATTCAAATGCAAATTCTTCTATTGGAGGCGTCAATCCGATATCGCTTAGAAAAATATAGCCTGTCATTCATTACTAGTGATCAAACCTGCTGTGGCCCTGGCTGTTATTGAGCCATCGATGGGCACCTTTTACAGTTGTGTTTAAAGGATTGCATTTTAATCAAATTTGGTTTCCTATTCTTAGAAGACGGACAGAAACAAGGAGCCATTAAGGACGTTGACCAACAAAAGGAGGAATCCCATAACAAGTATGTCACTGTCGGGAAATCTATGGAAACAAACATTTGTCTGTAGCCCATGCTTATCGGGGATAGAGAGTCACTGATGTACTGATCACCTGGTGCTGAAACTGGGATTTTGTCTGCACTTCTAGGTTCATTCTGAGCTACGAACATTAGTAAATGTGAGTTCACTGACCTCACTCACTCAGCATCCCGAACCCTTCCGCAGGGTTCGGGATGCTTAGTGAGTGACTCTCTATCCCCGATAAGCATGGGCTACAGACAAAAAGAGGGAGAGTGCATTATGTAACTATGTAGAAGTGGATTTATAGCCACCCAGATCGATTTTTGAATGTCAGATGCAGCAACATTATTAGATACAAACTGCCATCTGTGGCTTTCCTCCGGGTACTCCGGTTTCCCCCCACACTCCAAAGACACGCTGGTGGGGTAATTGGCTCTGGTCTAAATTGGTGCGTTTATGTGAGATGGGGACTTTAGATTGTAAGTTCCTTGAGGGCAGAGACTGATGTGAATGTGCTCAATATAAAGTGCTTTGATCCCAGAGGGTAGAGATGCACAGACTATAAAGACTTTAGCGTTCTCCCACCACAGGGAACTGCCTAAGAGGGCGTTGGGAAGGGGTTGAATAAAGGAACATGATTGTGATGGCAGACATGACAGGAAGCTGTCAGCTTTGTGTTTGACTCTGGTTTCATGTGATCTGGTTTCATGTGATCTGTTTCTGTATCAGGGTGGAATCCAATCTGAAACACCACTTCAGGCTTTCTTCAGTGTATTCCCATATCTTGCCGGACACCGGGATGCCAGAGATCACCACCTGCCACTCCAGCACTGCCATCACCGTGGATTATATCTTCTACTCTGCAGCCATAAATGACGTTTTTGTCCAGCCAGGTAAGACTTGAACTATACTATGTTCCTTGTTTCATGATAGATGTGTTCCAAAACATCAATACATTCATGTACTGTGAAAGCTAGAACTTGGAGGTCCTGCATTGTAAAAGCTGTGCCGCTCAGTGAAGTTCTTCTACAGTGGGTCTGAAGGTAAGTATATGTGTGGGCTACACTGAGGGCATCGGGGGAAACTTCAAAGGACAGCTTCACTGAAGATGACGTTGTTTTTTTGGTGGCGGGGAGTGAGCTGTCATTAAGTGCTCATTCATGCGGGAATCGGCCAGGCATGTACAGCTCCGTGCTGCGTGCACGGCCGTATCGGGCAGCCCCCGGGAAGGACAGGTGTTGCGTGTGATTAGTACGCAGCCCCTGTCCTTCTCTATGGGACTACGCGGCCATACGCTGCCCTGCATGTCCTGGCGGGTGCGGGTGAGCCCATTCGTATGCTGGCAGGATGGTCCTGTCTGAGTCGGGACACACGCACCCATACGGACCTGCACTTGAGGTGAGCGTAGGGGGGCGTATGGCCACTTAGACCCATAGAGAAGGAAAGGGGCTGCGTACTAATCACACGCAACACCTGTCCTTCCCGGGAGCTGCTCGATACGTCTGTGCCCGCAGCACGGAGCTGTACGTGCCCAGCCGATTCCAGTGTGAATGAGCCCTAAAGCTCCCTGTTTATTTATCAACAAAGAATAAAAAAAATGTATAAATGTGAAAATACCGATTTGTGAGGACTGTAGATAATCTCCCAATAATGAACACTAGATGGCGTACAAGCACTGCGATTGTTGTATATGAATGGATCATTTTACTTCGGCTCCTGTGTGGAGGGTCACTGTAAAGCCGAACATACACTAAGAGATTTTTGGCTGGATCTTGATGAACCTGCTGAAATTTGTATAGTGGGTGCTGCTGTCGCCACCCTTTCGGCCGACATCCCTCAATCAGCTAATCGAAGGAGCTGGTTGAAAAATCTTCGAATAGAGTCGGCAGCTCCGTTCAGGTATTCTGCGAGGTTCAGTTGAATTTATCTTTTTTATTATTTTCATCCCTAGATAAAAAATTAGCACTTAACCCTTGCATCGTGGGGACAAGGGTTAAGACCAATTATGCTAGGAGTTCTTCTTTAAGTTAAAGTGTACCTGTGCCCAGGTTATGGACATTAAAGCTAAACTACAGGGGAAAAAAACATGTGATTTACTTTAGATTGGTGCAGCTAAGTTACTTCTAATGCTTAGTGTACTCTACCTGGAGTGTTGCTGCTGTCCTCATGACAGATTTACGGTCAGGTTTCATCTTCCGGGCTCCTACTAGAGTCTACAAGAGTTACCCGTCATCCACTTATTAAAACGTCATGTATTCTATTCACAGCATTCAAGGCATTCTGTGATTGGACAAGGGGCTTTACTGTCCTTCATCCCTTACCTGAACAATGCCTGCATTCAATCAGATTGTTCAGGTATTTTGACATCCAGCGGGGCCGACTAGCAAGATACCGACGCTTGGCCCAGTGGGAGATTCCTCCATACACACACAGTTCAGCGTAGATGGAGGAATCTGTTGCACTTTTTCCATCTGACCATAGAAAGTCTGCAGATAATCTCTAGGTGTACGGCCTGCTTTAGTCTGGGCACAGTCTGCCCATAGTCAGACTGTGCATAGTCTGGGCACAGTTTCACTTTAAAAAAAGGTTCATACTATATACACACTGCAAAAGTATATTAACCACAAGCACCATGTGACATATCTGCTGTTTGATTGATTTTCATTCTAGGAGCCAGCGTTCCATGTAACGGGCTGCAGCTTCTCGGAAGGCTGTCCCTTCTTGCTGAAAAAGATTTGTGGAGCGTCAATGGCCTTCCCAATGAGATCAGTTCCTCCGACCACCTCTCTCTGCTGGCCAGGTTCCGTCTGGAGGTATGACATCTGCCCGCCCGTTGTTTTAGACACAAGTTTTCTTTTAGAGTAAACCCCGGAATTATGCCGGCTCCGTGTGTTTATTATTTATTCCAGTTTTAACGAATTGTGTTTTACTTCTACTTTTTACTTGCTTTGTATTCTGAATTTTGTGCCATTTGTATATTGTCCCGTATCAGGGAAGAGATTGTAAATATTTTGTATGTACAAAATAATAATAAAAAAAAAAGATGTGGCTTCTAATTTCTAGATTGAGTGGGTAAAATCTAAGCCGAACTCCAAGCTGGGGTATCACCTTTCCCAATCAAGGGATTACAAATGTACACACACTTCCTTTAAAAAAAAAAAAGGTATGTGGCCTGGTGACATGACATCACAGCTCCTCCAGTCACGGGCAGATCCTGAATGCTGTAAGGAGAGCTCTCTGCAGCATTTTCCTGTGAATCCAGGGCAGTGGGGGGCCCTTTAAGCCTTGCGCTCACAGGAAGTGGGTTAAATTGATGCTAAGCGTCATTCAGTCCATGACAGGACTGGTGCTGGATGGCAGATCTGTAAGTCTGTAGTGCATAGCAGTGGAGATACGGTGAGTATTTTTTTGGTTTTTTGTATTTTTTTGTTTACTACAGCAGACCAATGACATAGAAAGGAAAACAAATTTGTGTTGAGTTTGTTCTAATGGTTCAGCCTTACTTCTCAGGTGTAGGTATGTGTGCTGTTCTTCACTTGTGTTGCCATCATGGCTGCTGTGTCTGACTGTGAGGCCCCCATGGTGGCTGGCTTGTCTCCTGTCAGGAATTGCAGTATACAGATTTGCCTTAAAGGTTAAAGAGACCCTATTGCCAGACCGTTCATCAACAAAAGCCTTCCCTTAAGATATCACTTTAATGTTATTTGTAAAAGCCTCGCTTATGAACACATTCAAAGCTCTGAGACAGCGGCTGGGCACCTCCATCTTGGATGTGATGCCAGCAGACTGAGCTATCCCTAAAGCAGGGGTGGGCAACCTCGGCACTCCAGTTGTTGCGGAACTACAAGCTCCATGAGGCATTGCAAAACTCTGAGGGCTTGTTCACACCAATTACATTGCGTTCCAGCAGCCATTGCATACTAAACTCGCCACTAGCCTCGCCCACAGTACAATAATGCCTGCGTTCCGGTCCAGTGCAATCACAAAAAAACTGCATGCAGCATTTTTTTTTCGTTCTCACTGGACCGGAACGCAGGCATTCCTATGCTACGCGTTCTGATGCGGGCAATTGCACTGTGGGCAGGGTGTCGTGGTTGCGTTGCCATTGACTTGAATGCACTGCCATGCCCCCGCCCCAGAATGCAGGGGGGAGTTCCAGCAGCTAACCACGCTGGAACGCACTGTACTTGGTGTGAACAAGCCCTAACCGCCACAGGTATGGCTTCCTGAAGCAGAGGCATGATGGGATTTGTAGCTTCACCACAACTGGAATGCTGAGGTTGCCTGCCGATGCTCCTTCCCTGGCAGCTACATAAAAAGATGAAATATAGGGAGGTGAGGGATTGCCAAAAGAGCTGGGCCAGCACAGAGTACTTAGCTCTCTTCTCTTCTTGAAAAGTCTATCACATGCAAGGAGGGAGTGGGCTATGCTAAGGAACAGACTCTTCCTGCACCAGTCTTTCTAGCAAGTTGAAAGGCACACTGTCTCTGAATAGAAAATAATTTATGGAACAATAAAACCCTGCAAGTAAGCATTTACAATACTTGATTTTCATTTGCTTTTAACTCTAGTTACTGCTTGGTGACAGGGCCTCTTTAACTACTTTAGCCTGCGTCTGTACCAGCAGTGCTAAAAACTACTATCCCTGTACCAAAATGTCGCAGTGCCAGACCCCCGCGCTGAAAACCACTGATAGATGTGCACGTTTCTCATCCATCCTGCATGTGGGGTGGAAGTGTCTCCCCTAATCCAGCTGTCACCCTGGATATCAGTCAGTTGTAATGTCTTCCTTATATTGTAAAGCGCAGCGGAAACTGTTGCCGCCATATAAATCCTGTATAATGATAATGTCACCCTTGCAGCTTTGTATCAGAGATCGGTTGCCACTACAGATCTCTGCTTATTGTGTCTCACTATTTACAGCTGTCTAGGGATTGGCTGTGGTAGCCAATTCCAATTTTTGCTGGAGTGCTATGAATTCCCGCAGGTGCAATGGGTAAGTTACCAAAGCTGGAGATTGTGTAAATGCCTCCAAACTCTGCAAAACGTCAATCATTCAGCAACAAAGCACATAAAATGTCTGCGACATAGACCTTTCATTGACTGCGATTCATCTTCCCCTATGGTAAGTGATTCTGTAGCTGCTACATCCTCCCTGCTGTGACATGGGCTATAGATGCAGAGTGCAGTCAGTTACATCCTACAAGGGAGAGCAGTGGAGGAAAGCTTCTTTGAACCTGGGCAGAGCACATTAAACTCCAACTAGATCTGTGCAGTGATCCAGTGTGAAGCTTTTCCTTTGTGTGGATCAGTGGTTCTCAACCTGTGTAACCTCAGGACCCACATTTGTCCTTGGTCATTAAGTCGCACTGCAATGGAGCACATGGCATTAGGGCACCGCGCGTTCTGGTGCAGATGTACGAACTGTGGGTGGGAGGTGCATTTGGGGTACCATTAAAATGAATGGCAATGCAAGTCTGGATCCTCAGCCTGGGGTTTAGTGTGGGCTGCTGTGCTGTGACGGAGCTCCATCCATATGCATTGCTTGTACAACTCCCTTGTGCGCCCTGTAGAGGCGCCGGGAACCAGAATGTGATGTCACTCCGGTCCAGGCACCTCTACAGGGCACGTGAGGAAGCTATAAGCAATGCATGTATGGATGGAGCTCCCTCGCAGCCCTACCCCTAACCCACCCCAACTCAAGCTGACACTTGGCACTGAGCAGCATATTTTAAATGGTTGCTTGGTGCGAGAACTGACAGTGCTGCGCTAGGAGGAGGCTGAGGAACCTTTCGCCTAGAAAAGTGGAAGGCTTGTGACGGCCCACTGAACATGGGGTCACTACCCACCAGTTGAGAACCAAGGGTGTAGATGATTCCTATAATAAAGATCAGTCACTGCTGCTCTCTCTCCTTGTGTAGGGAGACTGGTCTTGTATCCGCCCCCTCCTGTAGTGGGTGGGGCCTGCAGGGTCGCTCCTACAGCCCTGCTCTCTGTACAGTCTATGTGCAGCACACTGATGGTATCCCTTGTACTTTTACTGGGTTTACAAAGACATTTTGTCCTCACAAAGTGTATTAATCTCCTTTATGGCTATGAATGAATACATTTAAATGGATGTTTGGTTTTGTGCTTTTGCACCCGCGTTGATGAGCTTTTGGCTTCTGTTGATGGCATAAGTATGAGACACTTTTGATATCATCTATTAAAATATTCAGGGACAGGTGCATTTGACCTTATCTGCTTTAAATGGGTTTTGCATTTAATAAATTTGTATGGGGATGCAAAACCCATCTGACGTGAACACAGGCCCTTGCTCTCCTTTATCTGGCCCCTTCACTTGCCCATGTGATTTGAGATGTTACATGACCAAGAACTGGGGACAGATCACACCGTGGCACTGTGCGCTGTGTAGGATGAGAATTGTCCAATGATACAATGGGCCTTATTTATAGGAGTGATGGCAAAACTGTCAAAGACCAATTCCAGTCAAATCCAATCCAAACTGTTATTCTCCTACTGAGCTTTCCTAGTGCGTGTTAGTCTGGTTTGTGGCTGGCTGTTGTCTGACAGCTTTACCCTGAGATACACTTTCTACATAGATGTAAACCCAATGATGTGTGCAGAGCTGTGTAAATAGCATAAAAAAGGTAGAAAATGAGTGAAACACGTGTCACCTCCATGTTAACCCTTTGAAATCCTGTGCTGTTCTTTCTTACATAAAATCCCACTATGGTATGTGTATATCTGTATGTAAACATGACATTAGGTGACACCAGATCAAAAACACAATAAAAGCAAATATTTATTTATGTAAAAATAGCAAAATATAACACTCACATAAAAATGACATATTGCAATCTGAAAGGACGGGAATTCAACAAAAAACAGCAGAAGGTGCCCAGATCTGACAGTTCCAAAAATGTGAGACATTTGTAATATCCTCTAATGAGCAGAATCATCAGAACATACTTTGTATTCATCGCTTTGTTGTCCTTCTGTTGAAATACAACACTGAAACATTTTCCATTTACACTGAAAGGTAAAGCCCAGCTTCAGATTCCTTCATACAGCAACACAGATGTCCTCCTCTCTACCCCCTCAGTGACTGCTCAGGCCCTGCAGCAGGCTGGCTTTAGTAAATAAAGGGGGAGTGTGGTCTACAGCCACTGGACAAGTTTTCTCTTTCATCCTTGGACCTGATCTAAGTAAAACATGGATTGTAATTGGCTGAAGTAGCATCTTTGCTTGTGGAGGGATTGCCCACAAACCTATTCCTCACTTGTGTGTCCAGCTGTACTCTCTGAAGGAATTGTAGGCAACCTCAGCACTCCAGCTGTGAGGAAACTTCAAATTGGATCTGGGAGTCTGGCCTATGGCTGTCAGTCTTGCAATGTCTCATGGGACATGTAGTTCCTTAACAGCTGGAGTGTCAAAGTTGCCCACCCCTGCTCTAAAGACAATATAAACCACGACTTTAGTGAGTTGCTGCTCCATAACTAATATGTAACCAGCTAACAATATGGTGAAGCCCATCATAGACACAAAGAAGGGAATTTATCTAAACTGGTGCAGACAAAATCTGGAGCAGCTGTGCATGACAACCAATCAGCTTCTCTCTTTTATTTTCAAATTGAAGAGAGAAGCTGATTGTTTGCCATGCACAGCTGCTCCAGATCTTGTCTGCTCCAGTTTTGATAAATTCCAACCAAAGTGTTTGCAGCTGCGGGTTCCTTATCCCATTGTGCCAGTGCTTTTTGCTCAGATTGGATGAATGATGCATAAGAAGGGGAGGATGGAGACGTTAAGGATGCGGTGGTGGGAGCAGTATAGAAGTGGTTTTGACTAGCGTGCGCTGAGTGGTAAATAGCACAAAAGTAAAGGGAAGCACCATGGGAAGGTTTCCATTCATGAAAAAAGAGACTGCAAGGGTCACATAAGGGATTAGTAGATGATTTTTGAAAGTTAAAGATATATAGACAAGCCAAGGTGGTCCACTTAGATGCAGACTGGGGGGTCCATTGCTGTAAGACACCCCCTGCAAAGCAGAAACATGAGCGATCGTCCAGGAAAATGTATTCTGGCCAATCGATTCTTTCCTTGACCTCCAGTGAGCCATGTGGTGTCAGCTACAACTACACCGTACCCAAAAACATCAGATCACTCCTCATTGGTGCTATGAGCTGCCAGAATTGACCGCAGCATCCTGATGGTGGGTATGAGAGGAGGACGTATCTATCTTAGGTTACTGAAAAGTCTGAAGTCATAGGCCACCTTATGTGCAGAAGCCCTTTTACCTCATCATCCTACCTGCAGCACAAATAATGAGAGCTGCAACACCATAACAATACATGTCACTCACATACTATTGTACTGGAAGAAAATCCAGCTGGAGCCGAGGCTTTTATTTTAAATTCATTTGAAGTAACTTAAAAAATAAGTGCACCTCCATGATAAACAATCAAATGAAAAGTTGTTCATTATCCCTGGCCAAACCACTTGCAACCATAACGGACCTAAAGTAATCATCTGTGTAACCCAACTCTTCTAGAGAAGCAGCAGGGGCTGACCGAGGAGGATAAAGAAGATTGACAGCTTGCATCGCCTCTGTGTGAATAAAGACGTCTCTGGAAATCCTTTGACCATGCTTGCCTTTGGGCATACCTGTAGGAGATTAGGATCATGCATATCTAGAAGGATGCTTGATGTTCATGTATGCAGCGGCCCTGTGTCTAGAGATATGTAAACGACTTTATCAGCCATTAGACTGACAATGTAAACTGGTAGAACATTTATTTGGGTTGTCAGCAGAGTTCTCAAAGGATAACAGAAGACAGGAGCAGGTTTATATTTGCAAACCTACTTCACTGCCTGAGCACATTAAAGAAGATGAAGTCAAAAGTGCACTTATTTCTTACATTTCACAAGCAGGGCCTTACATAGCACAAAGCAAGGGAGAATCATCTCATGTAGCTCCTTCCAGGGAAGGTATGAGCTAAGGTTCCCACCTCAACTGACCCGATACAAAATCTCCTCGGGATACTGAAGAAACCGGCTGTGAACCACCATCCTGTTTCCTCAATATCTACAGCTGAATTGAAATTCACATAGCCTCTGGGAATAGATATTGTAGTATATGACAGAGAACCATTGGCCAATCAAGGCACTAAATAAACAGTCTTGAGCAGGATGGTCCACTCTGTACTGTCCACTGATTGGTGGATCATTACTCCCAGCGTCTGTACATGATGAGTGCATTCTGAAGAGCTGGAGAGTTCCAGAGTGGATCAGCCCTTGTCTTGCATATCTATAGTAAGAATGCTAGGATAACAGTTCACAGCTCATCCTCTTATTGCTCAGCAATTAAAACACAGGGACTCCCACAGATAGTGTCTGAAGGCATTGCCCATAGCAATCAGATTCTCCTTTTATGAGGCCTTACGACACTAGAAATATAGAGGAGAAAACATTATTGGTTGCTGCAGGCAATAATACCAGTTCTTCCTTCAGACACTTTACATCACGAGGTTGGCGGTTTGTCCGCGGTGAATAAACCATGAGCACTGCACAGATGTGACGTGTTGGTACATACATGCAGGATTTGCATAGCTTTTTTTTTCTTCTATCTTATTCTAACAGTGACCTTATAAAGATAACAGACCTCAGAGCTGTCACTTTAAAAACAAGTCCGCAATGGCAGCTCCCAGATTTTTGTCTCTCCTATAAACTGAACTCCAAGCAAACCTTTAAAATGCACAACTGAAATTATTTCTAAACAGTATATCAGCTCGTCTTGCATGAGCCTCCTTAATCCTCTGCTCATTGGCTTTCAGACTGGAAGAGAAAATGTAACAAATTGAAGTTGCTGATTGGAGGAGGGCACACACAGATGACCTCATAAGCGAGCTGTTGCTCCCTCTCTATCCAGTCATAGCCTTGGCCAAATTATATTGTTTTGACAGCAATCGATACATCATGTAAGGATTAAAGATTGGCCAAATAATTGAGTTTTTTTTTTTTTTTTATGCAGTTATGACATTGTATATGGGCATCTTTAGCTGTTGGCCTTCACTTACACTTCAAACAAAATGTTTTAAAGTTTGCCTGAAGTTCTCTTTGATCTGTTCTGTTCATCTGTTCTCTTTTGACCTCAGAAATGGTGCTGTAGAGAAATGATGACCTACTGTACATAAAGATTATCTCTATGGAATAATGTTGCTTCTGCCTCCATAATTACTACAAGTCCAACAGCAAAGAGACAGTTCAAAGCGGTGTTTTCTCTTTTTTCATACATCATTTCCACAAGCAATATCTATCTTATACCAGTGGTCACATGGGGGACCAGTTGTGCTCAGAGCAGATAGTGTGCCAGGGGTCATTTAATACAAATAATCTGGAGCACTGGACTCCATAAAGACATGGTTAGATGCGTTTGGTGTGGAGGAACTCGACTGGCCTGCATAGAGCCCCGACATAAACCCTACTGAACACCTTTGGGATGAATTAGAACATCGATTGCAAGTCAGGTTTTTTTCCTCCAACATCAGTACCGGTCCTAAAAAAAAATGTATTTGTCTGAATGGGCACAAATTCCCACAGACACACTCCACAAATGTGTGAAAAGCCTTCTCAGAAAAGTGGAAAATGCCAAAAAGGAAGTGGAGGGGCAACTCTATGTTATTCCCCATAGTTGGTGTCCACACACTTGTGTACATAAAGCAGATTTTATACCTCAAAGCAACCAATAGGCAGGCAGAAAAGTACAGGATGCCTTAACCCACAGCAACCAATAAGCATTTTTTTATTTTTATTATTCTGGCTGTTCCAAACTGATGAACACTGAAACTTGATTGGTTGCTCTTATATATGGCAATATGCACATCTCTTACTCCTTGTGCTGCCTTATTGGAGAAATCATTACCGGTACTGTTTTTAAAGTGAAACTATAGTTGTAGGCTAGACAAGACTGATTGGTGGATTTGTTTCAAATGACTGCATTTTATATGAAGACCATTCATTCTGTTGTAAAGAAGATGGCGGTTTATTGACTGAAGTGTCCTTTCTGTGTAATCGGTTTCTAAAATATACCAATCTGTCATCAAAATGATTATTGCATCAAAGTTTGTCAGTCTCAAACTCAACAACACAGTCCATTCACTGAAGCATTTTTGTGAGCTAAAGGAGATCTATAAGGTGAATGAGTTCCACTCATAGTTAGGGCCGGCCTGTGACAAAGAAGCTGTCACAGGTCGGCTCTATCGATCGGTAAGTGAGCAGAAAACATGCCACCGATCCGCTCACTTCTCGATCGTCTACCTGCAGAGAGCGGTGACCGTCAGTCTCTGCTCCCCGCAGGGATTCCCCCCTCCCCGCTCCGATCCTCCAGCGCTGAGTGGAGGAACGGACGTGGGAGGGGGCGGGCACAGCTGGATCGGCCTCTAGATAGGTAGATCCAGCTGTCACTCAGGCAGCTGTGTGGATCTCTGCAGTATTGTTGGGATCTGCCCTGCCTGCGGGGCACTCTCAGTATATACTGAGCTTTGGGTCACGGGAGGAGGTTAGTATATGTCCTCCCATGACCCTAAATAGAACTATGGGGGAAAACACTTACCCCATAGTTCTCTTTTAACTATGTCAAGGATTTGTACAATCGTTTGTAGATAGGATTATTACCACTTTCTAAAGGGTCAATCTAACCAAAAGTGATATTTTACATACAAGATGAACCTGGTAAGCAGAGCCAGTCCCCGACTTCTTATATGTGTTGGATATCCCAACAGTAAGATCTCCCTGTCATAATTTCCAACTCTGTTCCTGCTCACCTGGTACTCTGGGGTGTTACTGCCCACCTGTGTGTGTTCCTATTACAGTTTCCATAATGTAAAATATAAGAAAGATCTAACACAGAGGATAAAAACCTTAAAGAAACAGCCACAGCAGGTGAGCAGACCCAGGAACTCAGCACAGAGATTTAAACACTTATGTCCTTGAGAGATGAAAGGATCCACAAGGTGGTTAAACTGTCCTGCATGTACCAAAAACTCTCCAATGGAGTGACCCTTTACAATAACTCTACCTTCCTTTTAAAAGTTCACTGACATTCTATGAGGTGCAATACCATGAAAACTGCAGGTCTAAATAGAGGATATAATGATGCCATCCTCAGCGGACACGGTTTAATCCCGCTTTAATAAGAAAGCAAATAAGATTGCAGACAGCTTTGGTAATTATGTACGTGCACTGAAAAAGTCTGAACATATAGAATATAATGCTATAGTTCCCCTTTAATTGAAATCATTTCACTGGTTGCCAAAAATGTTCTCTAAATGAGAGTTCCAGCACTCAGGAAAATGGACGTCATACCATAGCAATCACACGTGTAGGTGTTCTCTCCTTATGATATATCTAAACTGTATGTGAATAACAGAGCTCGAGTCCGACTGGCTGCTCAGGACAGTTTCCTTGGCTCATTTTCAGCACACTTCAAACTGAATTCAATCAATATATTGCACATTGAAAAAACCTACCCATCATAATTCTATGTAACAGCCCACAACATTTGTTGAGTGTAAATTCAATTTAGGTTCCCTTTAAAAAGCACCTGTCACAATTGGGCTTCTGAAGAAACCTAAATATTTAGTCTTAAATTATTATAAATTATAAAGTCACGCTTATGAAAGATTTATATTTGCCTGACTGTTTAGGTTTACTTTGTTTCAGCCTGACAACTGAGCTTGGGTGGCAGAGGTCACCTGCTTTCCCAACTGGTCTCCCAACTCCTACTGTTGGCCATTGATGTATCAATTTTCAGCCACTCTCAATCAAAATCAATGAGGCTGATCTGCATTATATGTAAACACAGCCAACCAGGATTTGCATAATTGTGTCACCTCTGAGCCAGCATCTCATTCCAGAAAGTTACGGTGACCCTGAATGATTAAACAAAACAAAAAAAAAAAGGAAGCTGCTCTCCCTCTTGCAGTGACACTAAACTTAGGAGTTAAATCTTAAAAATACCTTCAAGTACCTTAACTATTAACAAAAATGTATTGTATTTGTGTATCACTCGGCTGTAGAGCCTCAAATCATCTCTGAATTGGGGCTGACACTGTCCTTCCGTATGGAGGGTGGCTACTTGTGTTCCCCATGGTCCCTGTGTTTGTTTTAAAGTAGTCACAGCTCCAAGCTCACTCCTGTGATGGACTACAATCTCAATACAAATTAGTAAACTAAACATGAGATTGTAGTCCATCGCAGGAGTGAGCTTGGCGCTGTGACTACTTTAAAAGGAGAACTATGGGGTCATTGTTTTTCCCCATAGTTCTCCTTAGAGTAACGGGAGGACACAAACTAGCGTCCTCCCGTTACTCTAAGCTCAGTATACCGCGAGCTACAGCTCGCGGTATACTGAGACGTCGCACCTGGAGCGGATCCCGACTTAGATGACGGGATCCGCCCAGCTGCGTGAGTGACAGCTGGCTCTGCCTATCTAGAGGCAGAGCCAGCTGTACCCTCCCCCGTCCGTTCCGCCAGTCAGCGCTGGCAGATCGGAGCGGGGAGAGGGGAATCCAGCCCCTCCCCCTGTCACGGCAGAGAGCCGTGACAGGATCGAGAGGTGAGGGAACCCGGTATGTGTTCTCTCACCTCGCGATCTACTGAGCCGACCTGTGACAGTCTCATTGTCACAGGTCGGCTTAGAACTATGAGGTGAGTGGAAATCACTCATGTCATAGTTCTCCTTTAAAAAACACAGGGCCATGGGGAACAAAAGTAGCCACCCTCCAGAAGGAAGGACAGTGTCAGCACCAATTCAGAGATGATTTGAGGATCTACAGCCGAGTGATACACAAATAAGATACATTTATGTTAATAATTAAGGGACTTGAATGCCTTTTTTAGGTTAAACTCCTGACTTTAGTGTCACTTTAAAGAGAAAAAACAAATACAATACCTTTAACGAGGAGTATTTATGGTCTCTGTAAGGGGTAAAGAATATCCAAAAGTGCTTAGCATACACGCATGTAACATGAGCAAGTATATCTGATGTCATGCCTACTTTTGGGTGACCTCTGACCTCACACACCCAAGCTGAAGTGCAAGGCTCAAACAACGTGAATAAAAGGACACATATCCATTTCTCTACTATTGCACTATTTTAAGAATTAACGACTGAATGCTCATGTTCCTGATAAGCCCGATCGTTAAAAAAAAAGCTGAACGAGGTTGTGCTGATGCTGCAATGTCGTCACTTATGATATTATCATACTCGTTTCTCTATGAATTGCTGCTTTCAGTAACATTTAGTATAAAACATTTTAATGTGTTCTAGATAAAACAGTAAACGTTGCTGAAGTCCAATTTTACACGGTCTAAAAATCAGTCCGGTGTTGAAACTGCCATGAAAGCATTGCTGTACGTGACATAGAACGTAACAGGTCAGAAGCGGCCATCTTGCATTTCGCGGTGCAGGGACGCAGCAGAAGACTGTAAAGCTTCATCTGAAGGAAAGGTATCGCTGTTCAATCTAGTCTCCTCCTATTGGTTACAGACAGAGCTCACTTCAATACTTTACAGTATTTCAATACACAATGCTGTATCCCTGGAGGAGGAACAAAATTATCCACAGTGCCAATTCTGGAGGACTAATGGGGGAAGAGACCGGACGTGAATATTCACCGTTTCAGGGGACATCTAGGGACTCAGGGTGTTCAGCGTGATCAGGGTGTTCAGCGTGATCAGGGTGTTCAGCGTGATCAGGGTGTTTTGTTTTTGTTGAAGCTGGCAAAATTGGTATTTCAAATAAAAAAAAAAAAAGTGTAAAAATGCTAATCTTACAATTAAAAGCATAAATAAAAACTTGATAATAAATAGTCACAGATCTTTAGAAAAAAAAAAAGACGGGGTGGATGGGGTAAAGTGCAAAGGGAAGCACCCGGGATTCTTGCGTCACTTCCTGGTTAAATACGAATTTGGTATCCGACGTCATTCAGAGTGCTGAGGTCTGCTGGTGTCTTGTCCATCATTGCCGGCCTGGGAATGAGAACACAAGTGTGCGGTTACGCAAGAGAATATGTTATACAACCGCTCCTGTATATGTCATCCAATTGTATATTTAGCGGTTTGCCTGGAGTTTAGCATAAAAGAACTGCGGGATGTTATAAAACTTACCCTTGCAGTTAGGCTAACCCCGCACTGCAAGGGTTAAGCGCTCATTTTGGTCTAGGGCCGCAAATAAAGATATACTCACCTGACCCTCAGTGATGTGATGTCCTTAGACTGCTGGAGCCCCAGGGTAGAAGAGGCTGAGGGAACCGATACAGCAGCCAGACGGGGCTGGAGGATAAGGCAAGTATATCTTCTTTATTTGAACCCCTAGATCAAAACAAGCACTTAACCCTTGCAGTGCGGGGTAGCCCCACTGCAAGGGTTAGTTGTGCAATTCCTGGAGTACCTCTTTAAGGTTACTTTACCAACGTCATTACGTGAATGGGTCTTCCAACTATTAATGGGATACTTTTAACATCTGAGCTAGCCCGTCTGAAATGTCCTCTGTTACGAGTTCATTCCTTCCCACCATACGCCTCCAAGTGACGTTGAAATGCCAAGCTCGCATGTCAACAAGGAGACAGTGACAGCTGGGGTGGCATGGCATTTGCCCCTCTAGAGTTTGCGTAAAGATGGGATGCTGAGGCAGGAGAGCCCAAATAGAACCAGGCGCTATGAATACCGATGACTTCAGAGGCATCTAGTAAATCCCACGCTTTGGATATTTCTGGAGCCTGTTGAATGGGGAAAGACTGGGGATCTGTGGCATGTATTATAATAATCAGCGCGCAACGTGGAACCCGAGTCCTCACTAAAATGTCAGTGATGAGACCTCATGGGTCATACATAGCTCTTTATGTAATGTCTGTAGTCCAGCTGCTGGGCTCACTGTAGAATATATTTGGATATGACGCTTATCCTACCTTAAGCCCTTGACTAACGCATAACAACGGCAGTGTTTACAGAGGAAAATATTTCGGCATGCCTGAATAGAGAGAGGGCCGTCATGCCTTGGCGTGTCACAGAGAGGGGAGTAGTGTGACATGAGGCAGCAAAATCTATAATTACACCCTGACATGTAGACGGGGATAAATTTAACTTAATATGAGCCCTGCGTCACCCATGCAGCGTGCACCTGTGCGTTATGTCACCAGTATTTCAGGAATGTATTATTATGTTAAGATTCATTGCTTAACAAAGAAATATAATGTTAACTACAAGGGGAAGGGGGATTTGCCTGGAGACTGCGAGCTACAAAAATAGGGGAAAATCTTTTAGCATCCAAAAGGAAAAAAATAAATCAATGAAGTGCCATTTTAACTGTTTTCAGCACAGATGTACTACAGATTTTAACCATCGTAACGTCTATTTTTGTGTTATTGCCTCCATCTAAGGTACATTTTCCTCGCTTGTCCGAGAAAAAAAAAAGTTAATTTTCTGTTGGGAGCCTCTTTTAAATTTTTCTGATTAAATTACAGGCACTTTTTTGATATGTCCCGCCTCTTTGCTTTCTAAGGCTGGGGTCACACCTAGGCATATCGAATATGCGCGTTTGTCGCACGTTTCGTGCCGTGCATTTTTACCGCGATTCGCGTGGCAAATACGCCCCAAAGAAGCTCCTGTACTTCTTTGGGCATAGGGTGTTTTGCAGCGCGTTCCTAGGCGCTGTAAAACGCCCAGGTGGGAACCATGCCCATAGGCAATCATTGGTTTTCACATGTTGAGCGTTTTACAGAGCGTAGGAACGTGCTGTAAAACGCTCAGGTGTGAACAAGGCCTAAACTACAAGCAGGGAGGCATCATGTGTTATCAGTATGACAGGGGATCTGTAAGGGCTCAGGTGGCCTCTCAGCTTTAACTTTAATCCTCGGAATCATCCCTGCGGTACCCTATATGGCCAAAAGGTATGTTGTCAACCGCTTCAAATTATTGAGCTTAGGTGTTTGCAGTGAAGGGAATCGTTAATACTTAAAGGACATTTTATACAGTTGTACACATCCAACCCTGTGACAACAGTTTAGGAAAGGCATTTTTTTGTTTCAGCATGACTTTGCCTCTGTGCACAAAGCCAGCTCCATAAAAGACACGGTTTTATGGGTTTGGTGTTGAGGAACTCAAGTGGCCTACACAGAGCCCTGACCTTAACCCTACTGAACACCTTTGGGATAAATTGGGGCGCCGATTGTAAGGCTGGTCTTTTCCAACATTGGCAAATGGGCTTTTGGTTGACTGGACACTAATTCCAAGAGACACTCCAAATCTTGTGGAAAGCATTCCTAGGGGAGTGGAGGCTGTTACATATCAACTTCTATGGCTTTGGAATGGGATGTCCAACAAGTTCAGGTAGGTGTGATGGTCAAGTGTCACAAAATTTGTTAATAAAGCTAAAGGAGCTATTAAAAAATGAACAATGAAGTCTGTGCAGTAAGACTGAATACTCCAGTTCTTGTATAAGCTCAATGGTTCTCTTTAATATTAGATTTAAATATTTCTAACTGCATGGCCAGGGGCACACCATAAGGCCTAATTCACACTGCGTTAACTCGGGTCGTACACGTCCGTGCGACGTGCACGCCCGCATTGGGCAGTTCCCGGGAGGGACAAATGCTGCCTGTGATTTTAAGCAGCAGCCTGTTCTTCCCTATGGGAGGATGCGGCCTTATGCTGTCATACTCACACCCGGACTTCACATCCGTGCGGGTCTGGGTGTCCGTGCTCAGACACAGACAGGATCCATCCTGTCTGCATCTGAGAACAGACACCTGCACCCATGTGCAGTTCGGGTGTGCATATGGCCATGTCCTCCTGTAAGGATGAACAGGCTGCTACACGCAGCACCTGTCCCTTCAGACGTGTACGGCCCGAGTTAACGCAGTGTGAATGAGGCCTAACAGGCAATCAGATGCTAACCTCAACCATAAAAAAATGACTGGACTCTAACCGGTTGGTAGGGGCAGGACAGTTAATTTTCCTTTCCTACAGTTTCTGTGCTTCAAATTCACAAACCTATTGGTGGATTTTGAGATTACGTAAAACAACTCTTCCTCAAGCAGATAAACTTCTAAGGAATGTATACATCTGTGGCCAAGATGTCTGTCAGGCTAACGGTGGTTTTATTGTCCCGCTGCATCCACTTCATAAAACCTCTGGGGCCTTTATTAGCTACATCTCTTGGCTCTTAAGCTTACATCAAGGCCAGCTGGCTGTCAGAGCCGCTTCAAAGGCTTCTCACAGCAAACTGATCCTGCCAAACAAAAATATGTTGCTGATTTGCACTTTTATGGGCAATAAGGATCCAGAAACACAGGGGAAGAAACAATGAATTGGCTGCAAAGACATGCAGGGTGGGTGGGTGAGTGCAGGCAACCTCCTGCCCTATGGCTCTTAAAGTGTCTCTGCACACCCATGTGTAACAAGAGACTAATTGAAGAGGGCACAATGGCTAATAAAGCAGTCTGTTCTTCCAGTAACTAAGGGTTTAGTGCATTTTTTTTTTTTCAAGCGTCAAGTATAAAGAGACTTTGTCAGTTACAAAAAGTAAAAAGCACAGAAAAGTCAACTATTTTAAATGCTAACTTGCAGCATTTTTTGTTTCCATAAACATTTTGTTATTCACTTTCAATGTGCCTTGCTAGCAAATTTGACTTCATCCGGGAAAAGTAAATTCCCTAGCACAGCAACAGTTCCTCCTCTCTCCTGCCACATCAGAGCTCTCTCCTCTTCTGGGATTGTTTAACTTTCTGTGCTTGCTCAGCTCCTCCATCACTCACCTCCCTACCTACACTTAAATGTAGCCACCAGGGGAGGAGTGAAGAGGAATATTACAGAGTGTTACTTAAGTGACAGCTCTGAGTCTGCTAGGCCTGGTTTCACCACATTCAAGTTGGCGGTGTCCAGCAGCAGTCTTAGGGGTTTTGGAGGTCTAAACAAGGGAGGCTTTCACAAATAACATGCATAAAATGCACATTTCATCTCATGGGAAGACTGTCATCAAAAAGAGTAGTCTGGTGACAGGGTGTCTTTAATGTGTACTCCAATCTAATGAGCATCCATGCTGTTCGCCTGTTACTGTGGCAACACTAGGAGGTTAGGTGGTGGGAGAATCAAATTTAATGGGCTTAACGATCAGTCACCTCAGAACATCACTGTCACACCAAGCTCTTCCATAGGCTGATCTCCTAAGAGTTGCTATAGCCATATCTGCATATACACATAGAAAAAAAGATGTAGTGATGGAGCTTACTGGTTAGGACTGGAACCAACTAATCGATAATGAAAATAGTTATTAACTATTCTCATTATCGTTTAGTTGGTGGGGATCTCTCTTCTGTGCTGGGAGCCGGTGTTTCATCAGCTCTGTGTGCCCCTCCAATCAGCAGTGTTCCCTAAAATAATAATCGGGCTTATATATTATATAAATATATACATATATATATA
>NW_017306269.1:2810843-2832725 GCF_000935625.1 Nanorana parkeri
ATATATATATATATATTCTCTTTTATAAATAATTGTTTTTTTGGTCCAATTTTGGTGTTTTATTTTAAATAAAAGTTTGGTTATATTATTATATTGGCTTGGAGTTTTTCAATTTAGATTTTAAATCCTTGAAACTAAATTAAACTAATGTCTAACATAATACATGCAATTATTTTTTTTTAAAAGGGGGGGAAAGTCATTTTCCGTTTTGGCCTCACAAACTCTGTTACGTGCGGTCCCGCAATGCCGTGCGTTTTAGCGCAGTGCAATTGTTGAAATTGTGCATGCAGATTTATTGTGAAGTAAACTTTGTTTGTAACACTGCATTTGAGTATTTTAAATAAAAGATTGTCTTCATTTTTGTTTCCGTTTAATCAAAAAAATAATCAGCCAACTAATCGATTATGAAAATAATTGTTAGTTGCAGCCCTACCACTGGACTGGTATTGTATGAAGGTCTCAATGTGGGCTTTTTATAGAAAAATAATGACAATGCCCCCCTCAGTCCCCGATCTTTTTCAGATTATGCAGCAAAAAAGCGCCTACCATGTGTAGAATAGTCTATTTAGAGCCAGCACAATGATTACTACTACAAGTTCTTCATGTAACAAGATCAAGCTGAAGACAGAGAGGGGGTCTGTGGCACACTGGATCATGGGGCATAAAAAGCATCAGATCCTACCAGCCTTGTTTTTAACACAGGCATGGCTCTACAGACAGGTAAACAGTACAGGAGGAAGTAAACACTGCACCAGCCAGACAGGGAAGACAGCCAGATAGGGAACCTGAGCCTTTGTCCAAGACATAGATACATTTTTTTGCTGTAGTCAAAAGTCAGGGGCTGCACCCCTAAGCAGTTCCCCGATTCCAGCTATCACTGGAATATTATGAAAATAATTCAGGACAGTATAAAAGCCAACCCAACCAAAAAGAGCTAAAAGCGCTAAATGACACAAAGTCCATTCATCCATATTTATATCTAGAATCCAGGTATATTTAATACTCACGACTTGTCTCTCCTGCAGACTCTTCTCTGGGGACTGATACGGATTCTGGGAGGGGAAACAGACTTTCCTCTTCTCTCCTTCACAGGTGACTGAACACAGGACGACTTCAGAATCTACAAAAATTGCAGAGACATGATTCGAGGTTCCTGCTATGAACCTGGCTAATCTAGAGAAAGCTTCACAGTCAGCTATAAAACATCACATTAGGAAATACAGTGCAGTAACTTTTTCGCTGTGCTGATTCTCTGGCCTCAGTACTTTCTAAGTCACTGACCTCTATCAAGTAGGCAGATGTGAAAATTTAGAGTAGTCAGAGAAGTCCTTACCTACATACTTGTTCTAGGGTTGAGACTTAGAGAACTACGAGGTGAGTGAAAATCACTCACCTCATAGTTCAAGCCGACATGTGACAATGAAACTGTCACACGTCGGCTCAATAGATCAGGAAGTGAGCAAACACATATTGTCGCTCGCTCACTTCTCGTTCATCTCCCTGCAGAGAGCCGTGACTGGCAGTCACGGCTCCCTGCAGGGATTCGACCCCCCTCCCCGCTCCTCCAGCGCTGACTGAAGGAATGGACGAGGGAGGGGGCGGGTACAGCAGGCTCTGCCTCTAGATAGGCAGAGCCAGCTGTCACTCACACAGCTGGGTGGATCTCAACAGTAATGTCAGGATCCATCCCGGTTGCATCGGTCTCAGTATGCCGCAAGCTTTAGCTTGCAATATACTGAGCTTTGGGTCACGGGAGGACGCTAGTATATGTCCTCCCATGACCCTTAAGTGAACTAAGGGGAAAAACACTTACCCCATAGCTCTCTTTTAAAGTATTGACATTAGGGGCTCATCAAGACAGCCATGCAACTGTTTGCAGAAAAAGAAGTAGCAATGGCCGCTTCCATGCTTCTCTCAGGAAAGATTTTCTTTAAATGAATTACCAACTGACTGTGAACTATAAATTCAGACATACAGGTCAAACTCTATCAGGGCCTGTACACATGGCTTTTGCTCATGTCTGAATGGCTTTTCTCTGCATACACTGCAATGAATATGCAGAGGCAGCTTGAGGCATCTTAGCAGGAGGTCAACAGCACATAAGAAGGTCTACTGCAGATGCACTTGTGAAGGTTCTCAGATGGAACTCAAATGCAGTTGAAGGCAACTGAAAGCACAAGGCATTGTCCATCTACAGAAGTTCAAATTATTTTTCAAATCCCCCCAATTGGAACACAGTCCCACAATAAAAAGTTGGGCTTTAAAATATCTTTACATTTTTTTTGGCCTTATGAATTCTCTGGCTTTCCAGCACACCACCCACCTTCATTCTCATGTCCCGGGCATGCTTCTCCAGCTCCTTCTTGATGTCTGCTCTCACCATCTTCCCCATGTTGATGACAAGATACTTCCATTCAATGGGCTGAAAGGTGTGGGGATCGTGGGGAACATACAAGCCAATTTTGACTTTCTTGACTGTGTGCGAATACTTTCTGTAAGAGTCTTCAAAGTCAAAAATGAGTTCACTTAGAGTCCGAAAAGTCAAGGGTTTGTCCATGAGGTCTGATCTCCGGCTCATTCCCAGCGTGCCGTAGCGTCCATTGCAGTGAATCCCCAGCACGACATGGTGAAAATAGTTCCCTGAGAACTGAGTTTTAAAGCTGATGGGGAACCGCTCCACACTCGCCTGTCCATTCGTCAGATATCTTTAGTATGGTATTAAAGAAAAGAAACTCTTATTGTTTGTGTAGAGTGCAATGAATAAGGACTGATCAGCCGGACTTCTTCTATACAGGAGATAATAGAAATAGAATATAAAAGGAGCAGGTACTTATACTTGCGGTATTTTGATTATATATTCAGGAAAATACAAACCAGTAAAAACTGAGTTCTGTTTCTATAGAGAGCTTTACAAACGAGGAAAGTGTCAGTCACATGACCAAACAACTATACCTATTAGATAATCAACTGTAATTATACACTGTACATTGACTCACTACTCTAGATACTCTACAAAACAATACAACATTTCCCCAGCATACGCTCCAGCTAGTCTGCACAATAATGAAACTGTTACAACATTCCTGGTTAAAAAAAAATAAAAAAGGTTTTTGTTGCATACAATTACAAATACTGTACTTGTGAAGCCGCGCTGCCAACTGCAAGTTACCTCTGTAAAGTGTGCTCCCTAAATCTAAATTCTCTGCATTTACAACAATGGGACAGATATAACAAAGCATAGATTACAATGAATGTGACCCCAACGACTGCCTTGTGTTGCTTGTTCCCTTTAGTCTGACAAATATATGATTGAAAGTGTTTTGTTGAATCCGTTTGAGAAGTGCAAAAAAAATCCTGTTGATTTTGCTAGAACATTTGTGATTTGATAACTTCTTGTGCTCAAGGAGGGGTTATGAAGATGAGGAGTGGGGATGGAAATGAGGATTGGGAAGGGGATGGAGGAGGGAGACAGCGATAAGGAGAAAGGAGATGAGGAGGCGGAAGGAGATGAGGAAGAAAGGAAAGGAAATGAGGAGGGGGAGGAGATGAGAAGGAAGAAATAAGGAGGGGACGAGGAAGAGGAGAAGGAGATGAGAACAAACAAATGAGTGTGTGGTGGGGACATTTCTCTTATACCATCAGTAAAAATCACCCCGAGAAATGCCATGCAGTCATTGCTGAAGTATAGTAGGTAGCTGCAAAGAGACTGCAGGAAATCACCGAGCAATGGATGAAAACAAGTAATTTTCACAAGAAAAAACAAATAGCAGTTCTATATAATACACAATACTTCAGCAATCCAAATGTAATTCGGGTTAAATCTACTTTAATCAACTGAAAGGTACAATTCATGAGCTACAGGCAAACATCCCCTGCACACCATCTGAAATTACAACTTAACCAGATAACGGGCATTCTTGCACTGGCTAATGAAGACAGAGAGCTGGTGTGACTAAAGATCTGCAATTATAGGTATAGGCCGTTGTCCTGGCAGTTCATTTGTAACTGTGAGTTGTATGTATGCATATATTAATGAGACCCGCACAGTGAGCGTTCAAGGTACACAATAATGTATGTTGACCAAGCGGTTATGAATTACCGTACTGCATTACGCAACCAGAAGAATTATTGTCAAGCCACCACCTCGGAACAAAAGGAGAAGTGTAGCAGTGCTGCACAACCAGAGGCGATACTTAACATTTCAGAGGCAGAAAGCTGTCTCTTCCTGTTCCATCGTCTATGACCTTCACCTCTCATTCTCCTATACAGAAGCGCCAGCCAGAAAAGCAGGGAAAACTCTAAAAATACAAAAGCAACTTTGTACGAAAGCACACAACGTTAACCACTTGCCTACCAAGATACAGTCTGGAACAGAGAAGTGATGGATGCTTATATCTGTACTGCCGTTTATAAACCATCAGGCGGCCAAATGTCCCATCAGCAGAGATCACATTAACCTTTAGGGCTATGTAATCTGATTGTACAATCTTCTTTAAATTTACCAAATCTATGTAATATGAGGACAAACCTAAACAATCCATTCAGTTTGTGTTACACCAGTCAGGCCCTTGCAAGTCATTAACAGGGATTGTAAATTCAGATAGTTTGAGGTATATCAAGCTTAGGTCTAAGTATTCTGCATTTAGACATTCTATTCATAGAAATATAGGGAGCTGAGGAAAATGGAGGAGGAGAGGATCACCTTGGTTCCTTGAGGAAGAGGGGAACTAACCCCAACCTGTCCGTCTATCTCCCACCCTGACTGCCTTTAGGCGATCCCTAAAGACTCATCTCTTCAGGGAAGCTTATCCCACCTCAACCTAACCACTCAACTATCACATTCTCAAACAATTCATCCCCACACAGCTACCTCCTCATGTATCAATTGCCCCTCCCTTTTAGATTGTAAGCCCTCAGGGGCAGGGCCCTCCTTACCATCTTGTCTTGAATTGTATTGTGATTGTAATGTCTTCCTTATATTGTAAAGCGCTGCGCAAACTGTTGGCGCTATATAAATCCTGTATAATAATAATAATAATAAACTAAATCAGGTTTTTGCCCAAAGTAACAAGTCATGTTTCAGCTTTTACTCTGAAAATTGGACCAGGGGTTGTATTTAGTTACTACAGGCAAGAAAACTGGCCTGTGCATACTATGGCTTACCACACAGCTGCTTTAGCACTTGGTCAACAAATAAATCTCTTGGATCAAATCAAATACAAAGCATGCATCATGTATTGACATAGCCTTAGCACACCATATTAAATACCAGGAAGGATAATTCAGAATAATTTAATTTACTAGGCAATGTCATTTGTCTTTATATAAAAAAAAAACAGGCTGGGAAGATTAATGAGCCCACAAATTGGAAAGACCCAGAGTAAAAATGTCTCAAAGTGTAGTAACTGATTCTACCCGTAGGGGGCGCTGGTATATAAGAAACAAAAATGATGATGAGCCATTTAATACTTCTTAAAGGAGATGGATATCAATTGACATTGTTGCTTTTATGACCTTTGAGACTGACATTTCCCAAACCCTCACACACTGGCTGCAACCTTAACATGGCCTCAGACAGCTGCTGCTTTAAGGAGAACCATCACGACTGGCTTTATGCAATCATCCGAATATTCCAGTAAACTGTAAATAAAAGAAACAATTTTTTAAAGTTTTGGACAGAGTGGGGGTTAGACCCTCTGCAAAGTTCATCTTGAAGTCTATGTCCCTGCTGGGCAGGATTCACTCTCTTTTTCTGCCCTGGCGACTAATGTCACAGAGACAGAAGGTGATGGGAAACACAACATTTTAAAATTGTTACCAAAGCAACAGGTAAGAGGAATTCTTCAAAATGTTCCAGTGACAACTGAGATGGGAATTCGATTCACTTGGGGAAGATTTTCTCTTCTTTCTTGTTATGTCTCGGGAAGTGAAGGGATATCTCCCCAGCAAGATACAGACAGCAAAAAAAGGCTTTAGCTATACATTCATTTTAGAGCAGGGGTGGGCAACTCCGGCCCTCCAGCTGTGCTTTAGCTACAAATCCAAAAATGCCTCTTGTAGCCGTTCCTGTGACTGTCAGTCTTGCAATGCCTCATGGGGCTTGTAGTTCTGCAACAGCTGCAGGGTCGTATTTGCCCACCCCTGCTTCAAAGTATTAACATTTTCAAGCATACTTATGAAAGATTTGTATTTACACTTTTATTTCGTTTACATACTTTGATAGCAACTCTTGGAGCTAAGAGTCAGAGGTGAAAGGCCCACTAAGGTCTAACAGTTGCTGCCCCATCAATTGCATGAACTAATGCTGATAACACATGCTGGCTTTCAGCACTTAAGTAAGAATAACAACACATGCGGTCTTTCAGCGTCAAGGTAATTAAAGGAGAACTATGGGGTTAGGGCTTTTCCCACACAGTTCTCCTTAAGGTAACGGGAGGACACAAACTAGCGTCCTCCCGTCACCCAAAGCTCAGTATACCGCGAGCTGAGACGCCGCAGCTGAAGCGGATCCCGACAATTATGTCGAGATCCGCCCAGCTGCGTGACTGACAGCTGGCTCTGCCTTTCTAGAGGCAGAGCCAGCTGTACCCGCCCCCTCCCCCGTCTGTTCCGCCAGCCAGCGCTGGCGGATCGGAGCGGGGAATGCAGCCCCTCCCCTGTCACGGCAGAGAGCCGTGACAGGATCGAGAAGTGAGCGAACGCTGGTATGTGTTCGCTCACTTCCCGATCTACTGAGCCGACCTGTGACAGTCTCATTGTCACAGGTCGGCTAGAACTATGAGGTGAGTGAAAAGCACTCACCTCATAGTTCTCCTTTAAAGCAGTATCATACACAGAGCCCAGTAGTTGATTACGTTGCACATATTGTGGGCCATGCTCAGTCAAGATCTGCTGTCTGATGGGGAATATATAGTAAGGTTAATTGTACCCAAGCAGTACCCTAAAAACTGTACACATTGTCCCTTCAATTCCTCCTGAAACATAACAATGCGCTTCTGTGCCATACACCTCATGGTTCTATATATGTTGTGTGAAATAATCGAAGGGACTGCTAGTGAGAGGAGTTTGAGTTAGATTTGGTGTCACTCCTGTGTTGCTCATTGTTCTCCTTGCTGGAGAGGAAGCTGTACCTGAGGACCTGCAGTGCAAGGATCTCCCTGTGTCTGCTTCATCCATTCTGTGACTGAACCTCTCCTGCTCCTTCTACAATATTACCAGATCATATCCTGTATCGGGACAGGAAAAATGGGAGACAATTAGTAACTAGCCCGGAGTTCAGCTTTAAGATACTCCATGATACCAACAGTTTGAAGTTGCCCTTTTAGAAGATATTATTGAAGTTAAAGTAAGGAGTGTTCCTCGAAAGGGCAGAGATTTCACGGAATAATCCAGCAAGAAAAACAGCTCGTCTCTGTTACCCAGCAGGTGCCGCCACGGAGTTTGCCTAGCAAACAGTAACACCCATTATTTGACGGCGGCACCCAGCCATGATGAGAAATGGCTGACTGCACCAAGCTGTGATAATTGTCCCTTATCTCTCACCTGTCAACATTTGTCACCTGACTCTAATTCAATAAGGATACAGAATCGTCCACACAGTGGAGGCAGAGTCACAAAACAATCTTACACCTAGATGTAGAAGAGCAAATAGGAAGAGTGTTTAAACCATTTCAAAGACAACTGGGTTTGAGGAGCTCTTAATAGGAAGAGGAACTACAAAACTCAGCATGCCATGACAGCAAGACAAAATAGGTTTAACATTGTAGGATTACTACAAACTAACATTCATATTGGCTTCTACAAAATGTATTTTTTACAGTATAAAGACCGATCAACAGAACTCCATTTTTGAGTGGCGCACACCCCAAACGATGTTTAACAATTACACAAATACAACAAGAGTTTTCTGGCTGTTCTAGTGAAAACATGACTCCTTATCCCATCTGGTGACGGCAGTAGGAGGCACTTACTCCGGCACTGAATGACCAAGGCATGTGTGCTAATGCGCCCCTAAGGGACAGTCGGTGTGCAGAGAATGCAGCACACTCCTTACAGTGACCAATCATAAAGAGGGTACTATGGTGACCAGACAGATGGCGCGGTCATTGACAACATCCAAGGAAGCAATATCACCAGCACATCATATTCAAAAATTAAAATATTTGTCACCCACAAAAGGCATTTTGAGGCCTATAAGGACCTCTCCCTCACCACTGCCCGAAGGAGAAGTCTTCAATGGCCTGGATATGTCGCTTTTTGTGGATGACAAATTAATGCCTTGTCTGCATTTTTGAATATGGTGGGCTTGTGATATTCTGGATGTCCATGATGACAGCACCATCCATCTGGCCACCATAGTACCTGCTTTATGACTGGTCGCTGTAAGGAATGTGCTGCGTTTGCTGTACTCCAACTGTCATAGGCAGGGGTCATGCCGGGGCTCACAGAAATAGGACTAAATGACACAGGCTGCAAGGAAGCACCATTTGATGGAGGAGTGGACCTTCTGCAGGGTACACCATTACAATGAAAGTGAATATTGCAGATAAAGATGATTTTATTTTATTTTATTTTTAATATTGCTGGGCTGGTTATTTAAAAAAAAAAAATCCCCCAAAAACTGGAGTTCTACTTTAAATGTGGAATCTACTCATTTAATAACTGGTAATGGGTTATGTTTAGAGAATAAAACAGCTCTGGCATTAGAAGCTTTGAAATGTTTGTTTAGCCCAGAGTCCCCCTTTAATGTGAGAGATCCGAGTCATGAGAAGAGAGTTAACACAACGTGTTTGCTCTCTGTAATCGTTCCATGAACAGCCTCGTCTGTAACATGTAATTTTTCCTTGTCTTTAATACTCATCTGTTAGTACAACACAAAGACTTCACAGCCACCTCCTCCCACGTCCACACATCCTACTCCAGCACCGGTGCCATGTGATGGGAATAGCGAGCGAAGCGCACAATACGCCTTGCAGATGGTGGAAGTGAGAGGCTTGCAGTGTCACACCATCACACCCGGCTGCACAAATCTCCCAGCTTCATACACACTTACACGAGCTGTATGGTTGGCTCAGTTTGCAATAAATCTTATCGTTAAAGTTAACATGCGTCATCGCCATTTTACTACAGAAATCAGACTTATTTAATGCGTGAAGATTGATACTTTTTTTAGCTTTTTTTTTAATAGAAAACTCAATTCAGAATTATATTGCGCCTCAGCCACGTGCATGAGGCCTAAGGGCCTGTTCACACCATAGGGTCATAGCACACCCAAAGTTTGGGTTAGAGATAACGAGATGTGAGAACTTTACTTTTAGTACAGAGCTGGCTGTGCGAGTCATACACAGACACTGAGATATAATTAGTCACCAGAGAAACAAATAATCTCCCTTGTGCCAATGAAGCAAAATTAAATTTGCCTGTAAACCAACCAGCCCTCTTCCCTGATGGGCCTCGTAAAATCCCAGCTATAAAAATGATTTCAGCTCAAATAATAACAGCACAGTAAAATGTCACCGACGGCTCCTGTAATAAGTGACCGGATTAAAATGACTTGTCACTAAGCTCCCCATCACATATATAACTGTCAGCGCCGGTTTTCTGTCTCCTAGCAACTGCTAAGCTGTGTACACATGGCTACCACAGTCAACCGACCAGATTCCAGCACATGATGCACAGGCCAGAGGGGACCGGGCAACATTCCACGGTGTGGGGGGTCCCAATTATTTACTCTTAATTACACAGCTTTAATTCCTACCAGTCTCTGTCCTGCAGGAATATGGAGGATTTTAGAACAATGCAGGACAGAAAACAAAGGCTCTGACACTGAAACCTTATAGTGCAACTAAAGCCACAACTTTGTATTATAGTTTTAAGGTGGCCATACACCTTACAACCATCGCACGACTTTCCTTGTGCGATGGTTGTAAGGTGATTAAAATTCCGTACGACCTGCCCATCATGGAGAGGCAGATCGTACTTGCGATTATCGCAAGTCCTCTCCGCTGAGGGGAGGGCTTGCAGATGATTGCAATGGTGAGCGGGCAGTGTGCGCTTGCGCACCTCGGGTCATGCAGCTTTTGTCTTGCGATCGAGCTACCAACCCGCCGAAAGTCGTACGATTTTTGGCGGGTTTTCTAGCGTGCTCGTTATACGAAAATCGCACGACCGTACAGTAAATGCAGTCGCACGCTGCCCATCAACCTTACGGTTATCATACGATCGCGGGATCATTCGCGATTATCGTGCAATAATCGTCAGGTGTATGGGCAGCTTTACATAGAGTGGAGAGGCATTAGAACACCGGACAGGGGTTTATTGTGGTCTGCTGGGGAGATTCACTGGGGGGAATTGATCAAAACTGGAGCTGACAGAATCTGGAGCAGATTTGCACCACAACCAATCAGCATCTCCGTCTCATTTTCAAATCTTTTCTGATCAAACTGAAGAGAGCTGCTGATTGGTTGCTATGGGCAACTGCTCCAGATTTTTCTTGCACCAGTTTTGATGAATTCCTCCCACTGTCTTTATATGTCAATATCATTAAAAGGGAAAAGAAATCCCAAATGTTTGGGTCGTCACCAGAACAGGAATAGATGGGAAATCCTCCAATGGGAGCACAAGTTCTGGTGACCACCAAGGATTTCACTCATTTTGCAGGGATTTTCTCCCACTTCCTGTTGTGCCTTTTGGGCAGGAAGTGAAAGGAAATATCCCCAATTGGAAATAAAGGGAAAAAAACAAAAACCTAATGGGGTTATAACCCTCCCTCACGCAATCCAAAACTAAAAGAAAAAAGTATAAAAGTTTTGGCTTCAGTCCTACTTTAAGGGTCTGTTCACACCTGTGCGGCGCATTGCTATTCATTTTTAATAGCACCCCAACGCACTAACCCCGCACATGCATTGTAATGCACCAAAGCACACAGATGTGAATGGTCTGTGTGTTAAGAAAAGTGAGGCGCACAGGATCTTTGGTGCGTCGAGGCTCATTTAAAATAAATAGACTTCTTACCGCAATGCACGTAAATCACATGCAAGTTACTGCAATGCACAGGTGTAAACAGGCCCTAATAATTTGTATTGGTGGATGGTGTTGGGAACAGTACTGTTTAGCAAGGAATGGCCTGGATTTTGGGTCAATGCTAACACACTGGAAGATCAACTAGTTATGGAAACGTATTAAGCATTAACTCTGTTATTACTGAATCCATCCTATAACTCACCCTAATTTTATGTCAAGCTAAATACTTATTTTCTAGTTCTGGACAAAGTGGGGGCGGATTAGAACTCCCTTTGGGTTAATGCCATCAGGAGCACACTTAAAGAGATTTCTTCTCTCTTCCTGCCCTGCTGACAACTGTCTCACTAGACAACATGGAGGCAGGCCTAAATAAAAACCATGATGGAGGTTCTAGCCTTCCTCAACTCTACTAAAGAAAATCAGTTTTAATTCTGTCTGTGTTACTAAGTTCCTGCACTTTTTGTTTGGTGAAAGGTAGGGATGCACCGATACCGGTTTTTCGGTATCGAGTACCGATATTTTGTTGTCTGTACTCGCCGATACCAAGTACCGATACCGGTGTTTCTGCTGTCATGGAGCTGGCTTCCTGGGCAATCATGAAGCTGGGCAGTGGGTAAAAAAAGCCGCCCAGCTTTCTGATTTCCTGGGAAGCTGGCTCCATGTTTGGCCGGTTCAATGCTGATTGGCCGGGAAACCTGCACCTACGTGAATGTGCCTCCCGGCTTCCTGATTGGCCGGCTCCATGCAGATTGGTTGAAAAGCCGGCTTCCCAGCCAATCAGCATGGAGCTGGCAGTTCGGCCAGCTCGATGCTGATTGACCGGAAGTTCCGGCATTGGGGAAGGTATCGGAGCATTGGGGGGGAGTATGAGTACTCGCCCAAATACTCAGTATTGGTGCATCCCTAGTGAAAGGTTATTATATGGACAGGAAGTGAGGATACATCTTTATAACAGATGCCTGGATAGCAGTAAAAATGTTATATGGGGTTTAGCCTTCCCCTATTCTACAAAAGAGAAGCAATTTTATCTCTGTCTGTGTTGCTTTTGGAGAGTTCCCATAACTTCCTGCCTGGTAAAACATTGTGAGCAGGACAGGAAGTGAGGGGGAATCTCTCTAATGAAGCTCCAGATAGCACTAAAAATCAGACATGGGTTCGTTTTGGGCTGGGTATACACTTTACAAGACAAGTTGGAAGAGACAGCTTTGTATTCAGGCTCTATTTGCTGTGTAGACCAGCAATTCCAGATGCACAGCTGGTCAGTGGTGTGCCGTTCATCATCACAGCTCTAACGTCATAATCTTCTGGATTAATCCCACAACAGAAGATGAAGAATACCCTCCTCTCTGGCGAGCTAAGACATAAACATTTACAAAGTTCAAACCCTACGGCCCCCAAAAACCTTCTGCTTCCCCCCCACCATACGCTGTGGTTCCATACACTTGTCTCTAGGTCACAACAGGACACAGATGGAACCACAGCGCACAGTGGGGGGGAAGTAGTTACCCAACACTCTCAGTGTCAGATAAAAAAATGATTTGGGAACTGTAGCTCTTGAAGACAGGGTAGTTCCGAATCACCACCAATCAGAGAGGCAAGTATTCTTTATCTTCTGGTGCAGGAAACATAAATAAATAACTGTTGAGTACCACTCCCTGGCTATCCCATAGATACACCTTTAAGGGGCATTTCATTGATAAATCTTTGGGAATGAGAATGCCAGAACTCCCTTCCTTTAGAATCCCTTTTGAATGTTGCTGGCATATTTCCTAATCTTTGAAGGATACCCTCCACTGCAGCTCCTACACAGGCTTAAATCACCATGCTGTTC
Organism: Nanorana parkeri; assembly: GCF_000935625.1. Taxonomy (NCBI): domain Eukaryota; kingdom Metazoa; phylum Chordata; class Amphibia; order Anura; family Dicroglossidae; genus Nanorana; species Nanorana parkeri. The sequence continues at coordinate 2,823,697 of NW_017306269.1, forward strand.
CCCCTTCATCCAACCTACCAGGATCCTATCCTTATACTGCCCTTCTTGCCTCTTACTTTCTCTTCACTCTATTGTTGACCAGCTCCCTGTTCTGCTACGTCTACCTTTCCTTTTTCCCTTCCATCTTACTTTTGTAGATTTCTGGTGGCAAGAGAGGACATGACGAGACCACATTCTGGTGGAAGGCCATACAACACGTCTCCAAGGCTTAATATATAACTGATGTGTTTATGATGTACTTGACTTTGAATGTATTCCACCATGTAACAGGCGACCATCTTTTCGTATTCTGATGTCGTATTCTATGTCCTCTGTCCTGCTGTATCCTCATCTTATATGACATTCAGCACCTTCTGTATCAAGACAATGCGGTGCTTTACTTTTTATATTTATGAAGCAGACTGTATGATTCTTCTCTATTACAGGTAATCCAGTAACATCCACCCTTGCGAATAGGGCAATTATTATTATGTCTGTTTTAAGCTCAACATCATTGTTCTTCATACTAACAGAATTATCTTCTGAATGTTTAAATAGAGGTGAGTGGGAGTTTAATCACCAAGGACAGCAAGGACGAGAATGACACCCCATAAACATTATTCCTAATTACCCATCTAATTTCCCCTGCCACCATTACATGACTGACAACGTTTCTGATTTATTCATGGAAACACCGGCATGTCCTACAAGGTGTGTGCACATTGTTAAAATAGTTATGATAATTTTCATTCTTTCAGTAAAATGAAGAATATGCAAGAACTGAAAAGCTAAACACACAGCTGAAATATGTCTACAGGAAGCATGGGAACCTTTGTACAAGTAGGTGTGGATGTTTCATGATGGTTCCACACAATAGTTCACCAAGCTATAAAAGATTATTATTTGGAGTAATGTCTGTTAATCTGAGGGGAAAGACAACCGATAGGAGTTGGAAATAGCAGTTACAAAATAAAATCTGATAAGGCAAGTGACACACAAAGTGACTGAGCCTAATGTAACCTTTGCTTTTTAGAGTGCAACTCCAGGATTTATGATTTATCTTTGTAAATATTCTATTCCATATTGTCCATTGGGAAAAAAGATTGCAAAGTACTACTCGCCCTTTCCACGCTCCAGCGATGACCTCCATGTCCTCCTGTGCTGCTGATCTCCAGTTCTCTTTTGGGTTGAAGGACACTGAGCCCCATTTAACCCACTTCTGGTGAGCCCAGGCTGTCATAGACATACTGCATGGAGGAGCATCATCGCGTCATCCTGGGCTGCAGAGAACAGTGCTGCAGTAACATAAGGCCTGTTCCCCACAGTACCGAGGACCACCCAATGTACCCACTGAGAGAGCCTGGAGGAAGAGAGGATCACATGAGCAGTTAGAATTATCCCGGAATTTAGTGTTAAACTTAAAATTAACATGTTAAACTCTAGGGATACTCGGATAGGGCCGCAGGCCTAAAAACCACAGGGGGGGGGAACAATGCCCGGGGTACTAGGCTACACAGAAGCCGAAAAGCACGAGGCCTCATGCCCAGGGCACTGTACAGGGACGAATTGCCCACAAGAAGATATCCCCTGGCATGTTATGTTACGATAAGATATATTCTGTTGAAACGAATTGTTCCTACTCTATCGTTCTATCTTTTGTCTCAACATATCCCGAACTTTACAAGGTATATGCTTCAAAAGTTGTTAAAATGTGTTGGTATTTAACACACGAGAATGTTATCATGAATGTATATCTTTCTGACACGAATAAACTATTTTCGAAAAAAAAGAATTATCCCGGAATTGAGGAACGTATGCTGGAAAAGTTCAAGTAAGGGGCGGGTAGAAAATGCATACAACAAGGGGGCATTAATAGGAGAGGGGGGGTCACAAAGCCAAAGTTTGACTTTAAGGCTTTATTTGCATTTAATTATAGACAAGTAAATATATGCATCTTGTGGGTTACTTTAAAACCTTATTCAAAGAAAAGCTGCAAGCGGAGTTCTACTTTAAATGATGGCTATTAAGTTAGCAAGTTAATACAGAACAGAAAGTACATCGGCAGTTCCGATTCTGATTACACAGCGAGTGGAACATGTAATCTGTGTGATCACTAAGAGGAAAGCTACAGCGTGGATAATGTACTAAATGCCTTATGGAAATTTCTTTACAGCAGTGGTGCTGTGAGGATACAGAGAGGTTAAACTGTAGCAGTTGCCATGTCAACAGGATAAGAACGGGGTGCAGTGACTTGTTCCACACATAATGTATAATTGTTCTCGGCATAAACCATCCAAACCTTTTCAGACGCACTCTTCTGGAGGTCCACCACCCACTAAATCAGAGTAAAACAAATCACCATTTTCTGCATAGTAACTGAATCTTGGTGCAGGGTTGGCTCCCTGAATCCCCTCCAGCTGGGATGAACTACAAGTCCAAATATGTCCTAAAAAGACAGGCAACCTAATATTTATAACAAGACCAAGTAAAGTGTCTGCGCTGACCATATCAACCAATCGGTTAATGGCTTCATTACTTACATCGCAAAGCTGCTGATTAAATTCAGAGCAGGAGTTATCGCACTGATTCTTCTTCAGACACAACTGTTACTACTGGGTGTCACAGCTATAGTTAGGCTTAGGATCCGGGGTTAGGTTTAGTTAGAAAACATTCATAGTGCCCTGTGCGTCACGCTGCAAATAAATGAAGGCAGTGTCTATTTTTTTATGTACTGAGGTGCACTGCAGCCCATTTATTTTCAGTGGGCTGACATCAACGTATGAAAATGCATGCACTTCAGCGCACTGCGATGTGATGTGAATGGGCCTTTAGAATTGATCTGGCATGAAGATACAAGACGCTGTCTGGTTCTCTTTTGCTGGTTGATAGAACACCTCCAACTCTCAGTTTCTAGAGGGAATTCTTAAGAGCATTAACTCAAAGCATCAAACAGAATTCACTTTGTTAAATCACACCAGTGCATGATGAATTCCAATGTGATGCTATCATATGCACTAAACTCTTTTGAAATAGAGTTGATAGTATAAAAGTTAGGTCAACGAGACAGCCAGACACTTGGCATTTTCAGATGAAAGTCTGGTTTTCGCACTATCCAAAAAAAACTTAAAAGGATTTCTCTGGAGTTAGGCTCTACAGGGTCACTATACCATAAATTACAAGATTCATGGAAAGATATGAAAGAGTTCAAGTTGATCATATTGGCATATTGATATCATATTGGTATATCAGGAAACAACAGTATCTTTCTGTCCAGATCCCACCGAGAGAAAGCGGATTTGCTTCTTTTGGCAGTAAATTATATCAATGTCAAACATGTCCGATCCTGTACAGGTCTGGGAAGTTTTACACATACAGATGAGAACACAATATAACGTGGCTTTTCTGTTCCAGAGTATAGCAGTCCGTCGAAGAAATATCAGCGGGAGAAAAAAGAAAACAAATTTTTTTTATTTTAGGCATTGTTAATTTTATCCCTGCCAGATATTAACCGTCTTTTGTAACATCTTGCAATGAAGCATCGCCAAACGGGTTCTATTACCAATTAAGGCATAAGAGAGGATTCACAACGAGGTCTGCCTTTTCTCTTGGTTCAGTTCTGGCTCCTTTTCAGATTTACAACTCGGGGTTAATCTCAAAAGACAAAAGATGTCACCAGCACTCCAAAAGTAGATTCAATATATTTTAATGACAACGGTCATTCAAAATCACAAGTACTTTCGGGGCCACGTTGGGTCCCCGTCATCAGGCTCAGAATGTCGGGGACCCAACGTGGCCCCGAAAGTACTTGTGATTTTGAATGACCGTTGTCATTAAAATATATTGAATCTACTTTTGGAGTGCTGGTGACATCTTTTGGAATTACTACTTGACTACACGGTGCCTCCGTGGTCGCTACAAGCACCCTATTACAGACATCATCTCCTAGGAGATCCGGTAAGGAGTGCAGGAAGATACACACAATTTTAATCTCAAAAGACAACGGCAGAAGCTTGATGGATCTCGGATCACTGAATGAGCTACATTAGTGTAACAATCCCATACTAATGTAAAATACTGCTGCAAAATGCACTTTGGCATACGCTCATATAAAAATGGAGGCAATTAAAGGCCTGGTCATGCCAGGGCTCGTTCATATCAAAATTGGAAGAACTCGCAGGTCCCCAGGGGTTCCATTGATCTGCGACTGTACATTCCGTTTTCCTTGTAATCCGTTTTTGTTTTTTTGGGGCAAGCTTTATGTGAAGTAACATGCCCAGAGTAGACATACTTCACTGTAAAGCTTGTGATGCGTTTCATTAGCATACAATTTATGCTGCGTTGCATTGAAAAAACACATAGAGAATGCATATAAATGCCCCAAATTCTCAGGAATGACCACATTATGTGCTAGGTCCTGAGCAGACAAAAGTCCATGGACCCATCGTACTCCTGACCGCTTGTTTCACAAAAATCAGGATGGGTGCTGCAGTAGTCAACGGCGGCATCCGTTACATGCATAGGTAGAAACAGGGACACCGACACCCCAAATGCAGTTCAAATGCGCCTATTTATTGACGTAGATGCAGCATATCACACTGGTGCAACGTTTTGGGGTCTCGCAGGATCCCCTTCCTCAAGCAAAAACATGTGATGATGATCATCACATGTTTTTGCCTGAGGAAAATCATCACATGATCATCACATGTTTTTGCCTGAGGAAGGGGATCCTGCGAGACCCCAAAACATTGCACCAGTGTGATAGGCTGCATCTACGTCAATAAATAGGCGCATTTGAACTGCATTTGGAGATCCTGAGCAGTCTTCATTCTTGCTTGGTGAAGAGTAAGATGATCCTACTTTGGGTGTCTTCATGGCTGCCTGGTGACATGGGCACTTCCAATTGGTTGTCCATCGGTGTCCTAGCGACAACATAGTGACATTACGACGAAGGGCAGCAACAAAACCTGATGCTACCGGGCCTGCACAGGATCACCGGTGTCCAGAGGTGAAAACGTCTTTTTTTTTTATGGTCAAAAGGTGGGAGGGGTGGTCCAGATTTAGCTTTTTGTGCCTGGAGATGGACTTTAAGCCCAGTTTCTTTTAACCTGGCAGTAATTAGGCAATGTTGCTCATCACATTCCTTCATATACAAATAAACCTTAGAGCGTGCTTTACAATTCTGCACATGAAGTACAAAAATCAAAAAACTTGAAACCGCAAGCAAGTAAAAAAAAGTGAAAGTAATATTAAACATTATTTTTAACTAAATGATACAATAAAATAATAAGTTAACAATGTGCACAGAAAACAGTGCACGGTCTCCTTCTGTTGTGGTTCTGGATTTTAGGATGTAGATGTGCCAGTGCTCGTACTTTATGTAGCTCGGGTTATATCATGTCGCAACAAAATCCAAACAAACGTGGTTAAACAGAACAGAAAATGCTCTGAAAATAACACAGAAGGACTTGGTGGAGGCGTCTGGTCCTAATCTCAAGGTTAGCGATCTGGGACCTTGAACACATCCCCCAGCAGAAGAATGAGCAAATATAACTGAGCACAGAAAACTGTCCCTGAATGTGGTGTACATCACTGTGAAAACTGGATGGTGTATATAAAAGCATAAAAAATATAAGCAAAATGTTATAGGGTGCCTTTTCAAAATCCTTACCGAGTCCTCATGTAAGATCAATGTTGTATATTCCATAATGGCACTTAAGGGAAGCAGTGTAAGAGGAGAGTGAGGCATCATCAAACCTCAAAAGCTAAATTCAGCAAATTTACTATAGCGGGAATTGTGTGGGGATGTTAAAGAGGATCTACACTCCAAAAATGAAGAATTTGTGTATTATCCGGAACATCTAGAAATGTTCATTGTTTCTAATGAGTATCTTTAAAAAATTTACATTTTCTCTTGAATTTCTCCTGAAAATTAGCCTTGTACTTCCAGACATGTGACCAGGCCTAGGCATTCCTTTACAGCCACTGCAGCCTCTGACTGCTAGTCACAGGTGATTCGAAGTGAGTTTTACCGATGTTACTACTGTGCTGCTCACGGTTCTCCTTGCTGGAGAGGAAGATGTACCTGAGTACTTGCAATGCATGATCTCCCTGCTTCATACATTCTGTGTATTGGTGCTTCCCCCACTTCTCCTGTTGCTTCTTAATTATCAGGGACCAGTTCTGCAATGAGGAAGATAAGCCCTGCTCCTCTACCAAGATGGCAGCCTCCAAGTAGAGACACAATGCAGAACAAGACATGACAAGTCAGTAATGGAGATCAGATTGGCTGCAGGGAACCTGCAGGCAATACCGGTGACTAGTCCTTTGTCCACAGCCTATCTATTTTGGGTGCAGTTTCCAGTAAAGAGGAGCTAGGAGGCTCACTATAATTCAAGAAACATGTAACCACTTAACTGTCACCCTCCCCAGCTTCACATATATTTATTGCTGTTAAAGGAAATTTGAAAACTATAAAAAGGTATGGGAGATACTAACTTTGGATATGGGGAAGCATGAGACGCATTACCTTTTCTCCCACGAGGGGGGATAGAGAGTTCTTAGTCCTGTGTAAGCTACAAGATGCAGATTGTACCGTTACTCCATTTGCTCCTGGAAGCCGAACAGAGCGGTGGAGGACCAAATGGAAGGTATGTGTATCTGCAGAACGCAGAAGGCAAGTGAACTTTTTCCTTCTGTGTTGTTATATAACACATGTTCATTTTAATGATCTTAAATTGGTGCTGCTTGGCCCGAGCTGTCATCATACTTGCAGAAACAATAGAAATTGATGGAATAATGCAGCCCAAACTTTGACAGCGCCATCTGGGTCAGTGACCTGAGAAGCAATGCACGATGAACAAAAAAATGTTTTTGGTCTTGGAAAAGCCTTTCAAACTGCATGGTTGGGGGAACTGGGCAGTGGTTGAAAACATGTGGCTGGTGCCCCCTAGAAGCTCAAACTGCTATCTCACCAGCCTTGCAGAGATTTTTCCTTAATTTGCCAAGTGCTGTAGTTGCCTGGATGAACCTTTAATCAATGTTCACACCTTTGGAAACACAATGCAAAGCATATTTATACAATCTCTGCTTCTCCCATACTCCTATTATGTCATAACATTTGTGCACTTGACAACTGACTGAGCAAAGGATCATGGGATTAGTTCAGCTGACGACAGCAATAAAAGAGGCTTAGTATAACCATGAAAGGATACATTCCCAGAATAACGGCTTCCAGACACTTAATAGGTAAGGATTCTCTGGTCATTTCACGGGCCGTCTCCATTAACCTGGAAGAAAGATAAGGAGGAAGTATTTCATATAACTGGCAGCAGAGTGGTTTATTGATTAGCACTGTGGCTTTGCAGAGATGAGGCCCTGGTTTCAACTTCTAGAAGGTTCACTCTCAGCAGAGGACTCGATGTGTTGCCCGAATTTGCATCTTACTGCATCTATAACTGGTCCTCACAAATGTGCCTCTGCATTGTACAAAATCACTTTGCATAGAAAGAAGGGGCGCAGCGCTGTGCCAGGTCCCTTTCACGGCTTTTGTAGCATTCAACATAGAAGTAAAACTGTCAAAAACCTGGGCAATTCAATCTAAGCATATCATTCAGTGAAAAGCTGCTTGTCCACACTTTTGGGAGATCCAGAGATATATAGACAGCTGAACTTATAAGCAAATTATGGCCTTCCCATAAAAGCTGAGCCCCTTTAACACCATAGGTGGTTGCAGATGTGGAAAGGGGAGGAGCTATGCTCAACATTTAAAAGGAAAAGCTTAGATTTTCTTAAAACTTCAGCTGCCCATCTCTTTCGATCTACTGATCATTGGCATGTGATTTTCAATGAAGGTCGTTTCTGCTGATCCAGGTGTTACGAGTTCACTTTAAGCAAAGTTTGCCGTATGTGCTAAAGTTAACCCCGTTAGATCTGCCATAGCAGGCCAAATTTAATCCAGCACTCTGGTGTTTGCATCTGTTGGGTTTATATAAAACAAAAAAAAGACACATTGGATCAAAAGGAAGCGCTGATGGCTGCAGAAGGATTTCACACAGAGCACTGAGAGCAGTGGAAGTGTTCCCATTACCTTAGTTTGCAGACTTTAGGCATCTACTGGCTACAACATGCGACCAAACATATTTACTTACATTTCAAAGATTAAAGCCAAAACTTTTTTCGCTTTGAGTAGAGTAAGGGAGGGCCATAAACCCATCCAGCTTTTTTTCCCATTGGGGAGATTTCCCCTCACTCCCAGTCTGATAGTCCCTCCAAAGTGAGGGAAATCCCTAGTGGACAGCAGGGTCACCAGAGCTAGTTGGAAGCTTTCCCATCCATTCCAGTTCTGGTGGAACAACCCGTAATGTGGATTTTTTACACTTTCAGTGATAACAGTCACCAGGCCAAATCTCCATATTGGGGACACAGACGGCAATCTGCGTCCCCAATATGACACCTAAGACAGGTATTCACATCCCTCTCCACTCTATCCACAAAAGAAAGAAAAAAAAGTTTTGGCTTCAGCTGCACTTTAAGCATTTAGGAAACATTTTACATGCATATCGATCATTTGCAATTAATGTCCATGTTAACAGTTCCTTAGAGTTGTCCTTTAAATAGCTTTACTTTAAACCTTGGCACAGATGTCTAGACAGATTACCCCGACATGTGTCACACAATGCATCCAAGAATCATGTACACATGGGAATTCCCACAAGAAGGAGGCCTTTGTGTGATACTGCTGTCAGCTGTCTCTTTGGCCCGATATATGAAGTCACAAGAACACTTTGCTTCACGAAAACCCTTTTTACATACTGGCAGAAACGGATGAGGACTGAATTAATGAACACCATTTCCTTAATTATTCAAAGGCAATGTAAAAGCATTTTGTAGACATTTTTCTTCTGTATTGTGTTCAGAACTAAAACAACACAATAAAACAAATCAATTCATTTTTGAGTCCTGTAGGAAAACGATTTCCCTGACTTCATGTGTTTAAAAGACACTTTCACCTTGCCCATGTAGACATAGAGACCCCCCCCCCCCTCCTTCAC
>NW_017306269.1:2832852-2907354 GCF_000935625.1 Nanorana parkeri
CCCCCCCCCTCCTTATAGAAATAGAAAAAAATAAAAGATATAACCACCAGTTGAAGAAAGAAGAAGTTATAAAAATTAATGTTGACCTATAACTATTATATCTACCCTTTAATAACATTGTTGTTAAATTAAAAACATGTGATTTTTAAACAGCTTGTAGTCATACTGTATATATTTTTGGGGGTAGTCATGATTTCCTGAATAAAGGATTATCATTAAATAAACGGCAGGGTGGTCTTATCGCTACTACTTTTCAGCAGCCTTGACATAAGGCCCCATTCACACTAAGCGACATACCTTACAAGCGGATCCGCGCGGCCGGGATAGCGCGACTGTTTGGGGCGACGTTCCAGCGAAGATCACGCAACCTTCACCATCGGGCTGCATGCAAAAAAAAATTGCGCGACATCCACGGGAAAAAGGGTCCCGCACAAGCGACACGCAACGGCGACGAGCAACATGGAGCTGTTCAATAGAACAGCTCCATTGAAAATCATTAGCCAGCGACTTCTCGCAATATCGTGCGGCAAAAATGCGCGATATCGCGGCGGAAATCCGCTCAGTGTGAATGGGGCCTAAGGGAGAACAATAGAACAAGGGGGGGGGGGGGCTGAAGGCTGGAACAAGACAAGTATAGTGTGCAATGCTGGAGTGTCCCTAACCTTTCTTGCTCTTGAGGTTGGTGCACAATCAGTGGGGAGGTGCTGGTGTAGAGTGATGCTGCTAAGAGCCAGGCAGGGAGATGTGTACGGGCTCTGCATCACCCCGCCCAGCTCTTAGCAACCTGGCCCACGTTCCACCAAGCTTCTGGCAACCTGTGATGTCACTGGTTGCCAAGAGCTTGGGGGGACAGTCTTCACATCATCCCACCAAGCTCCTGGCAACCAGTGACGTCACTGGTTGCCAGGATCTTGGCGGGACGCTGGCAAGGGCATCCCAAGTTGCTAAGAGCTGGGCAGGGAGATGTGTATGGCCCTTATACATATCCTTCTCCGGCTCTTAGTAACCTGGGATGCTCTGGCCAGAAATGTGGCACCAGGCACACTGCAAACATTGTGCAGCAGGCTGACCATGCCGCTCTGCCTACTGTCCCCCACATAACCCAAAGAGATGCCACCTGAGGCTGCTTCATTACAGGGACTGCCCTGGTGATACCACACTAAAGTTCAGCCATAGCAATCTTCATGCTTCTTCTTGACAGCTTTCCTTTAGCATGAAGTGGAATGACAAACTAATAATAAAAGGGCAAATCGTAATATTCCGGGAGCTTTGCAACTTTATAAAAGTACTGGGGGAGGGTAGGATATGGGCCGCGCACACCATAAGTAAACAATCCCAACTTGTCAATAACATGTGATGAAGTTTGCAGAACACTTCCTCCGTATCAGAAATGTGCCCTTTCCTTTGTGGTCTCAGAATTCTTCCTCATTTACACAACTTTTGCAGACTTGCAGATCGGTTACTTAGCACCCAACAATATTATTTCTCATTGAAGACAGCACATTAAAAACGACTTTATCCCAATTCATTACATTATAAGGCTTTAATCTGGTACAGTGTTCCAAATAATACCCGCCTCATTTTTTTTTTATATTATAAGCTGACAATTAGCCAAAAAAAAAATTACACAAACTGCATTATTATATTTCATTTAACTTGTTTGAATCAAAATGTTTAACTTTTCTAAGTTGTTCTTTCTTTAGTCATTGTATTGTGCTGTGACAGCTGCAGTCTAGCGGCTTCAGCTGCCACTGTGCAATTCTCTCTGTACAAGGTACAGTGGCAACTGAAACAGAAAGTGTGTTTGTGAACAAACCTATGCGATCTGTCTGATTGGCAGTCATGTTGATCACATGATTGGGAACCACGCTGACTGGTTATCGATCAGTAGTGTAGACCAGTGGAAGTTAGCGTGATCTTAGTACTATATCCTCCCATAGATGTGTGCTCCTAGTTCTATACTGTAATGTACATTAAAATGCAATTGAAGCCATAATTTATTGCCGTCTCGGTCACCCTCTCCATTTGTCCTGGTGACCATTATCACTGAAAGTGAAGAAAAATCCAACATTTTGGGCGGTCACCAGAGCAGGAATGGATGAGAAATCTTCCAATGGGTACACCAGTTCTGGCGAGTCTGCTGACCACTAGGGATTTCCTTCAGTTTGGAGGGATTTCTTCTCACTTCCTGTTTCGGCTTTTAGACAGGAACTGAAGGGAAATCTCCCCAATGGGACACTAATGGGGGCAAAAAAATTACGCTAGAGGGAGGTAGTATTAGAATATTTTATTGCAGCCTGGATCTATCTCTCCCTAGTCCATGTCTCGGTGTCACCAGGACCAGCAGTGAGGGGAACGGGTGTTATTGAGACAGGAAGACACAGAGAGCAATGCAAGCCTGACAGCATTTCTAACCCTGCCCCAATCTGCTAAATACATGTGCTTTTCTTTCCGTCTCTGTTGCCATCACATAGTGGAAACCTGCCACAGAGACAGGAAGTGGAGAGATATCTACCTAATAGGGCCATAGACAGCAATAAAAAAAACTAACAAATCTTCCAACAGTCTGACAGTAAAGAATGAAGGGGACACATTCTGAGTTGTGAATGGGCATCTTGAAATTAATGTTGGGAGACTTTGTCAACAAGGACATCTGCTGTTTCATTTAAAAAAAAAAAGACAGGAATTTCGAATGGCAGGACAGTAGTTTTTTTTCTTAGCAATGAAAAAAGTGGAGATTTTTAATTGTAGACTTGCTTGATTTGACAGGAAATATTAAAAAGTAGGGATACCAGTGGCGATACTTGGCATCATCACAAGAACTACCAGGGTTGCAGCTGGGACCTGGCTCTGGCGCTCCACCACTGTCCTGAAATCATTAGTCTGTATTAGGCTAAGGTGTATCTATATGTACATAAACCTTAAAAGGAGAACTATGAGATGAGTGATTTCCAGTTCTAGCTGACCTGTGACAATGAGACTGTCACAGGTCGGCTCAGTAGATCGGGAGGTGAGAGACCCCATAGTTCTCCTTTAAATAGTAACATGACATGGGCCTACTTGGTTTTCCCCAGCAATTCTATTCTTCCTTATGTGCTGTATACCGTTATATATAGCACATCTCAGTGGTAATGTCAGCCTGCTTACAGCACTAAGTGATAGCGAACAATGCGTTCTGGGATCACACTAAGCAGATTTACAGAAGAACTGTAATGAAGTAATAATTATTCATACCCACTTATCGGTCTGGTCTTCCTAATTTCAAAGAACTGTGTTCCAGTGTGGTTATATCTGTATTTCTGACATTAAGGAGAAATAACCAGAATACATTTTATCAAGACCAACACAACCGCAGATCCTAATAATAATAATAAGGGAAAAGGGAGAGGGAAAAAAGGGAGAAGGGGGGAGAGGGAAAAAGGGAGAAGGGGAGAGGGAAAAAGGGAGAAGGGGAGAGGGAAAAAGGGAGAAGGGGAGAGGGAAAAAAGGGAGAAGGGTTGACGGGGAGAGGGAAAAAAGGGGAGAGGGAAAAAAGGGGTGAGAGGGAAAAAAGGGGAGAGGGAAAATGCAATAAGCTAGGAGTATACTCATGTGATATTTGCTAAAGAGAGGGATCAAAAGTGGTTAGTCTTCCCCTTCAGCAGAAGATAACAAAATTACAGAGTATCCAATTCTACATAGCCACGTGTGACCAGTACATAATCCTTGTACTGTGCTCAATATACTGGGGCTCCTGGGTTTTTTTTTCTTAAAATTTGCACAGAACAACCAACCAATTACCTGGTTTTAAAGGGAAAACGCTGAACTAGGGGCAACAAACACTCTTCCCTTTCTTCAGCAGGAAGTACGCCCCAACAGTCCAACCCTGAATTACTGAAAGCATCTAAACAACTCTGCAATGCATGTACAAGCATGAAAGCCATGTGTTTATAATGTAATACATAGTGATATAAACAAGCTTTATTCCTGTGTGGACGGACGCTCCCAGTCTGTGGGGACAGAGCTATACAATGGAGAGACTGAAAACACACAATCTGTTGTGGTCAAACAAGAGCCACAAACACAAAGACTTCGGCTCAGGCGTGGACATATGAAAAGACGTCTCTTCACCAGCGCTGCTTCAAAGTGACAAGGCAAAGATGTTGGCTGACAGTATACCCGGCTCCCTTGTTATACTGGTGAGCAGAGACACTTCAGGAATGAAAATCATGAATGCAAACATGAAGAAAGAAGAACAAAGAAGGAGAGAGAAAATGAGAGAAAGAGAGAAATATACGACTTTCTTATCACTATCACCCGCATTGCTGGACACATTCATGGCATTCCAGCAGAAAACTATGAAACAACCAAAAGTCCCACCCTGAAACTGAAAACAATTCATAGCTTACAGCTGAAATCTTGGCACAGAAACTTTAATTTAAATTGTTTCTTCAACAGACACAAAGGGATATAAATCCACTTTGTGTGCGCCAACCACATTTATATGATCAAAGTCAAAAAAGAAATAGACAATTTATCTGAAATCATCCAGCCATTTATCAGCCCCTAAAGAAAGGCTATAAACTGACCTCCTATCGGTAACAATTTAAAAACCCCAAAGACAGGTCCTGAGCCCGTTCAGACGCAGAACACGCAAAGTCCAATTGATAGAGTGAACACAGCAGGATAAGGAACCTCGGGGGGAATTTATCAAAACTGGAGCAGTTACCCATGGCTGATTGGTTATGGGCAACTGCTCCAGATTTGATAAATGACCCTCCTTATATTAAAAAAAAAAGTTTTTTTTTAATCTGATGCCATTGAAAAGGACAGTCACATGGCTGAAAGTAAGATCTTTATTCTTGTCTTAAAGCTTTTTGAATTGAGCGTATGGTATGCAAAGTGATCCGGATGGTACAAAAGAGACCTACAACTTGAGACAGAACCGACTGCTCCAGCCATGTGGCCAGGGGACATTGAAGGATGAGGAGCACTTCCTGTTATAGAATTCCAAATACTCAGAAGAGGACAACACTAACTTCCCGAGAATCTTCTTCCCCATCCCACTTCCATAGAAGAGAAGAGGAAACTCTACGCCATACTAGGAGGAGAGAAAAATAGCTGCTCAATACATTACAGCGTGTCAACGGCTGGGAGAACATCCATCCATCATAGACCAATATATCCCTTACCCTAATATTGTTCCTAGGTTCACTTCTTACCCTATTTATAATACCCCTTAGCCATAATAGTGTCCCAGAACTAATGTCTTCCATACTCCTTATAAGTACACATTCTACCCCACCCCAGTCTATAGATAGATCAATCTAGAGAGAGAGAGATCTAGAGAGAGAGAGAGAGAGAGAGAGAGCGAGCTAGAGAGAGAGAGATCGATCTAGAGAGAGAGAGAGAGAGAGAGAGAGCGAGCTAGAGAGAGAGAGATCGATCTAGAGAGAGAGAGAGAGAGAGAGAGAGCGAGCTAGAGAGAGAGAGATCGATCTAGAGAGAGAGAGAGAGAGAGAGAGAGCGAGCTAGAGAGAGAGAGATCGATCTAGAGAGAGAGAGAGAGAGAGAGAGAGCGAGCTAGAGAGAGAGAGATCGATCTAGAGAGAGAGAGAGAGAGAGAGAGAGCGAGCTAGAGAGAGAGAGATCGATCTAGAGAGAGAGAGAGAGAGAGAGAGAGCGAGCTAGAGAGAGAGAGATCGATCTAGAGAGAGAGAGAGAGAGAGAGAGAGCGAGCTAGAGAGAGAGAGATCGATCTAGAGAGAGAGAGAGAGAGAGAGAGAGCGAGCTAGAGAGAGAGAGATCGATCTAGAGAGAGAGAGAGAGAGAGAGAGAGCGAGCTAGAGAGAGAGAGATCGATCTAGAGAGAGAGAGAGAGAGAGAGAGAGAGAGAGAGAGAGAGAGAGAGAGAGAGAGAGAGAGAGAGAGAGAGATCTAGAGAGAGAGAGAGAGAGAGAGAGAGCGAGCTAGAGAGAGAGAGATCGATCTAGAGAGAGAGAGAGAGAGAGAGAGAGAGATCTATCTAGAGAGATAAGAGAGATCTAGAGAGAGAGAGATCTAGAGAGAGAGAGATCTAGAGAGAGAGAGATCTAGAGAGAGAGAGATATAGAGAGAGAGAGAGAGAGATCTAGAGAGAGAGAGAGAGAGATCTAGAGAGAGATCTAGAGAGATCTAGAGAGAGATCTAGAGAGAGAGAGAGAGATCTAGGAGAGAGAGAGAGATCTAGGAGAGAGAGAGATCTAGGAGAGAGAGAGATCTAGGAGAGAGAGATCTAGGAGAGAGAGAGAGAGAGAGAGAGAGATCGATCTAGAGAGAGAGAGAGAGAGATCGATCGATCGAGGGAGAGAGAGGGAGAGAGATCGATCTAGAGAGAGAGGGAGAGGGAGGGAGGGAGAGAGAGAGAGAGAGAGAGGTGGAGCGATAGATACATGATTGATATTAATTATTGATAGACATATAGCCAGACAATATAGATAGACAGACAGAATAGAGCGAGAGAAAGAAAATAGGATAAGAATGGATGAAAGAAAAGAAGAAGATTGTCTCATTTCTCCTGAGGTCGGGAAGCACATTTTTGGGCAGTTCTAAGAAAACAACTGGTTTCCAGAAAGGCGATGCGGTATATAAAACAGCTGCGAGCTGCCTCCTGTGAGCCGGCGTTTTCTGCCCGAGTGGCTCACTTCTGAACTCTCCCCGCCAAACTCAATTACATGCCACATTGTGATAGAAAGCCTTGGCGGGCTCGGTTCTGGCACCCAAATCAGAGATGACCCAGTGATTAATGGCGTCATACAGACAGCAATATGCCAAGTGTAACAGGGAGATGGGCGCTACTGTCTCTAGAAGAAACTCTCATCAGCAAAGATCAGATATCAAGAAACAGCTGGCAGACATTACACACCTTACTACAATGCAGGACTGATGGTGGTGGGGTTTTATTTAAAGGACATGAACAAGCTGACCTCCAAACAGCTAAATACTTACCTGTCAAAGGATTTGTACTTCTCTCCATCCAGTACTGCGATTTACACAGCTCTGTAACACAGCACAGCCCAGCCTAGCAGTGAAGGAGACTTGATCTTTCTCTGCTGCAGTTCCACATTCACTTAAGGTCCCCTCCCCACCCCATGACGGGACAGTGAAAGGAAAACCATCACATATATGAATTCATCTCCTGTCACTATTCTCACTCTTCCTATCAGCATGCTGATTGCACTGCAGCACCCTTGATTAGCTCCTTGTGCTGCTTTTTGCTCCCCCTCTCTGGGCTCTGCTGTACAGGTACTGAAGAGGTTTATACCAGGTCAAATTCAGGTTCTCACAGTGCCTACACTTTGTTTCAGAAGTTTATTAGAGCAGCAAATATGTGAATTGCTGCCCTGTTCTATATTGGTTACTGGCCAGGAAGACAATATAATCCTTACCTCTCTACTACTTTTATTCAGAGCCATTACTACAGATCACAGAGCCCCATAGCAAAAACGTGATGTCCCCCCCATGACCTCTCTCTAAGCTGTAAGTAATGATGCCAAGATCCCAAAGACCCCTCTTGTGCATCTGAAGTCATCTCTACACTGTAGACTTTACAGGAGATTAGAGTTGTCCTCAACTGCAGACACACCTATTCCTGCAAACTAATGGGCCCCCCTTCCACACCCAGGCCCCATGGTAGCCGCCTTGCCTGCTTTTTTTTACCAATGCTCAGTCAATGGTGCATATTGTGGATGGTTCACAATGCAAAGGCCTCATTCACACAGCTAAGTGTCGGCCCGTACAGATCCGTGCGGCGTGCATGGACGTATCAGGCCGTTCCTGGGAAGGACAGGTGCTGCGTGTGATTGTACGCAGCAGCCTGTTCTTCCCTATGGAAGTAGGGGGCTGTACACTCACCCAAGCTACACATCTGTGCGGGTTTCCATACTCGTAGGTAGACAGGATGGATTCTGCCTGCATCCAAGTACGGATGAGCAGTTCGGGTGAGCGTACAGTGGCGTACTCCCATAGAGAAGAACAGGCTGCGTAAATCGCACACAGCACGTCATTCCGGGGAACGGCCCGATACGTCCATGCACGTCGCACAGATCTGGACGGGCCGTCACTTAGCTGTGTGAATCAGGCCAAATAGTTTCTGAGAAGGTGTAAAGGTGCCCATACACCTTACGATTATCGGACGAAACGTTTCGTCCGATGATCGTATAGTCGTACGATTTTTGTACGACAGCCCAATCCTGCCCCGATGATCGCAAGATTAATTTAGCCGTAATTAACGAGAAGCACCTGGACGAAATGCGGTAACTGATTTGTCGTATTTTCGTTCGCGCATTCGCGCGGTGTACATCGTACGACTTTTGACGGACGGAAACGCCAGCAACCTTACGACAATCGTACGATCGAGCAAAGTTTTCAAACATGCTTGACCGTCAAAAGTCGTACGATTGTACAGTAATGTCGGTTCGGGCACTCTATTCACACGTACGATTGTCGTTCGAAAAGTCGATCGCATACGATTATCGTCCGATAATCGTAAGGTGTATGGGCACCTTAAGACTAATTAGCATGACAATGCTGCCCCACAAAAGGCAATCAGTCCACCCAGCCAGTTCTCACTCTTCAGGAGACAGTTGTGCTGCAGGGATCAGCGTGTGTGTACAGACTCACTAGAGGAGTGTGTTCTGGCCTGTCTGGCCTCCAAGATAGGCCTTCTGACCTGACCGACATCTGACAGAAAGTGAGAGGGTCTTGGCCAAAAAGAGACAGTGCTTGAATATGCAGAGAGCCAGTACAGTCCAAGCTGGGCAACTCAGTAGCCACGAGGCTAGATTTATTATTTAAATTTTGATTTGTGATATGCCGAGAACTCCTGCCAGGGAAACCCTTGTGTAAGCAACATCTTGTTAATGAATAAAAAGTGGGCAGGAGCCCTTAAATGCATGTTTTGGAGTGGACTGAGTCCTTGCAAAGTCTACATGTGGAGGTAAATTCCCACAGTATGTACAATGTTTTGGGACTCATCAGTCCTGGCAATGACTCCTTTAATGTAATGAAAAACAGTGTACATGTAATTGCCCTTTAGGCTGCTGTCTCAACACATTGATGTCATTCCCAGCTCATCTACAGCTGTTACAGTAAATCAATAGAAGACATATGCAAGTTTAACATACTGTATATTGCCTGCCCACCCCCCTTCAAATCAAACACAAAAAGCCTTGTGTATGAAATCAGCCGGCCGGTCTTATGACTATGAATACATTAAGCTCTGCAGACACATCAATGGCGTATGCCAGGACAGTCCATGTAGCCCCAACTAACTAGATGCAAATTCTAACAAAACAGCCGACAACTGATACCTAGTCCGCAACCAAAACGCTGATCTCCAGGAACACAGGTAACACAGTTAAAAGTCACACATGTGAACTGTCTCATTCCAGTCAGCCAATGTTGTGATTCCTACCCATATGGCATGCATTATAGCCAGGAGGGTGACACCACATTCTCCTTTAGAGTTAAAGTACACAGTGGTGTCACCTCCCCACCTCCAGGCTGCTTATTGCACAATGAAGAAACAGCAACACAATGACAGATTATCAGCCTTGCTCACTCTGCTGTCTCCTTGTAAGGAAAAGATGGCAGCCCGAACTTGCATTCGGAATAACCGGAAAACACGCTCTAGTGTGCAGGCGCACGCAACCGGAAGTCCGCGGGAAGACGCACAAGAAGTGACATCTCACCCTAATGAATGGCCCTATATAAGCAGGCGTGTCTGTTGCTTCAGTGCTGATGGTCTTCAGCTTGTTCCCTGGGCCTGCTACCTGTGGATTGCCTGTTACCCTGTTCTTGGCCTGGATCTGGATTGTTTGCCTGCTGCGTGCCCTTTGACCTCAGCCTGTTTCCTGGACTTCCTCTTGCCTGTTGCTTTTGTACCTCACTGCCTGGCTGGTTTTGCCACCACACTGCCCACCCGGTTTTTGACCTCAGCTACGTTGACTACTTTACTTCTGGACATCTCCAGCATGGTGCCGGTCTCCCTATTGGCACTTGTGCGTCTCGCTGTCCTCCCACACTCTGTTTTCACCTCAAAGGGGTGCAGGACGCGAGACGCAAGAGAGGCCTCCTCGTCCACCGGTCTCCTGCCAGGTACATGACACTCCTATCAGCATATTCCTTGTCATCAGGTACCAGAGCCTAACCGGTTCCTAGTACTACCCCTACCTCTCTCAGTATTGTTGTGCAGGTGATGACAGGAGGCTGGTATCAAGGCACATTCAGGTACTTATGCTAGCTGTATGCAACAAAGGTAGATCTATTGTTTATTTTTAAAGGAACACACAACTGAATTACATGGTAGTACTTAGAGCCATGACAGCTGTATAGTCAAGCTGTTCATAATGGCCAGACAACAGGACCCGGACATGGCACTTTCCCTTCTGGACACCTTCCTAATCCTCCTAATCCTCCAATAGAATTTCAAGTCAAAAACGGTTTATTGACTCGATTGCTATCACATCATATAGATATATGATGTGATAGCAATCGAGTCAATAAACCGAGTGACTTCATACATACACTTATCTTGGATTGCAGAGGCATCTGCAGTCACTTTGGCACCCACCCGACTCAAGGGGTATTATTCAGTAACGAGTGCGATGGGTACACTGGATTTAGCACCTTCCTAATCCTCCCCTTTAATCAGCGGCAGTCCATTACACAAAATTATCCATATTTTAAATGGTCTTCCACTGCTCAGTCACACTGAAGTATAACAGAAAGGATACTGCAATGTCTTCATGTATTTCTGCACTGCTTGAAGCCAGTCTGGGATGGTCATGGACGCCTTGTAGTTTGGCACGGACGGTACTGCGGGCTGCAATGAAAGAAAAAACAAAGTATTAAGTCACTTTACTGAACGGGGTAACATGTGCACACATTTGTTGCCAGCACCAAGACCATGTGTTTCCATGAGGAAAATACATTTGCCTGTTCCGTGATTGTTATCTTGAAATCATTGCAGGATTTCCTAGTTTAAAAAAAAAAAAGTTTAATAGATAATTTCCTCAACACTCCACAACAACAGATGTCTGACCAAATTGGCATCTCTTCTTTTTGCCGTTTAACATTATGGTCAAACATGGAAAATTGGATACGTTAAAGTGTCAATCCACCTAAAACTTGTATTTTAGGTTTTTAGTAGGTGCTAAAAAGTAGGGATGAGCTCGGGTTAGGTCTGGACTTGGGTTGGTCCGAACCCAGAAGAAAGCGGTCAGTGCTGGCCCAATGAGCTGCGTGTGGGGAATTCATGTCGACAAAGGGGCAGCATGCTGGTGACATCAATGACTTTATAGGTCCACATGGCCAAATCTGGTCAATAAAATTAATTCAGCCCACCACACTCCCCCTATGTCCGTTTTATGTCCACATTACCATGTCTGATCAATGACATTGGCTCAGCCCACCGCACTCCCCCTATGTCCATTTGATGTCCGCGTGGCCATATCTGGTCAATGACATTGGCTCAGCCTACTGCAGTCCCCCTATTTCCGTTTGATGTCCACATGGCCATATCTGGCCAATGGCATTGGCTCAGCCCACCGCACTCCCCCTATATCTAAAATAATACTTTTGAATGGACTGACATTTTGAGTGGAAAAAAATGGAAGCCTTCGTCTTGGGTAGGGAAAATAATATTTCCAAGGTTTATACAAAGTAATCTTATGTCTGTGAAATTTGTCATTCATCCAGGTCATGGAAATCTGTAAAAAATAAATCAAAGCAACTGGACTTGCTGTATTTTTCTTGAAGATGTTTTGCTTGTCATCTGACTAGCTTTCTTAATTCAGAGTGCTGAATCGGAACTGAGAAAGCTAGTCGGATGACCAGCGAAACGTCTTCCCCCAAAAAATACAGCAAGTCCAGTTGCTTTGATTTTTTTTTTACAGATATACCATGACCTGGATGAATGAGAACCTTGATTCTGAGGAAGGGGGTATGCCCCTGAAACGCGTAAATCCAGCCTAAAAGCAGCCGGTGGCACGATGGTATGGTGATCTGACTTACAGTGATGGTGATGCAGCTTTTTATACGTAGTCGGAGCGGAACATTCCTTAGACACTGATCTTGTGGTCTCGTATTGACAAGAGTGACTGAAATTTTATAATTGCGAGTATTTATAACCGTTTTTATTATTCAAATAAAATAAAAGATTTCACACAAGGAGGTGGCGCTTTGTTGCTTTGATGTATCTGATGAGAACCCCGGAGTCTCTTTGACAAGCAGCCTCTCCAAAAGCTGTGGATATTTACAAGAAAGACTTCTCCTTGACAAGGGTATTGTCTACCTTTTTTTTTTTTTTTTAAGGGGTCAATTAACGAAACAGTCTTCTATACCATATCGTTCTAATTAATTGACACGACACTGGTATTGGATTGTAGTGGCCACAGCAGCCATGAATGAGAACCTTCACAGATGGAGGAAAAATTGGAGTGGACATGGATGTCACATATGTGACATCCATCTCTGTTCTGATCTGACTAGGACAGGGATGGACAAATTATTATGAAATCCAAGAGACAGTATGTCCAATCCAAGAGCCATCAGGATTTATTTTTTTTGAGCCATCTCCATTGACAGCAACTACAGAAAACATCAAAAGTTAGGAGCCAGCTTTACTACCTGGCTCCTGGGCTTTGTACATCCCCAAGAGACAACTACACATATACAGGAAGTGGGCGTAAAAGATTACCCGACACATACAATTTATGGGGTTACGGGATCAATGGAAAAAAAAAAACAACCCAAGTTGTATAAAAAGTCAAACCTTTAGGTGAGAAAAAGTTACAGCTGTGCAATGCCTTCTCCATAGGTGTGATAGTATTAGCTGGGAATTAATCAATCATCACTACTCCAGTATGGTGTTAACTTTGTTCTACATGCTAAAATATGCAATCTAATTTTGGCTTTGCTGTTTTTTTTGTAAACTAGTATTACAACCGCTAACCCAGAACTTCGGGCTAGATAGCTTGAGTTTCCCTGTAAAAGAAGTTTGGTCCTGTTCCTTCTAATTTTGAAATAACATGAACATCAATAACAGAAAACGCAGTCACTAAAAATTGTGGTGTCGCCCAACATTAGCGGCCAGTGTAGTAGTGACCCCTTTCATCGGTGGC
This sequence comes from Nanorana parkeri, assembly GCF_000935625.1. Taxonomy (NCBI): domain Eukaryota; kingdom Metazoa; phylum Chordata; class Amphibia; order Anura; family Dicroglossidae; genus Nanorana; species Nanorana parkeri. The sequence goes on from NW_017306269.1 coordinate 2,845,995, forward strand.
CATTGGAAAATTTCCCCTCTGAGTTAGTGGTAAGTCTATGTGGGAAACCAGTTTGCCATCGCTCAAGGAACCTATAGCAACCCCAGGAGTAGGGATGAGCTCAAGTTCAGACCAAACCCAGTTCAAGGACAGAGCTCCTCTGAACATGGAAGTACCATGGGCCATCTGCCCAATGAGCTGTGGGCTGGGGCATTCCCCACCCTGCAGCTGCACATAAAAGGGATGGGATGCTTGTGCTAACATCACTGACCTTATATGCCCACATGGCCATATTAGGTCAAGGTCACTGAATAAATATATAGACATAAGACCATAAAAGGTCACCATCACTGACCAAATATAGCCATGTAGCTAATGGAAGCTTAATGTCATTGACCAAATATAGCCATATGGCCATAAAAGGTCAATATCACAGACCAAATATAGCCACGTAGCCAATGGAAGCTCAATTTCCTCATATGTGGCCATATAAGGTCAATGCCACCAACCAAATACAGACATGTGGCCATGTAAGGTCAATGTCACCCACCAAATATTGCCATGCACCCATGTAAGGTATATGTCACTGACCAAATATAGCCATGCAAGGTCAATGTCACTAACCAAATATAGCCATGTTCCCATGTGAGGTAAATGTCACCCACCAAATATAGCCATGCAAGGTCAATGTCACCAACCGAACATAGCCAGGTGGCCATGTAAGGTCAAAGATGTCACTGTATCCCAGCTCTTTGCTCATGAGCAGCTGCGAGAGGGAAATTCCCTTGCAGCAGCTGATTGGGTGGCAGCTGAAGGAGCTTCCTACCGTGTTCAGAGTAGTTCCAGTTAGGTCCTTACCTGAGCTCATCTCTACTCATATGGAGCCCTAGGGTTGCATGGAATCCGGGTTGAGAAAGGTGGGCTTAGACAGTAAGACATTTTAGAACTTGTTACAATCTTATCATGGTATAGCTGTAAGCGTGTGCACACGTGTGTCCAATTCAGCACAGTTGGGGATTTTCCGATAGAGAATAGCTGGAAGTTATCAGAATACACAAGAACCTTTTTTTTTTCTGGGAGAAGCAGATGATACAATCTGTGGCAGCAGAAATGCTTGCACACATGTCAAGAGCATTATATCTCCTGACCATAAATCACAGACAGACCGCAGTTATATAGAACACAGATGAGAAGGTCACAACCAGCCAAGTCTTCTACACATTGGAAAGAACTCTTCCCATGGAGGAACGCCGGATTCGTCATGTGCTGCATTGTGGCCAGGAAATGAAGTCATCTTCCAGCACAATGCTGATCACTCACTGCCTTCCTGTACTCACACAACACTTATACAGCCCAGTGCAGGTCTGTGTGTATGCCGTACTACAGAGGAGACCGTAGCACATGTCAGCCTGGTCACAGAGAACAAACTAAAACACAGACTAGACATGTGATTGGATCTTAGGTGCTACAGAAGTTTCCTCACCAAAGATAAATCTAATATATCAGCTGTAAAGAGGACCTGTGCTATATACAAAGTGGGGTTGTGAAGGATAAGGGTATGGAATATAGAATGTTGTATTGCTGTTTGTGTTGGGGAGATTCCCCACTCACTTCCTGGGCAACCACCTGCACAGAAAGTAAGGAAATTTCCCCAACGGGAACAAGGCAAAAAAAAAGGAGAACTTTTAAAGTGTTATGTAAAGTCGATGAACTTCTCTTATTTGGCCCTTTTTGTCTGATAAATATATCATTGAAGGAGTTTTGTTATATCAGTCCGAGACGTGCAAAAAAAAAAACCTGTTGATCCTGCCAAAAATGTTGTCAGCTGATAACTAAGTCCAAATCCCATTCGCACTGCCACGGTCTCAAAACCACAAGGTATATGTGGTGCCCAGGTGACCACACGGATGGCGCCGTGCAAAACACTAATAGTAAATAAAAGTAATTCACCGGCACCGCCGGTGAATTACTTTTATTTACTGTCAGCTGATAACTGTCAGCAAAGGCAGAGAGCACTGGAAGTTATCAGTTACGTCTTTCGCAGTGATCTCTGAGGACTACAGAACCCCTCTCTTCTATGTTATGGTGACCAAAGTCGATAAGAGCCTAATTTCTATACGATCAATAAAATACATATTGATTGGGAAGAAGAGACCAAACCACAAACGTCAAAGGCAGGTTTGGATCATAAGTGATGAACCGCATTATATAAACTACACATGTGATCTCCAAATGGACCAACTGGAAGTTTAAAAAGGATTGAAAACCGAACAATCTATTATTTTGACCGATTTTTGATCCAGCTGCTCCGATGGACCCATATCCCTAAAGTGGTACAATTGGTTGAAAATTGGTTGCAAATGGCCAGTTCCATCAGACAATCACATGTCGTTTCAATTATCTCCATCTAAATCACACATCGATTGTTTCTTTTCACCGACAAGACTGTGGACTCCGTTAGGGAGAAGAGTAGAAAGGGAGGTAACTGTAGTCCTGTCCTAGGGTGGCAATCTTGCTCCTCCATAGATGCAGTATGGTGAGTGAACATTGTTACCCCAAAACAGGAAATATTACTGGGAGGGAATTAGAGGGGGAAAATGCCTGAAATAAGAAAACTAATGCAACCACCAAAACATGGTTTTGGATGTAGACACACTTTTACTAGCGTTGTGTCGCAATGGCAGCCCTATTTATCTAGAGCAGGGTTTCTCAACCTTTTTCTCACGCAACCTTTTCAAAAGCTCAAGACACCCCAGTCTACGAGGTAAAAAAGTAAACCAACTGGTATGGATTTTAAGGGTAAAACGTTTGGCAATGAAGAAAAAAAAAAAAAGACGTTGAGGAATTTCCGCTTTCACATTAGAAGCCCTCCTTTACCAAAAAATTGAAGGCACCACTGACCATGCCTGGTAAGAAAGACTGATCTAGAGAAATGAACAAAGCTTGTTACCCCTTTCAGTGCTGTATCGGCAAAATGCAGCTCATCCCTCACCCTCGGGATGAATTTAGCACTTATTGAGAAAGATTATCCAACACCGAAAAGAGCCTTTTCTCAGCCTAAAATGTCTGACAACAGAAAAAGACGTGTGATGCACATGAAAGCAGCAGCCACACTACAGATAACTCAAGCTCTCATTTTACCATAGACAGCGAGAATCTAGGCAGACACCTGGAGTCTATGAAAAGCACACACAGTCCCCACACTGCCAGATTTTGGCCCACCAGCTGCACTTTAACTACAAATCCCAACATCTTTCTGCCTGTGGAAGTCATGCCTGCAACTGTCAGTCTTGCAATGCCTCATGGGACTTGTAGTTCCACAACAGCTGGAGGGCTGGAGTTGCCCACCTCTGTGCTAGATCAATAAAACTTATCCAGTCATGTGTGAGGGTCTAACTAAAGGGTCCATTCTTATCAGATCTGGAAAGGCTCGTCCTCATACTAGACAGCTATGGAGGAAATCATTGGCGTCTTTGTCCCTGTTGGTCAGATCTCCAACACCAACTTCCTGTGTGGTCTCTGGGAAAGGAAATGAGCCTCTAGAACGTGCACACAAGACAAAGGTTAGACGCTCAGATTTAGATTACTGCTTACATCCCAGTTGGGGAGATTTCTCTTGCTTCCTGTGTGGTCACCAAACCTCAATGGTTTTGATGGGAGCATCACTCTAAAGCTGACGTTTAATCCTAAAGAAATTACAAGTTATGGTTTATCAAGTGACAGTCCCAAGGCGCTGTTATTGGAGACGTCATGGCACTCGGCTGGTAGAAATAGCGGAGTCCCCTTTTATATAAAGCAGATATTTTGTTACTTTCCAACTTTAATGCCACATCTTTAAAATAATATGAAACTGTCAATTTTTATTTTCTCAATAATGCATCCAAATAAAGCAAATATACACTGCCCAGTAAAACGTTTGCTCCAGCACTTACAGTCAGCATGTTTTCAACTCTCTCAGCTCGGCTTCCCTGAACTTCCTGTCCAGTACAAGATCACAAGGGACAGCAAAGTCTGTAAAAGCTGTCCATCAACTAGCTTGGAGAATAGAGGAAGGAGGAGCAGGGAGCAGGGGAATGGTTTGCTTTGCTGTGTCTGTTGAGGCACACACAGCTTACTAGCACACACAAGGGTGGCTCCATAGAACCCTGCATGGAAAAGGAGACAACCAAAAACAGGATATCAGGACCAGTGCTCAGGGGACCAGTTGATTCTGCAGGAAACAAACTTTTTTATCATCAAGGAGCAGCATCCACTGTAAGTGATTTAATGAGCATTTGAATTAATAAAGTCAAAAGATTTTAAAGTTAACACTATAACTATGTAAATATTTGAGCTCCTCTTGCTCCCGGCATTTTTCCTCTAGTGCCCCCCTTTTCCCGGCTCACTTTCTTCTATAACCTCGGTATCCTCTACTGCCCCTCTTTTCATCCCTTTTATTTTTTTTCCCCTGCTTTCGTACCTCTTAATTGGATGAGCGTCCCATTTCCTTTTTCCATACCTAGCTTCCACCTCACCTTCGTTGCCAATGCCCCTCCCCAAACACACACGCACATAAATGTTCCTTAATATCCATGAGGACCGTACAACTTCCAACATGTTCTACTTCTTCTACACCCAAGCATTCACCTGGTTACACATTGTTGGGACACCGCTAAGTAATTTGGAAGCCTAGTGTGTCACCATTATATGTACATATTCATTCAATTATTGTATTTGCAATTAAAGTTTCTCCACCTTGTGCGTTCATCTGCCACCATTCTGTGATTGTATTAAATGGTCTTCCCCTGGCTAACTTGCACTGAATGCACATCTATGAAAAACCCTGTGACTGGCATTCAACACTTCTCTATGGCTGGTTGTTGTCTTCCGATACGCGGTGCCGTCACTGATTGTCATATTTTCAAATGCTACGTATATTAACTACTTCGGGACTGCAACATGTATATAAACAGCGTGGTCCTGAAATGATTATACCAAGATCACAGCTGCTGGTACCGATCTTTTCAACCAGTGCCCGGCTGTCACAAACCAGTGTTGAAGCAGCTGTAGAGCCACCTGATCACTTGTATGCAGCTGAGGAGTGTTCGCCCCCCAGTTTGCGAACAGCTATCCCAAGCTCTGCTGTCTGCAGCTTAATTGGAGCGAGATTAGCACAATTCCAGTGTCTGACCACCGACCCTGATCACTGAAACCAGAAGCGAAGATGATTTAGTCACTTCCAGGTTTCAGGCTGTCATTTTTCAAGCTGATGTGGTAGAAGAAGCTGATGAAGCTCAATCTGTGCTTCATCAGCTTCTTTGGGATCCATAAGTGACATTAGGTCTAATAGATCCCTGATGTCTCCATAAAGAGGACCTGTGACTTCCTGTATATGCTATCACATAGGGAACATGTCTTTAATGCCTTTATTATTTAACTTTCTTGTTGAAACCAATGAAAATCTATTGAACAAAAACCCCATTCACCAGCCTTGCCAAAAGGATCCAACCAATAAAATGCCCCCTATCAGTTTACTGGCCAACTAGGTTTGGGCAAGGCTATCCGCTGTCATTTTTACCTATCTGAGAATACTTCTTAAAAAAAAAAAAAAAAAGGAAAGAGGCTTAAATGAAATTTCAGCAAAAACCTAAATAGCAAATGAAGTAAATCTTCCCGGGAGCACCAAGAACTCCACAGACTACACTGCCCGTAATGGGATTTTTATGGTTCAGCAGGAATTTTTAGCTGATGCCAACAGCTGCTAGCAGCGTGCATTCCTGGGGGTGGCTGGAATACTGTTATACTCAGACCCTCTGCAGCCTGCCTTCAATATGAAGCTCTGAGATTTAAACTGAATTTAAATAGAATTACTGATCCCAGCAATAAAATCTGCTTTACATATGCCCTGGCTCTCTTTATATAGCAACATATGTGCAGACACAATGACTGGGAGCAGGAGTTAAAGGCATATTCCCTATCTTGTCAAACAAGTTTTGAATAGGGTGGAGAACGGTTAGAGCCTCTGAGATTTCCCCTCACTTCCTGTCATGGAGACATCCCTGGAAAGGAGAGCAAATCTCCCCGGAGCAAAGAGAAACCCCCAACTTTGATAACTGTCGCTGAAACTGGTGTTCACACTGGGAGAATTCCCCCACATTTCCTGTTTACTTACTTTATGTCCTGATTACTGAGGTGAGATTGAATATCCTAAGGTGAGAACTAGGCAGCACAAATAGCAGATGTGACCGTCCCCCTTTATACACAAATCAAAAAATACACTTTTCGCTGAAGATGAAGTTTAACGTGCAGAAAAAGTAAAGTGGACCTGGCATCGGATATATTTATTTCACGTTAAAAAATACTCTGGGCAAAACTTTTTTTAACCCTTCAATCAGGACTACCCCCACAATGCAAGGGTTAACTGTTCGTTTTGGTCTAGGGAGGAAAAATGTAAAAAAAAAAAAAAAAAAAGAAGTAACTCTGCAAAGGTCCCTGAGCCATGTGCTTTACACTGCGTATAGGATGTCAGGACTCCGAGGGACCTACCTTCGCTGGATCATAGGAGGGGACAGGCTGGAGTGAGCAATGTCACAGCCACTTGGCTTGTAGGATTGGGTGAGTATAACTTTGCTATTTTCCTCCCTAGACAGGGACCCAGCAGGCTCCACCCACTACAGGCTGCCTGCAGAAAACTACAGCAGGGGGCGGAGACAAGACCAGTCACCCTGCAAAAGGAGAGAGAGCAGCAGTGACCGGTCTTTATTACAGGAGGGGGCGGAGACAAGACCAGTCACCCTGCACAAGGACAGATTGCAGCAGTGACCGGTCTTTATTACAGGAAGCTCCAACTTCCACACTGTATTACTGCACAGATCTGGAAGGAATACACAAAGCTCACCAAGGTGGAAGTAACAATACACATGACTTGTATCTAGACAACATTTGGTGATCCCGGAGTTCAGCTTTAATGGAAGGTCTCTGGTCCTATTGAAATAGGTTATTGCTCTAGAATGACAACCAACAGAATATATTTTGCAGTACAGTGGTTCTTTAACTTCAAAGTTGTGAATCAAGTGGGAAGAGTGAAGTCATGGTGAGTGAAAATGGTAATGACAGGTCCCCTAATAAGAAAACATTCACAGCAATTGTATCGGTGCGCCCGGGAGTGTCACCCAAATGTCCCTGGATGGTGACTCAGGACATCTAATATGATAATGGCGTTTGGCAGAATGAAACGTACATCCCTCTGACTTTGTTTACTAAGCAGTCTTCATCTCTTCATACATCATTTATTTAAAAGGCTGCCTTCTTAAACCCCAAGATGCTGATTTGGCGAGTTTGCTTATTAATAGCTTTCGTCCTCTGAGACCGTAAAAGGATAAAAAAAGATTTAGGAGGTGCGCTCTGGACAAAGTTCCCATTTAAACTCCAAGGACACGGCCTACCTGATGACTGGCTAAAAGTAGTTCTCCAACAATGAGATCTTCCCGTCAAAGTCCCCGACTCCTGTGAGTCTTGGGTGCACTCACCCACCTTTAGGCCCCCTTTCACATAGCGTTCCATTCACATCCGCCTATCACTTTTTCAGGCGGATCTGATCAGAAGCTCAATGTAACTCTATGGGCAGCCGGATATAAATGGATATGCATCACTTTACATCCGAATCCCCCTGACAGTAAAAAACAGACTTCTGTTTTGAAGGATTTTGAAGGATTGGAGGTAACTAGATGTAAATGGAAGCATGTCCGCTTACATCTGACTCCTCATAGACCTAATATGGGTCCTCTTAGTTCAATATTTTCCTCAATGGCAAGATGTAGGACAAAATTGAATGGACACGGATGTCACAAAAGTAACATCTATTCAGTTCCAATAGAAACGATCCCCTGCCAATCGGAATGGACAGCACCAGTGTGAAAGGGGCCTTATGAGTTTTATCTCCTCCTGTTACATTCTATATAATACAAAATAAAAGACAAAATCCAGCAAATGCATTGTGGCAAGGGTCTCGCACTCCAAGTGGCGTGAATGGGCCCTTAGAGAAAAGGGTGCTTTAAGGATTTGGCAAGCAAAAACATCATTCGGGGGGTACAGGACTAGAACCAAAAAAAAGTGTTAGGCCTATCTCATTGGCCTTCCACTACACAGGATATCCCCCCTTCAGTCTATCATGAATGCAGCTGCCAGACTCATCCACTTGACCAACCGCTCAGTGTCTGCATCCCCTGCACTGGCTTCCACTCGCCCAGAGGATAAAATTCAAAATATTAACAGTCACTTATAAAGCCATCCACAACTCTGCCCCCGGATATATCTCAGACCTTGTCTCAAAATATCACCCTAACCGTCCACTCCGCTCTTCCCTAGACGTCCTGCTTTCCAGCTCCCTAGTCAACTCCTCCCATACTCGCCTCCAGGACTTCTCTAGAGTCTCTCCCATCCTCTGGAACTCTTTACCCCAACCTGTCCGTCTATCTCCCACCCTGACTGTCTTTAGGCGTTCCCTGAAGACTCTTCTCTTCAGGGAAGCCTATCCCACCTCAACCTAACCACTGAACAATCACATTCTCAAACAATTCATCCCCACACAGCTACCTCCTCATGTATCATTTCCCCCTCCTCTTTCAGATTGTAAGCCCTCAGGGGCAGGGCCCTCCTTACCATCCTGTCTTGAATTGTATTGTAATTGTAATGTCTTCCTTACATTGTAAAGCGCTGCGCAAACTGTTGGCGCTATATAAATACTATGTAATAATAATAATAATATCTCACATCAGTATTTTTTCAACTGAAATGCATACCTATGGGAGGCCGGAAGCAAGCAGACATTCACCCTCCTATATCCAGCCACTGGATCCATTTAGGTTCTCTGGACCAAATGTATGCCCTGCCCAGATGTGGGCATCCGTTTACATCCCACCACCAATAATGATTGCATGGGTGAGTTCTTCGTCCATACCAAGATGGAGAAAGAACTGGAATGAATATGGATGTCACATAAGAAACATCCATCTCCGTTCTCATCCAACTCAGCAGGGGATCCATCAAGGACAGGGATAGACAAATTATTACGGAATTCAGGAGCCAGTCTGTTCAATCCAGGAGCCAACAGGAATTTTTAAGAGCCCTCTTTATTGACAAACATTAGATAAAGCCTCAAAAGTTAGCTGCCAGCTGTAATTTTTGAAGCGCATTGGTGACCTGCTCTTGGAATTTGTCCAGCCTTGGTCTAGGATTCCTTGCTGAGACGGAACAGATTGGGCCCATGTGAAAGGGCCCTTACACTCCAACTGGATTTTAATGTTGCAAGTAAATAGCTTAGTCAATAGCAGACTGTTACAAATATTGTATTGTGCCTTCTGAGGACTTTGGCAACAAACTTGCTTTAGAAGCATTTCATAAAATATGGCAATATTTACATGCAGACAATACTTTGATTTCTCGGCTGTTCGTGGACGCTCGCCGCGTCTGTGCTTCCAGGAAGATTCAACACATATATTACTCATTACTTTCTGAAGCAAGGCACTGCGGGGGTGAGTGAAAACAACACCAGACAACATCACCGTACACATCTCTTTCAAGTGAATCATAGGAAGAGGTCTATCAACAGCCGTAATTCTTTTCTTGGGCCCCGCTGTGTATTATTTTGGCTAGAAAAACACTCAGGAGCCAAACAAGTTGAGTGAGAACAGATACAGTGCTCGTATACTCGGCTTTAGTCTATAAACAGCACTGATAGACTCTTGTCTAAAGCCACTAGACTCAGACAAAAAAATCTCAACACGTACTCTGACAAAAAATCTAAAATTTGCCCGCTCATAAAAACTCTTTGGTGGTTCCAAAAAAATTGAGTTTGCCTAATTCTTGCCCAGCCAAAGCTGCATTTAAATTAATACTAAAGCCTCACATTTTTCATGACAGATCTGACTTGGGTAGCTCAGCAGAGGATAATAAAAGTAGGAGAAGTTAAAGAACACTTACAGTTCATATCTTATCATGTTGCCCCCTGCCTGCTGTGTGCCACCTACCTGAACTTCTGGTCAGGGAGCACAAGCTCACAACTCCACAGAAAATGCCTTGATTGCCCTCCTCGATCCTACATGTCCCATAATTCAGGGCTGGACAAATCCCAGGAGCCAGGTAGCCAATGCTCTTTGAAATTTACCTCTGGCACCTAACATTTGATGTTTTCTCTAGTTGTTGTCAAGGCTCCTAACAAATCCTGCTAGCTTCTAGATTGGGCAAACTGGCTCCTGAATTCCATATTAGTTTGTTCACCCCTGCCATAATTCCAAGCACCACTGTGCATGTGCACCCTGTCCAGTCCTCTCTGTATATCGGTTCAGGCAGGATCTGAACTTATGCTTGGAGTCTTGCGCTTGGGAATGCACATCAAAAGGTAACTCTATAGTACCCTATAAGGAAATGGAGCCACCCAAAGTGGTAGTACATCTTTTTCTTGACTCAAACACCTTTCAAATCATACTTCGTGGTCAGTAGAGGTTCTCGGCATTGGACTATGGAACGGCTATAAACATTGCCTAAAGCATTATCACCTGAAAATATGTCCAGAATCTCTTCCACTTATGCATCTCTACAACCGCAGCCTACAGCTTGCTCAGCACTGTTTGCTGGAACATCCATTTGGGAAGCGCGGACTGAGCACGTCGCAAAAAGTCGCATGATTGCCTCACATGCAGTAATAGTGCTACCTCGGGAGTCGTTGTCAATCTCTTCCCTTGGGGGGGGAGCAGGAGAGTGGCTTGCTGTACTAGGTTTCTAGGCTGCTGTATTTCCTAGCCAGGAACACATGCAAAATGGTTGCTACAACAAGCCTCCATGGGACCCTACAGGGCAGTGTAAGCACCCGAAAACCAAAAAGACCCATGCAGTGAGTTTAAACGGGTTAAATAAAGAGCAATGCCAGGATTTAAAAGAAATGTACACATAAGACATGGTAAGTGCTAAAGTCAGCAGCCCTATTTCGTTCTCACATTGGAGGGTTTAATAACACTTTAGAGTTGGGTGAAAAATCAACAAGTAAAAGCATGCTCCCTGGGATAAAGGGGCTGGCCTCTGGGAGATTTTCCGTTACTTCCTGTCCATGTAACAAGTGGTCATCTAGGCAGGAAGTAAAGGAAAGTCTCCCTAACAGGGAAAACAGATTTTGAGCCGCCTTTTAAAGCTAAACGTTTGGCTGTTTGAGTTCCACTTTAAAACAATGTATATCATTAACATTAAAACTTGAACCTAAGAATGAACATAGTAGCAAGAAAATATAACTCCATAGTAGCTCCATGCTTCACATGTGTCAAAGTTTTGCAAGTACAGACCCAGATTGAATAGGCCTAGGATTTAAACTAGAGGTGGACAAATGAATATGGAATTTAGGGGCAATACTGCCCAATCCAGGAGCCAGCAGGATTTTTTTAGGAGCCATCTCCATTGATAACAACTAAAGAAAACCTCCAATTGGGTGCCAGCTGTCATTTTTAAGACACATTAGCTACCTGGCTCCTTGGATATGTCAAGCCCTAATTTTAACACACCAGGACAACCTGAGTGGTTTCTGATGAGCTTTCAGCTTTTGATTATAAAGGTCAGAAAGTGGCTACACACCACAGGCACATCACCAGGCCCAAATAACCTACAAAAACCGTCCATAGGTGCCTAGCAATTCTAATAGATCCATCCCATGTCCATGTACCACGAATAAAGAAAAACTGAGCTGCACAACTGCTGAATCCAATCATTCAATGGTTTATTGGGAGAAAGAGTACATCTCCTGCCAGACACAGGCTCCCCCTAGCTCTTTCTTCTGCAATTAGGTGGACTAAGTGGATTTAGCCATAGAGAGGCTCTATTTTTCTTTATGTTGATTATTAGGTCTTGAAGGGCATAGAGCTTTTTTTGGCAGTAACTAAAAAAAAAAAATATGAAGAGTTCCATAAACATCATCTTACCTTGGGAAGCAGGCTTGAATTTCGTATCTTGTCCACCATGTCTTTGCCTCCAGGATGGATTTTGGCCACATGAGCCCACATTCGCTCCCAGGTTTGGCTGTCGATGGGAAAGCCACTTTTGTTGACATAAAACAAACTCCCAGGCTCCTTATCCTCTTCCTCTGAATAGCCACCCGAGCTGTTGCCCGAGGCGCTGGCTGGGGCAGGTGTAAGGGAGGCAGCCAGAGGATGGTCATGAAGACTCCGGGACCGAGCGGGCTTTGTAGTCTTTGTGCCAACATTCTGCTGGTGTGTGTGGCAGTGCTTGCTGTGAGCACGAAGGAAGCTGGAACTGGACCCGGTCATACTGACAAAATTCGTCCCAACTACCGAGGACCAACCAGTTCAATACATCCCAGGATGAAGATCGTCCATCTTAAACACCTACAACTCAGCTAAAGCACATAAGGAAGGCGAAGAGAGGCCAGACAACAACTTCAAAGACCTGAACAAAAGAGGGAACACAGCAGAATAAATACAGAAGTAGTTACATATATAGGAATAAAATCTTACAAGTCAAAAGTTTAACCATCACTCTATTAAAAAACCTCCTAATGCCTATACAGATTCAGGTACTTGGATTGCATTTAAAAAATACATTTAATATCTGCTTGGTGTTTGGTTATGAATTCTGGTATGCTAAAATAATTCCTGAAATACTTACTAATCTTGGACAAACAGCTGGTCCTAAATCTAGTGGCAGCTGGTCACATGACCAAATACCTTTTTGGCCATGTGATCTTCGCTAGAGGCGAGGATTAGCCAATCTGAGCTCTGTCCCCATTTAAGTGAAGATCACATATGACAGCCATTCAGTCACATCTGCCAGCCATGGGATTCTGAAGCAGTGGTATACGGCTACTAGCTTAACGATCTACCTTTTTAACGACCGCTCAGACTTACGACCAGCCGATAGAGTACACTGTATGAGAACTTGGGTCAAGCTTATCTCACATAACCCTTTCTCAGTCTCAGTCTTGTTCCCTCGATCAGTCAGTATTCACTTCTATACTATACATCAGTATTTACAGTATGCAAACAGATCAGCCAACACTCCTTGCTCCAAGCTGGCAGTATCCTGATTAGGAACAGATAGCCAAGTCTGACAGCATAGAATGTTTGGCATCCATGCTGTACACAAGTCATGTAAGGACAGTAGAGCCGAGTATATGGAAGCTGCATGCATGTTTCAACTTTACACGGATAAAGCTTCCATCTTGGCTATCCTAGCTTGCAGAATCTAAATCTTCGAGGGGTCAGTTAACAGCACAGCAGGTATACACCATCTATTTTTCTGCCAAAGATATGCTGTTTTTTGGCAACCTCAGGTAAAATGGGTTTTTATTGGCCCTGGAAGCTCGTCTCAGACCCTATGCACATGAGAATTAAAATACATGTGTCCAGGTTTGTTTGGGTCTAATTTCTATACACAAACCTGAAAGCATATATTACTTTGCTATGGCTGAAGGCACACATAGGCGTTTAGCAGTATCTAGGTACATTCAGTCTTTCTGTGTTTAGACAAAAAATAATTTTGTGCACCCCAGGGCCATTGAGATGGATTTTATGCAGCTAAGCATTAACGACGGCTAAACCCAGGAAAAATTGATCTGGGAAGTATAAAAGTTGGTTATACTTCCTATCTTAAGCTGGCCATACACCTTACAACCATCGGAAGACTTTCGTCTTTTTTTAATTACCTTAAAACCATCGCAAGACTTTTGTCTTGTGATGGTTTTAAGGTAATTTAAAAAAAACGTACAATCTGCCTATCCTGGACAGGCAGATCGTACTTGCGATCATTGCAAGCCAGCCCTGCTGAGGGGCGGGCTTCTGATGACTGCAATGCTGAACGGGCATTGTGCGCTTGAGCACACCGGCCCGTGCGGCATTTGTCTTACAAGCAGGCCACAAACCTACCGAAAATCGTACGATTTTCAGCTGGTTTTCAAACATGCAAGACGTGCGACCGTACAGTAGAAAACGATCGCCCACCGCTGAGGGGCGGGCTTCTGATAACCGCAATGCTGAACGGGCAGTGTGTGCATGCACACACCGGCCCGTTCCGCAGTTGTCGAACGAGCACGCCACTAACCCGCCGACAATCGTACGATTCTTGGCGGGTTTTCGAGCATGCTCCTTCGACAAAAGACGTGCGGCCGTACGATAATTCGAAGGTGTATGGGCACCTTTACATACACCTACCGATTATTGAACGATCGCGGGATTTCCCGCGATTATCGTACGATAATCGCAAGGTGTATGGGCACCTTAACTTCTCATGTGTTAATCACAAGAGGCCTGTGTACATGGGGACTAATGCACCGAACTGTTTGAAAAGGCAAAAACAGCTTTAGACTGGGTCACCTCCCCCCATCCGTCGGCCTATGTCATCGGACAATTAATGAAGGAAAAAAGAAATAGTGGTAAGAGGTAAAAAAAAGGTAAGATGGCAGCTTAAGTAGTTAAAGTTTACCCCAAACTGAAATTTTAACTCAGAGGAGACTGAAAAGTGAGCTTTTAATAAGTGCAGCCTGGTGGGTTGAGTCTGCCCTGGCTTCCGACATGTCTCGAATAGGGATGTATGGGGGCTAAGTTACCCTGAGTTTACCCAACCCTGGACAAAACCGTCAGTGACACCCCCTCTCAACCCAAAAAGCTGCAGTCAGAGCACTGCCCGCCCCACAGCTACACCTAAAAAAGCGGTAGGGAATTCCCTGGACAAGCTGATTGGGCTGGAAGGGGGATGTGTCAATACCAGTTTTGCGGGGGCTCGGGTGAACTCGGTCTACAGATATCCCTAGTCCACCTGAGAGTTTTGTTGCCCTACCCCACCTTGGTGCATTTCAGCTCCTCCTTTTACATTCTACAGAATATAAAAAACAGGGGTGCACAAATTAATATCGAATTCAGGAGCCAGTCTGTCCAACCCAGGAGCCAGCAGGAAAAGTTTAGTGGCCAGCTTCATTGACAACAACAAAAATTACAGCTGGTGCCAACATTTTGAAAGGAGCGCTGGCTACTTGGCTCCTGGGGTTTGTCCAACCCCTTTATAAAATAAATACAAAATCTAGCAGGAAGAATGGGAATTCCTCATAATGGGAATAGCAAGTGTACAGACCCAGGAACTCAGCGCACAAAGTGAGGACCCCTCCTAATGGGCTACAGCAAATGTACAGACCCGGGAATTCAGCGCAGAAAGTGGAGAACACTCATATTGGGCACAGCCAGTGTACAGACCTGGAAACTCAGTGCAGGAAGTGGGGACCCCTCATAATGGACACAGCAGGTTTACAGACCCGGGAACTCAGCACAGGAAGTGGGGACCCCTCATAATGGTCATAGCAGGGTTACAGACCCGGGAACTCAGTGCATGAAATAGGGACCCCTCGTAATGGGCACAGACGGTGTACAGACCCAGGAACTCAGAGCAGGAAGTGGGGATTCCTCATCATGGGCACAGGTGTATAGACCTGGGAACTCAGTAAAGAAAGTGGGAACCCCTCATAATGGGCACAGCCGGCGTACAGACCATGGAACCCAGTGCAGAAATTTCACTAATGGAGTCCCCCAACAAAAAGAAATGGTGACATGGGGAACTCTCCAGCATCTACCAGAAGTTGAAGTATCAGTTCTGGTTGAGCTGACCCTTTATATAAAATATCCAGAGAACTCCAGTGCATCTATGATAAACATGCTGTAGTTTTCCTTCTGTATACATGTCCTCTTTAAATGGCTAAGAGTAAATCTAAGCTACATTCTAAAATGTTTACCACAAAAAAGAAACCGAGAGTTTACCCAGCAAAATTTATTTTTTACATGCAAAGATTGAGCTAAATTAAACAGAAGTGCGGCCTTCTAAAATAAGAGCATTGTTCCTTCAACAGGAAGTCAGCTGTTAACTCCATCATGGCCAGGAGACAGCTCCTAACACATTTCAGGGCCAGAGTTCAGTCCACGGTGGAAGGGTGATGTAATGCAATGCCAAACATGGCCACCTTACAGCTGTGTTTATGGACCAATATAGGTTTCAGCTGTCAATGTTGTTATTATGGGATTTTTTTATTTGGTGCCAAATATATTGAGTCTAGAATAACACTAGAAGTACTAACTTAACACAAAACACACATTAGTACTAAAACTAACCTAATAAGTGATAACAGCATTTTTATAACCTTTAATCCCTGTTCACACTTGTTCAATATAAAGCAATTTGGCCGCCATGACAAAAGGAATTCCATTATCCTCTATGGGGGCCATTCACATTTAGACAACGCATTTCCAAAAACAAACTTGGAAACATGGTGCAGGTGTTTCTTTCGGTGCATTTTTAACCCGGTAGACTTTAAATCGGACAACATTCATTTTCTTGTATTTTAGCCCATAAGCCCCCCCCCTCTATCTACCTATACTTTATTTTACCTTTATTGCACAAAACAAATGCATAACACATGAAAAACATATTCGAACACATTAAAACATGCAACAAACATCATAGTAAAAATGTATGATAATGCAAATGCACAAGTGTGATGGAGACTTCCATAAAGCCCCACTCCGGGCTGCTGCTAAATTTAGCAATGGGTATGGGTTAAATACACGTTTGGCTGGGGGGCAGGATAAGTACAAATACTTACGCCATTTTTCACTGCTACAGGATCCCTCCCCTATGCGCAACTGCTCCCCCAAAAGCCACTTCCATTCGCTACCTTGCCAAGCGCAGCTCTATTTTACGTCATCACGTACAATACACGGCCAGCAGTCCTGCATTGTACGGAAAGACAACGGGGGCCGTCCACATTTGGGAACATCAGACACGAGAAGAGAGTGCTGGCTGCCTGGAGGCGGGGAAGAAGGCAAGTATTTCTACTTATTACTTTACCCCAGCCCTAGACAAAACATTCAACCCATGCAGTGCAAGGGGGACCCCACTGCATGGCTACATTTAACAACAATAACAGTGTAGGAGCCAGCTAGGATCTCGGGTTCGGGCGGGTAGAACTGTTATTGTCTCTCCCTAGACAAAACCAGCACTTAACCCTTGCACTGTGGGGGTAGCCCCACTACACGGGTTAAGATTTAATTTGCCCGGAGTTCTTCTTTAATAGCTAAGCCTGCCATGCATGTTCCATTCCACCGTCCGATCAGACTGTCTGTGGGCTCTATCAATGGACAAGGCTTAGTCAGGGAAAGTGAAACTACATCAGAAAGGAGCACAGAAGAAGCTCCTCCAGCTAATAAAAAGGTAATAGTAGCTCAGTCTTAGTATTTGCTCTTAGGCAGGGCTTTCAAATATTTAGAATGAAGTATATGTTTACTATTCACTGACAGTTATTTTTTTTACACCAAGCTGTTAAATTCCAAAACTGCCAGTGAAATGGCAAATAAATCCAGATAAACAACGACAAGGAAAAAAAAAAAAGATTTGTGGATTTTGCATGAATTATGCACAAACTAATATACATACAGTAAACTCCAGAATTCAACTAACCAGAACTCTCATCTAACCAAAAAAAACAAATCCCCTGTGTACTCACTGATCTGTGGCATTTATTATCCTGGAAACAATTGTGTGCCTATTTGTCTTAATTTGCTTTTGATTGCTGCATTCCAATATTAATATGAAGTTAATACAGCATTTATGTTATGATATGGTATAGTATGGGGAATGGCATTAGGTAGACCTATTTTTAGCAGTAACTCTCAAACAACCAGAAACTACAAATCCCCATGAAAGCTGGATAACGGGAGTTTACTGTATGTGTACACACACACACACACACACACACACACACACTTTCCTCACTCAATCCAAAACTAAAAACAAGTTCCGCTTTCAATCTTGAAAATACCGGTTATTACGGTACTAACTTCAAACGTTATTTATAAATGTATCAAAAGCAAGCAAACTAGAACACAACATAAGGCCCCGTTCACACTGAGCGGTTTATCGTGCGATTTCCACACGATATCGCTTCATGTAGCTTGTCCAATGCATTTCAGTAGAGCTGTTCACATTTCACAGCTCAATGTCGCCTTTAGCTCGTTGTTAGTACATGACCCTTTTTCCACGGATGCCGCACGATTCGGCTCCAATAGACTCTATGGTGTCGCGCAAAATCGTGCATTACCGGCGATATTGCATGACTTTGTCGCGCGATATCGCGTTACAGAAGGGTTACTTTTGCACTGCAAAATGGAATGAAAGAATGATGTCACATGAAGATCACTGTTGATTGGTTACAGCCCAATGTAGCAGCAACGAAGTACCATCATGGACATTATACCATATAAAATGTATAATGTCGCTCAATATAGCGCAATGTAGCTCTAGCCGCTCAGCACGAAATCACGCGGAAAAACGCGCAAAATCCACGTCACTCAGTGTGAATGTGGTGTAAAAGGAGAATATCCATTAATGAAAATATAAAAGGATAAACAAACAATTCACATGAGGAAAAGTTGTGTTTACAGAATATTCGTTTCTATAGCCGAGAGTATTTTCTTACATCGGCGCGCTGTTTTTACAGTTCCAAGATGGTTGCCGTATATTGTATCAAACAGCGGGATAAGAGAAACGCGTTCCTGAGTTCTCGTCGGTTGCCAAAATCTATTTCAATGTGCTACAATAAATCTGACAACAGTTGCGCAGTGATTTGTGGTGACTCACAATGAAAACGCACAACACATGTCCCGTGAAAATCGAGCGTGGCGCGATAGCCAAGCACATAAGCACGCTTAATTAATTTGCTCAGTTAATTTCTGCCACTTCGCTCATATCTGCAGATCGTCTGCGAGCGAAAGAAGACGGCAGCGAGTCACTGATGAGATTCACACACCAGAGAGCAGTTAAAACTAAATATGTAATAAAAGATCGGGTCCAAGACGCAGACATCTCCGCTGTCTATAGACCCACTTGTGCTGTATTTATTGTCAGGATGCAGACAAGGCTCCATTCTCTAAGATGCATGAGGGATGGTAAAGTGCATGTAAACCCAAAAATCAGATTCATATATATTGCAGGTAATGATCCTTTAAATATTAGGAGGCCCTGGCTGGAGGGATTGTGGACAATGTATACGTGTTACCAAGGTTTCTTGTCTATGCAGGGTGCGGGGCTCCAGTTTGTATCCAATGCACACTGTTAGGAAGCGGTGCAATACAACGATGCGACCATAGCGCTGGCGTCTCATGATGGTAAGGAGGAGAAGGAGGCAGGGATGCGACCATAGCGCTGGGGTCTAGTGATGGTGAGGAGGAGGAGGCGGGGATGGGACCATAGCGCTGGCGTCTCATGATGGTAAGGAGGAGAAGGAGGCAGGGATGCGACCATAGCTCTGGGGTCTAGTGATGGTAAGGAGAAGGAGGCGGGGATGGGACCATAGCGCTGGGGTCTAGTGATGGTGAGGAGGAGGAGGGGATGGGACCATAGCGCTGGGGTCTAGTGATGGTGAGGAGGGGATGGGACCATAGCGCTGGGGTCTAGTGATGGTAAGGAGAAGGAGGCGGGGATGTGACCATAGCGCTGGGGTCTAGTGATGATAAGGAGAAGGAGGTGGGGATGGGACCATAGCGCTGGGGTCTAGTGATGGTAAGGAGAAGGAGGCGGGGATGGGACCATAGCGCTGGGGTCTAGTGATGATGAGGAGAAGGAGGCGGGGATGCGACCCTAGCACTGGGGTCTAGTGATGGTAAGGAGGGGAAGGAGGCGGGGATGGGACCATAGCGCTGGGGTCTAGTGATGGTAAGGAGGAGGGGATGTGACCATAGCACTGGGGTCTAGTAATGGTAAGGAGGAGGGGATGTGACCATAGCGCTGGGGTCTAGTGATGGTAAGGAGGTGGGTATGTGACCATAGCGCTGGGGTCTAGTAATGGTAAGGAGGAGGGGATGTGACCATATCGCTGGGGTCTAGTAATGGTAAGGAAGAGAAGGGGTGGGGATGTGACCATAGAGCTGGGGTCTTATGATGGGAAGGAGAAGGAGGCGGGGATGGGACCATATCGCTGGGGTCTAGTGATGGTAAGGAGGAGAAGGAGGCGGGGATGCGACCATAGCACTGGGGTCTAGCGCTTAGAGCCGGAATGGCCAGAACTTACATCGGGGCAGGACTACCACCTGCATGTAAAACAAGAAAATCTGTGGGGTGAAGAAGGAAGTGTACATTATGACAGGGAGTCATATACATATATTACTAAACCTGAGGCTCCCAGACTTGAATGGCATCCGGGACCTCCCGAATACAATTCATAAATTCGGATCCCGATTGCCATTCGGGTCTAGGAGCCTCAGCTTTAGTATTATATGCATATACTGTATATGGCTCCCATATTGTCATAACGAAAATTCGTGTTCAGACCCATTCGGATGCATTAAACCGAAAAACACATCTGATTGGCCAGAAAAAGTCACATGTCCAATTCAGTTTTGGTTTTGAACGAAATTCGGACAGGATCCGAAAATTCGGAAACGTAAATTCGGATGCATTGGGATTCGGAAATTTGGATGTGTTTGTATGTCCAAATTTCTGGGGGGGGAAAAAATAAAAAAAAAAATCGGAAAATTTGGATGCGGAACGAAACGAATGGCACATGTCTAGTGCCCAGAGTTGGCTGTTAATTTGCCGTTTTATCAGCTTCCTGTAATCCCTTAAGCAAGGAGGAGACAGTGGGTCAGCAAATCTGGTGTCTACTGCTGTGTGCAGTGCTGTCAGTCTAACACTGTGAATATGCTTACAGGAGCGGAGAGCAGAGAGATGGCCTTATTCTGTGACTCAAAGTTCGGACTAGTTCTGGCACAGTTCTAACTTCACTTGCTGAACTGACAGACTGACAACTAGCATTTTCAGAAGAAGGTCAGCAATGGTAGCCTCCATGTTTCCCTCAATACAGGTTCCCTTTAAATAGGAATAGTCTCTGTTGCAAATAACCCTGTAAGTATTCATTGTTAATTAAAGGAGAACTATGAGGCGAGTGATTCACTCAGCCTCATAATCTGAGCCGACCTGTCACAATGAAACTGTCACACGTCGGCTCAATAGATCGGGAAGTGAGGGAACACATAACGGCGCTCGCTCACTTCTCGATCTATCCGTGCAGAGAGCCGTGACTGTCACTTACGGGTCCCTGCAGGGATTCCCCCCCTCTCCCCTGTCCGATCCTCCAGCGCTGACTGGCGGAACGGACGGGGGAGGGTACAGCTGGCTCTGCCTCCAGATAGGTAGAGCCAGCTGTCACTCAGGCAGCTGGGTGGATCCAGACAGAATTGTCAGGATCCGTTCCGGCTGCGGCACACACAGTATAATATGAGCTGCAGCTCGCGGTATACTGAGCTTTGGGTGACGGGAGGACGCTAGTTTGTGTCCTCCCGTTACCCGTAGGAGAACTATGGGGAAAAGCTCTAACCCCATAGTTCTCCTTTAAAGGGAAAAATTAAGATACTGTGGGCAAGCCGCATAGGAGTTGTAGCAGGCTGATACAAGGCAAAACAGTCATGGAGCAGTGCTGACCAATTCTAAATTGGCATTCATAGACCCATAGGGGAATCATAGTGCTCTTATGTGAAAGTAATCAACTTAAAAGTAAACCTGTCCTAAACTTGGACTCCATATGCAGAGGCTCTTATAAAGTGACTGTCATAAGATAGACAAAACAAAAAGAAGTGTATGTAAACTCCAAATCTATTTTCACGTATGTTTGCCATCATGCATAAAGCGCATCTCCAGGCAAAGATAAAAATCTATCCTTGTAGTGGGGCTAACCCTGTACTGCAAGGGTTAAGTGCTCATGGATGTCTAGGGGCTGGAGTAAAGTAAATTTCCTTGCCTGATCCCCGCTCTTGCCAGCTTCCTCGGGGTGCTAAATGAGTCCCCACAGCCTTTTCTCCCCTTCAATCCTCTGGTCTAAAGCCTGCTGAGGTCATCATGTCTAATGCAGGTTCCATAGACCTAAATTAGATGGGAGGGCGATGAAGGGCATTCCGCCAGAGGGAGCGAAGGGGAGAAGATGAAAGCACTGACAACCGTGGGAGCGGGGATCAGGTAAATAAATCTGCTTTATTCCAGCCCCTAAACATATACGCATACTTAACCCTTGCAGTGCCGGGGTAGCCCCACTACAAGAGTACATTTTTGGTTTGCCTGGAGATGGGCTTTAACGGTATGCAGTTTTCTTCAGCAAATCATTGTTTGTGAACCTCTTACCTGGATATCCTGAGAAGAACAAGCTACTTCCTTGAAATTTGCAGCAGCCATCAGCCGTCAACTGGCCAACGAGCTGACAAACAGGTCTATCGGACAGGCATCCCAACAGTCAACTGTAGGAGGCCAAACGGCAGGCTGACCACACTGCTGCTAATGGTGACGCAGAGACCCGGTGCCCAAACTATTTATAAAACTGTGCTAAAGCACAAATGTCCAAATTCAGCCTCAATAAAAGTCCACAAAGCTCACCCCAAGACCTTCACCACACTGATCCAAGTTCAATGCAGCGTCTTGTGCTCCAACTTTTTAGACCACCACCATCACCTCTTTGAACACTCATCTAGACCACGCACCAACCCTCTCAGCTACAGGTACACTATATTGCCAAAAGTATTGGGACACCCCTCCAAATCAATGGAATCCGGTGTTCTATAAAATTTTCTTGCTACTAAAATATTCCACGGTCACCTGTTAGTGATATTATAACAAAGTGGAAGCAACTGGGAACAACAGCAACTCAGCCACAAAGTGGTAGGCCACGTAAGATTACAGAGCGGGGTCAGCGCATGCTGAAGCACACAGTGTGCAGAAGTCGCCAACTGTCTGCACGGTCAATAGCTACAGACCTCCAAACTTCATGTGGCCTTCAGATTGGCATAACAACAGTGCGTAGAGCGCTTCAGGAATGGGTTTCCATGGCCGAGCAGCTGCATCCAAGCCTTACATCACCAAGTGCAATGCAAAGCGTCGGATGCAGTGGTATAAAGCACGCCACCACCGGACTCTAGAGAAGTGGAGACGTGTTCTCTGGGAGTGACGAATCCCGCTTCTTTGTCTGGCAATCCGATGGACGTGTCTGGGTTTGGCAGTTGCCAGGAGAACGGTACTTGTCTGGCTGCATTGTGCCAGGTGTAAAGTTTGGTGGAGGGGGGATTATGGTGTGGGGTTGTTTTTCAGGGGTTGGGCTTGGCCCCTTATTCCAGTGACGGAAACTCTTAAGGCATCAGCATACCAAGACATTTTGGACAATTTCATGGTCCCAACTTTGTAGGAACAATTTGGGGATGGCCCCTTCCTGTTCCAACATGACCACTCACCAGTGCACAAAGCAAGGTCCATAAAGACATGGGTGAGCAAGTTTGGGGTGAAGGAACCTGACCTCAACCCGATAGAACACCTTTGGGATGAATTGGAGCGGAGACTGCGAGCCCGGCCTTCTCGTCCAACATCAGTACCTGACCTCACAAATGCGCTTCTGGAAGAATAGTCAAACATTCCCATAGACACACTCCTAAACCTTGTGGACGCCTTCCCAGAAGAGTTGAAGCTGTTATAGCTGCAAAGGCTGGGCCAACTCAATATTGAACCCTACGGACTAAGACTGGGATGCCATTAAAGTTCATGTGCAGGTAAAGGCCAGCGTCCCAATACTTTTGGCAATATAGTGTATCTTGAGATCTCCTCTGTCCTCTGGCTCTGTGCTCCAATAGTCCTCCCCGGACCTGGAAGGTGATTAACACTTCTTCCCATAGGCTTGCATAGGTTTGAAGAACCTGAGAACAACCCTACGGATCCCTGTGAATGGATGACTTCAAATTCTAATGAAAACAAGAGCCTGTGGGGAGAAGAACCCCTCAATCCAGGAAAGCGGAGGGGGGGAGGGGGGGACCATGCTTCATGTTACACCATAAATATGGGTCAGAAGGATACAGGATTCTTTTAGGATTTGTTTAATCTCGTGACAGCTCTTAGTGGTAGTTAGTCACGGTGTGTAACGGTGAAGGCATTTCACCACTCATCACAGCGGCTTCCTCAGAACTGCCTGAATGGTGAAACATCTTAAACATTACAACACAAGTGCAGCTCAATACGTCCAACTACCACAAGCCGTACCTTGACCGTGATGCATGAGAACCTTCAGACACAAAACATGGCGCCTACAGGACACAGGGGCCACAATTCCCCCTGAACACCCACCAGGGAGGCTTTTGGCATGCACTATTCACCAGACATCTAACATCCATTTGTGTATTTTTCATGATATGATCAGCTCATTTTTGTAATCAAATATTTGTTTTCATCCTTTGTTGCATATCAGTGCTACTGATCTCCTGCAGCCTCTTCATAGCTACCCCCTGTCCAGCGATGGTCGTATGGCATCTCTCAATGCAGGCTGTCCACTGGTGATCACAGAGGGCCGCGCCTGCCTAATCTATGTGGAAATGGCCACTTGTGGTCTCCACTGGAAGCGCATGTGACAGGGTGACAACGCAGGAGCAGAATTGGGTATCAGTGACAGAGTGTTGTCACCCTTTAACTAGAAAAGCCTAACAAGGATCGGGTATTTAGAAAAAGCTGCAGATTTAAAAACATTGTAAATCAAATTGAAGATATGAGACTAAAGCTTCACCCCACCGACATTTAATTACCTAATGTTGGGTTATCCTCGATTCACATACTGCCCAGCAGATCCAGCGCTGTCCCTCTGTGATCTGCGTTACGTTGCCACACGATGGATCCTACGCTGCCATCTTCTGCCCTGATGCCATTGGTAGCTGGTTGTCTCTTCCGGGTCCAGGGCGCGCCAGGCCCACCTTCCTCCTCTGTCCACTGTATGAACGCCAATGTCTCCTGGGATATGCAACATGCATTACCCCGGGAGACACCAAACGCCCAGCACGCCATTCTTGCCTAGGTGGGAATGGAAGATAGGGGTGGGCCAGAAAGTGAATAAAAAAAAAAGGGGGGGGAAGGGGTTCATGTTCTAGATTGGCGATGATTTAAGGGGAGCAATGTTTACTGGGAGCTTTAAATCGGATTTTAGTCATTGGGATTAAATGAACCCAAACCTTCATCTATTACACGTTTTCTGTTCCTGTAACCACACGCATGCGCCCAAGAATATGGATCCCTGCATGGCACTGCCACCTCTGCCATCACATCAGGCTAAATGCAGATTTCCAGAGAAATGCGATGCACACGTGTCAAAGGCCAGACAATGAGGAGCAGTCAGAGCGGCAGGAAACGCGATCTGCCCCACATAGATGTGTAATGCATCTCCTTTCGTTCCGCCAGGATACTGCATCAGCCAGCTGCAATGGATTAACACTGGATGCTGACTGAATGAAAATACTACAATACAACGTCAATGTGGCACAATACCAGGCTGCCCGTACTACATCCACACCGAGCCAGGCAGCCGCAGCTCGCTCACTATACACTGCATCATCTGCATTCTACACCAAAATCATATCTAATGTGTGACTGCCCGGAGGCAGCTGAAGGTTGCTGCAGATACAGAAGCCTAGACTAGATATGCGCTAATCCATTCGCAATCCTCTGCCGGATCTGCAGTTCTCACCATACACAAGCAAACTATGATTTGTTGATCCTCCGGAATGACTTTGCGCATGTCCGGTACTCTCATCCACGGGGGAATCGGACAAATTTGAAATCCTGCAACCGCTGATTACTGGACTTTGGAACGTCCCAAACGATTTGCAATCCATCATTCAGCCAACCTATCCAGAGGAAACCACAGACTGCCGGCATGCACATATACATGGACGCTGGTGCACGCCAGCGGGCTGCCAAGTGATTTACTTTGGCGCACTTGGATTGGCCGATAGGCAGATGAGCTACAAAACAAACTGCGCATCACATACCAAACAAATCTGTTTTATCTACCAATATACAATGCTTCCCTATGACTGTATTTAGACGCCTCGGGGCCCCTTCACACTTCGCTGTTCTTGTGTGTTGCATTAATGCAGGGGTGGACCAATGACTATAGAAGTCAGGAGCCAGTCTGTCCAATCCAGGAGCCAGCAGGATTTTGTAGGAGTCAGCTCCATTGGCGACAACTAGAGAAGTCCTGAAAAGTTAGGTTATTTTTAAGGAGCATTGGCGACCTGGCCTCTGAGATCAGTCCGGCTCTGCAGTAACGCCTGTGCGGTGCGTCGTGTGTAATTTTTAAGGCACATTGGCGACCTGGCTCCTGGGATCAGTCCGGCTCTGCTGTAACGCCCGTGCGGCGCATCATATGTAACATGTCACGTGTTGCATCAAGGCATCCCATTTGCCAACACACAAGAATGGATATTTTAAAAAATCAGACATGGTGTTTTTTCTGCTTCAACGCACAGCAGCGTGATAACCTGTGCTGCAACGCATTTTGCTATTGCCTTTTTCCACAGTGTGTAAAGTGCTTACTACAACACGCTGCCTTGCCTACTGTATTCCGGCCGTCAAAGCTGTTGCAGAATGTAACGTATCACGCAAAATACTACTGAACTGAGCACTCTTTTAGCTTTGTGCGGCCTCATGCACCAACAGCCTTGTCCACGGTCTTCTCCCATAATGCACTTGCACTGCCTTGTCAACGCTTGTGTGTACATGCGGTGAATCAACACGTGTCCTGCGTTTACGTTCATCAGACGACGATTGCCGGTTGTGATCTGCACATAGATGCGCCTACTACTAAAATACGCAATTGTACATAGCGCTATTAAATTGGCACGGCGTATGGATACTAATTTTTCTGAAAAATTGGGGCTTGAGCCGGGTGATGACAGCAGTAATAACATAATGCTGATAATGATCACAAGTGACTGGGGTGACATTAATATTCATCCTATGGGCTAATACATCAGATATAAAACATTATATATAAGAATATGATTGACCTGATGACATTAATATTCAGATAGAAGTGTGCAATGCTGCACCTCCCCCCATAACCCTGTCCATACTCCCCCAGCCTCTGATCCCATTCTGCATGCAGTAGTACAATGATCACCGCTGTGTGTGTGTCTCCCATTCACTCTACACGGGAGTCCCTGCAGCAGATCGGGCTCAACACTGCGGCATCTCCCACCCTCCGATCACAGCGCTCCTCCGCTCCCCTCTCCCGGGGGACACAGCCCGGGTTGCAGCGTTCGTTTACCTGCTGTCCCCGGAGAGCTCCGTCCGGCCATCTCCCAGCGGCAGCCCGTCACACTGGATCGCTTCCCAGCCGCCTGTTACATTGTAACACTGTCACCCGGCGGTCAGGGACGTTCCGCTGCACACCATTGGCCAGAACAACAAAGAGGGGCGGTGCCTGGGCGGAGGTGATTGGCAGCGGAGCTGTGTGGCTGGGCGGGGCTAGGAGGTGTGAATAAGAGGCGGGTTCCGAGGGGGGTGATCCTAGTGAACTCCGATGGACGGACGATATCTGTAGCGGATCTCCGGATAATTGTTCTGCTCTTAGATTTGGACCGGTTCTGGTGAGGGGACTAAAGGGATCAAAAAGCACTACAAATGGATTGTGTAGCACAGTGAAAGCTTCTTAGCACAGAAGGCGTTCACATGTCTCATTCCATCACATATCCCAAAAATAAGAGGATTATTCTTCATTTTAGAATAGTGGGCGGAGTTATGCAAATAATTTATTTTATGCTTTATCAACAAGAAGCACATCCAGTACTGCTGAAGTATGAGGCACCATTCACACTATGTGCAATAAGATGCGTTTAAAATGGTTTTGTAACGTATTTCACTGCCACTGACAGCATTGCATACGTTGCTGGCAGCCAGGTCCGGAATTACTCTCTGCTGCCCCAAGGCCAGGTTCCTCAATGCGCCCCCCTCCCTGCCCAACAACCCCCCCTCCACCCCCCATTCTCTATTGTGGTGCAATCATTAACTATACAGCAATGGAGAATGTCAACCAGCTATAGAGGACTACAGTGACCATCAATCCATGATTACACAGCAATTATACAGGTGTTTGTGCAGATCGCACCGGGGCTGCTTTTGGGTCTCACCAGAGATGCGTGCAGATCTCATCAGGGATGCAGGCAGAGGCAGCTCTCTAATTAGGCGAGTTAGGTGCTAACTCGCCTGTGGCGGAACCTATTGCCATAGCGACCCAGGCGGCCGCTATGGGTAACAAAAGGGTCCCCCTGATGCCGTGCGGGCCACCTGAGTCGCTTTGGCGGGGGGCCTTTAGACAGCCGCCACAGCGATCCCACCTGTCATCTCTCTCCTCTCGGCCGCTCTAGCTGCAGCGGCCGGGAGGAGAAAAGACCGGTTCAGCTGCTCTTTGAATGCCTGCTTCAATAGTCGGGCTCCTCGGCGGCAACGGGCACCTTCCTTCACCCACTCCAGCTGCTACGGGCTGGGAGGAAGACTGCACCACCAACATTGGCCAGACAGCAGGAGAGCGGGGATGCATGAAGGTCGCACCAGGTAGGCATGCAGATCTCAGCAGGGATGTGTGAAGATCTCAGCAGGGATGTGTGAAGATCTCAGCAGGAATGCGTGCAGGTCTGACCAGGGATGCATGCGAGTCTCACCATGACTGCGTGCAGTGGCGTAACAACCGGGGGGGCAGCAGGGGAGCGGGCCCCGGGCGAAAAGTGAAGGGGGGGCGCCGGCCGAAAATGGCACTTTCGGCTAAATGCCGAAAGTGACATTTTCCTGCATCTCTAGGGCTTAACGGGTGGGATCTGGGCTCATGCCGGGCTCCAGGCCTGTGCTGGTGGGTGTAGGGCTGTCCTGTGCTCTGCCGGCGCTGGGAAGGAGGAGGAGGCAATGTGCAGCCGGACCGGCACTATTACAGACAGCTGCCTTTGGTCACCAGCAAGCTCAGGACCTCAGGCAGCCGAACCTCCTAAAAAGTTTAAAGGGCCAGTATCGGCTGTGGTGCCCCTCTATTCCCTGCCACTCCATGGCCATGGCCTCGGTGGTCTTGTGGGGAATCCAGCCCTGCTGGCAGCAGGCACCTTTAAACGGACTCCCGACCTCTGTGTTTACACTTGTAAAGCCAACTGTCAGCTTTACACTGGAAGCGATTCTGTCGGCTTGGTAGGGGCTCTCTTCAGGAGAGCCCCTACCAAGTATTTGGTGGACTGGCTTCAGCTGGTCTCTAGGGATCATGGTCCTTTCTGTGAAGTTTGGTAATTGCTCCACAATGCATGCAGCTACAGAAGTAACTAAGGGCTTGTTTTAAAACATCATTTACTGCTTTTTAAAAGTCTGTAAATACTTAAATATCCATAGTCTGGTCACATGTTCACTTTAAAGATTAGCTAAGGGTTAGGGGTCAGGGGCTGGTGTGCAAACACTTTATTTACCTTGTTTTCAGCACCATAGACACGCTACTGCTAAAATCCAATATTGTGAAGCCACATGGACCCGACTTTAGTGAAGAGGTGACCATGAAATAGTAACTGGCAGGTTGTGACTCGGCAATGGCTGTAAATGCTTACTTGGATAACCGACGTTTACCAACTGAAAGGTCAAACTCTTGTACACTGATTGCTGCAATAGACCCCTGACCACAGCCAGACCCCAGTTACCTTTTCCTTTTACTGGCACCATAGGGTTAGGTGAGTGTTCTCTTTAGTGATCCTCTTACTGGCAATATAGGGGCAGGTGAGTGCTCTTTTTAGTGATCCTCTTACTGGCAATATAGAGGTAGTGATCCTTTTAATGGTGCGATGGGGTAGGTGAGTGCTCTTTTGAGAGAACCTCTTATTGGTAAGTGAGTGCTCTCTTTTCTGATCCTCCTACTGGGGCCATAGGGGTAGGTGAGTGCTCTCTTTAGCGACGCTCTTACTGGCACCATAGAGGTAAATGAGTGCTCTCTTTAGTGATCCTCCTACTGGTGCCACAGAGGTAGTTGAGTGCTGTCTTTAGTAATCCTCTTACTGGTGCCATGGTAGGTGAGTGATCCTTTTAGCAGTCTGCTTACTGGTAATATAGGGGGTAGATGAGTGTTCTCTTTAGCAATCCTCTTACTGGCACCATACGGATAGGTCAAAGATGTATTAAATCTGAACAGCAACCCAAGTATACAATAGAGGTAGGTGAGCGTTCTCTTTAGTGATCCTTTTACTGGCTCCATAGCGGTAGGTGTGTGCTCTGTATAGCGATCCTCTTACTGGCGTCATGGTAGGTGAAAGAGTTATTCAATCTGAATAGCAACCCAAGTATGCCATAGAGACAGATGAGTGCTCTGTTTAGCTTCCCCATTGCTCACAAATTGCCAGCACAACAGGATCACAAGTGTGACATGGGCCTTAAGGAGCTTTAAAAATGCAAACTTGTCCACAATCATAATTTGACACTTTGCGAGCATAGTTTTCTGCACGGCATGACTGCCTCCTGTAGGACGCACACACTCACTGAAGGTTTGTATAGTGATACAAAGATGAAGAATACAAAGATGAAAGTCATTCTTTAGAGACAAGCCACCAATCATTTTATGGGTACAGAATCATTTCTGTCTATTGCAAAGTAACACGAGTAACTCCTGTAATTGGGCTGTAAGCACTCCATCCATTTGTAGGCTGACATTACTGACCTCTTACTCTGAAAATGCTAGTTTCCTGGCTGTCATACTGAACCAATGGATTCAGTAATGAGTGTTCAAACCAAAAGTTCAAGACACACTGTTTTGACAACGTTGATGAAGTTTACAACATGTCCAGCATTGTACAACACAATTATATTACTCATCATTATGTAGGTTGCCTTCAATCTTCACATTCTTGTGTATCTGGAACTATAATCTTTAGCACCCAACACTTCAGCTGCTTTGTCACTGGCATTGTCCCTGCAGTTCGGAGCCCCCAATCACTTTAGTGTAGTGCATGAATGTACCCAAAACCCTGTGATGTGAAAAATGCTTGTCATGCTTGCAGTGCCATTCAATATTAATGGCCCCCAAAGGCGCCAAGCAACACACGTAGCAAATGCATGGTTAAAAACATGCAAAGCTGGAAGCTCTAAAAGGTGCATGAACTTATCGGGCAGCCCATTGAAATGAATGCACATAAATACAGTGCGCAATGTTGCGGTGTGCAAGTGGGAAAGGTGACATACCAGTGACATAACAACAGTGTCTCTTCACCTGCTCATAGTCAACAAGAGCCCCATTTTCTTCAAGGGTGGTCATTGTATACCGCTCCTTGTCCCATGTAATGTCCCGCATCATGATCATAAATACATGAGAAAATAATGAATGAAGGTATCTGAAATAAAACAGATCATATCCCAAATATTGTTTTCACATGTATTTTCTGCATACAACTATAAGAAAACAATATTTTTCATTATAATTGTCCTTAAATCCACTAGCAGAACAGTGGGAGGGTTGTTCTTCCTATAGAGTTTGTGTTTAGCACAATGTCTGCTTACTGACATTTCAGCTGCTATTCAGACTCGCATAGAGCTCCACCTGATGGCTGCAAATGGTAAATACATATTACTATATGTTTTGCTTATTAAAAAGTAAACAAATCATCATAGTATTTTATTTGTATTTTTTAACATAATAAGTACAGAAAATATATTAAAAACACTATAGATCTATAGATACCTCACTCCTAAACCCACTGCAGCCTTATATATCACCAGTCAAAACTATGTGCTTTTAAAATATTAGGGCTTGTTCACACCTAATGTGGTGCGTTCCAGAGCGGTAGCTGCTGGAACGCACCGCGATCCCTCACAAAACTTCCCCCTGCGTTCTGGGGTGGGAGGGAGCTTGGCGGTGCATTGAATTCAATGGCAAAGCTTCCACGTCCCCCCTGCCCACAGTGCGATCAGACGTGTGGCAAAACTTTGCCTGTGTTCAGTTGCACAGCAAACGCAAAAAATAGAGCAAGCAGGGGGAAAAGTGAAGCCACCGTTGGGCGGATGTAAAGCCACTGCAATGGCGGCAGAACCCCTGGAGCTCCACAGAACCTTGGTTCAGAAACTCTGGTCTAAATGCCTCATAGAAGACGCTAATTATTTTTTACACTTTATTATTCACAAAGTCAATAAAAATACAATAGATTCCATGACACCAAACCGCGCACTTTGCCATGCATTGACAGAAACATGGCAAGACACAAAATGCGCTTGCATTGCCATTGATTTCTAATGGCACGCAAAACATGGCCAGAAAGATGCACGCTTTTCCTCCGTGTTTACGCGTTTTAAAACAAGCAAGCCAAAAACGTGGAATGCATTTCACAAAATTTGCTACATGAGTTTTTTTGCCGTGTGTTTTGCGCATTCAGGATCCCATTAAACTCAATGGGGATGAATGGCAAACGCAGCACATGAACGGACACGCACGAGCAGACGTGACGTGCCTTCCTGGAAAGCCATGGTGTGAACGCGGGCTTGAAGAAGTGCCTGCATGAAGGTTTACATCCTGGTAGATATCTGCTTCTTTCTGTTACATAGAGAGGACATTGTGAGTCCTGCAAACAGCTTGTCATGAATACTGCAATAGTATTAGAGAATTTGAACTGTCACCCCACAGCACACGCCTATAGAAGAGACACACAATAAGTATTGTTCTCCATCTGGTCACTGGAACAGCATGGGGGAGCAATGACCCTATGGGGTCAGATTGATAGAAGCCGGCTTAAACCAAACACTGCAGTGTAGCGCTACGTGATCTGTTTAGTACTTATAAAACAATAGGAAAATCACATTTATCTTTAAAGGGAAAGTAATCCACTGACAAAGAATAGAAATGTTGGGAGCCCCAGAGCTGTTAACCATAATATGTTGTATGCACACTCACCTAGCAATTCACTCTAGCATTGCAGTGTCAGTGCGTCCCTCTGTCGATGGCGCCAATGTTCATTTTGGCACCGAATTTCATTTTCGTTTTTATTTTTAGTCACATTTTAGTCATCAGATTAATTTTTATTTCAGTCTAGTTTTAGTCGACAAAAATTAAAGTCATTTTTAGTTGACTAAAATCGAATAGGTTTATTTTTTAGTGTAATGCATTATTTAGGCAATTTTCTAGCATTTCCAAACTCATTGCATTATATATCCCTGGAGTCGTTTTTCATTTTATTTAACTTCTGTTCTTTCCATTTTTTTTTTTTACTTCATTGCTATCACATGGGGGAGCTCACAAGCCCCTTAGATGATGGCACATTGGATGTGACAGGTTCTCTTTAAGGTGACATTACAGGTCTTTTAGAGCACTAGTGTCACCTTTCCACTTCAGTGGATTCAGCTGCTGAGGCAGCTGAATGTCAAAACAGCAGGCAGTGGCTTGGAGCAATAGCCAGCCTGTTATTGGTTATTTTAACTTGCAATTGCAATAGAAAGTTCTCCATCAGGTCCTCCTCTGCTGATTGACAGCAGGCAGTCGGCAGGTGCAATAGTCAGCCTGCTATTGGCTATTGCATTTTAAAATATCAAAATGCTGGCTGGCTATTGTTTCCAGCCACTGATGTGAGACTTGACGCCGGTGATAGAACACCTACAGAAGAGGAGGAGGAATGGGCGGCCAGAGAAGGACGAACAAGGCGGGCAAAGGAGGACGAGGAACTGGCCTTACAACGCCCGTCTATATGAGACCTGACATCATCAGAACCTGCAGAATGATGGCAAAGTGCCCCCGGGCAAAACAACCATCTGCAGAATGATGACAAAGTGCCCCCGGGCAAAACAACCATCTGCAGAATGATGACAAAGTGCCCCCGGGCAAAACAACCATCTGCAGAATGATGACAAAGTGCCCCCGGGCAAAACAACCATCTGCAGAATGATGACAAAGTGCCCCCGGGCAAAACAACCATCTGCAGAATGATGACAAAGTGCCCCCGGGCAAAACAACCATCTGCAGAATGATGACAAAGTGCCCCCGGGCAAAACAACCATCTGCAGAATGATGACAAAGTGCCCCCGGGCAAAACAACCATCTGCAGAATGATGACAAAGTGCCCCCGGGCAAAACAACCATCTGCAGAATGATGACAAAGTGCCCCCGGGCAAAACAACCATCTGCAGAATGATGACAAAGTGCCCCCGGGCAAAACAACCATCTGCAGAATGATGACAAAGTGCCCCCGGGCAAAACAACCATCTGCAGAATGATGACAAAGTGCCCCCGGGCAAAACAACCATCTGCAGAATGATGACAAAGTGCCCCCGGGCAAAACAACCATCTGCAGAATGATGACAAAGTGCCCCCGGGCAAAACAACCATCTGCAGAATGATGACAAAGTGCCCCCGGGCAAAACAACCATCTGCAGAATGATGACAAAGTGCCCCCGGGCAAAACAACCATCTGCAGAATGATGACAAAGTGCCCCCGGGCAAAACAACCATCTGCAGAATGATGACAAAGTGCCCCCGGGCAAAACAACCATCTGCAGAATGATGACAAAGTGCCCCCGGGCAAAACAACCATCTGCAGAATGATGACAAAGTGCCCCCGGGCAAAACAACCATCTGCAGAATGATGACAAAGTGCCCCCGGGCAAAACAACCATCTGCAGAATGATGACAAAGTGCCCCCGGGCAAAACAACCATCTGCAGAATGATGACAAAGTGCCCCCGGGCAAAACAACCATCTGCAGAATGATGACAAAGTGCCCCCGGGCAAAACAACCATCTGCAGAATGATGACAAAGTGCCCCCGGGCAAAACAACCATCTGCAGAATGATGACAAAGTGCCCCCGGGCAAAACAACCATCTGCAGAATGATGACAAAGTGCCCCCGGGCAAAACAACCATCTGCAGAATGATGACAAAGTGCCCCCGGGCAAAACAACCATCTGCAGAATGATGACAAAGTGCCCCCGGGCAAAACAACCATCTGCAGAATGATGACAAAGTGCCCCCGGGCAAAACAACCATCTGCAGAATGATGACAAAGTGCCCCCGGGCAAAACAACCATCTGCAGAATGATGACAAAGTGCCCCCGGGCAAAACAACCATCTGCAGAATGATGACAAAGTGCCCCCGGGCAAAACAACCATCTGCAGAATGATGACAAAGTGCCCCCGGGCAAAACAACCATCTGCAGAATGATGGCAAAGTGCCCCCGGACAAAACAAACATCTGCAGAATGATGACAAAGTGCCCTCGGGCAGAACAACCATCTGCAGAATGATGACAAAGTGTGCCCGGGCAAAACAACCATCTGTGGAATGCTCAGTGTATCGTTTACAATGGACAGGGTGAACCATGTTTGAGGGATAAGGCCACCATTCTGTGCTTTACAGGCTCTCTGTTTTATAGACTCCATGTATAGTATAAATACATGGATATGGATATGGATAATACAAGTATATATAAATATTCAGGTTTAATGTGGAATCTCTTCTTGCAAACCCCTATCCTCTCCATGCATATAAAGTAAATAATTCTATATATAAACAGTCATTGCAATACACTCAACCAGGCGCCCCTAAGACTGGGGCAGGCTGAGCTCTTTTGTAGTGCAGAATATAAACCTTCTTGTCTGCTTAGGAACTTTCTCTATGCCGGTGGTCTGTGAAGGGGCCTCAATAAGCACTGGAAACGATCGTAACATTCTACAATGTTCAACTTGCAGTCAATGTAAAAAGTCAGTTAAAGCTGAACTCCGGCCGTATCTTCAGACGTAGACTCTTCTCAGTTCTTTCAGTCATGGAGGCTCACCATTATATCTAGGTGTTAGCTAGGGTGGTCTTCATACAAATGCAGCCTGCCTAGGAATACCCTCCAAATTGACATCTACCCATCAAGACATTTTGATATTTGCATAACTCCTCCAAAAAATCCACCCAAGGCTTTCATCATGAGGCTTTTCACAATACTTTTCCTGGTTCCCCTCCTCATCAACATGGTAATTACTTTTTTATGGTCCCTCTGTTGCACAATGTTTGCGGTGTGCCTGCCGCCCTCTTTCTGGCCAGAGTGTCCTAGGTTACTAAGAGCCGGGTGGGGAGATATGTAAGGGCAATACACAGCTCCCCGCTTAGCTCTTAGCAACCTAGGACACTCTGGCTGGCATCCCAACCAGCTCATGGCAACCAGTGATGCCACTGGTTTTCAGGAGCTGGGTGGGACGCTAGCCAGAGCTGGGCAGGGAGATGATGCAGAGCCCCCCCCCCAGTTAGCATGCACCAAGAGCACTTCCACCCATCTTAGGCGGCAAAAAGTCTAGGGACACCCAGGGCCGGATTTCCCACAAGGCCAACCAAGGCCCGGCCTTGGGGCAGCAGGGAGTAGAGGGGCAGTAGGGGTGTGGAACTTCTATCTCCTGATGCCCGGGACATGCAGTTCAGGGCGCAGGGCGGGCAGGTTTTTTCTACATTTAGCCCAGCTTTGGGCAAGCAGAGCTAAATGTACAGCGGGAAGCCGCCGCTTGTTTTGTACAAGACCCCTGTTTGGATTTGTATTGCGCTTCATTTACAATCGGGTGGTCATAATAATCTGGCCACTCAGTGTAGTGCTGAATATGCATGCGAGGAATGTGGGTGTCATCTCTTTTTTAACTAGTTGATAAAGTTAACGGAAGCAGGGCCATCCCTGTATTGAGACAGCTTGAGGTTGCCTCAGGTGTCATCTCATTGGGTCACGTGGGCACACCTGCCACCGCCTTTCTGGCCAGAGCATCCCAGGTTGCTAAGAGCTCTTAGGATTTAATATATGGAAGTGCTTTGCACAATGCAAATTGTGGATCCATATACTGCTATGGTTAAAGTTGATCCAAATACATGATGAGGAGCGCTGTCTGACCTTCCCTAAAGTTTCCAAATCACTCCAGTGTCGCCACTACCATTAGAGCAGCTCACCGTATGATGTTAACCCCTGATACTGATAACACCATACGGTGGGCTGCTCTAATGGGAGTGGTGACACCGGAGTGATTTGGAGACTTTAGGGTGGATTTGCAGTTCTGTTCCATTAATTGTGGATTCTCAAACACTTTGGGGCTCATTAATAAATCTTCTGCCCATTTATCTGGGTGAATGCCGTTCATACAGCACTAACACCACCAGATGGTGCTAAAGAGCATAGCGAATCCTATACTCCTCGGCTCCATCTAGTGGTGGTAGTGATATGCAAACGGTATTTGCCCAGCTATACGCCGAGGGGAAAGATTCCTACATCAAACCCTAATGTATTGTTTTGACACAATGATGGATTGACTATGAAATGAAAGGGTATCTATGGTCAAAACCTCAAAATAAATCTTTTTCTATTTCTGTGTTGAATTTCCATAAGTCCTACCCCATTCCTAATAACCCGATCCATCTAGAACAGGAGTGGGCAAACTCCAGCTGTTCTGGAACTACAAATCCCATGAGGCATTAAAAGGATTTTCATAGCCATAGGCAGGACCACCCAGAGACAGAGGCATGATGGAATTTGCAAATGTACTTCATTGCTTCTTCATTGCTCTCCAAATTCTTCCGTCCTGTACCTATGACAGGTGTACCCACTGAGCCACATGGTGTAATATCACTCTCTGCCCTGTAGAGGTCGCACTATCATCACTTTTATCAGCGGAAAGATTCACCTTAACCATTTGCCGTCCAGAACCATTTCTTACTATTTGCGCACACACATGATAAAATCTGAATTTTTGGCTAGAAAACAGCTTCACACCCCCAACAATTACATATTTTCTGAAAGCAGAGGCCCTGTAGAATAAAAAAATGCTAGTTGCAATTTTTTATGTCGCCCAGTATTTGCGCAAATGTTTATCAAACAAGTACTTTTAGGATCAAATACAATAAATTGAAATTTAGTGCACAGACACAGAATATAATACCCAATTTTTGGGTACAATATAAAAGATGGGGTCACGTCGGGTAAATAGATACTAAACATGTCAAACCTTTAAATTGCGTTCACCCGTGAAACCCCAAAAAACTACAATACCCAAAATGTGCCATAGATGACACTTTAAAAGCTTTTACTGCTTATCAGTTTAGTGTGAACAGTGATTGATGGCCCTAGAATTATTGCTGTCACTCTGACGTTCGCGGCGATATGTAACATGTGTGGTGCAATTTGCGTCTTTGCATGTAGGTGCACACGACGCGTGTTTGCGCTTGTATGTGCGTGTACGTGGGGGACTTTGAAAAAAATGTTTGCATTTTTTTATATGTGACTTCAATTTTTTTATTTTAATTTCTCTACTCTTAACTTTATTGCTATCACATAGGGGGTTAACAAGTCCCCTATGTAATAGGATATATGATGTGACAGGTCCTCTTTATGGAGACATCAGGGGTCTGTCAGACCTCTAATGTCACCTAGAGACCCCAAAGAAGCTGATGAAGCACAGATCTGCTTTGCCAGCTTCTTCTACTGGCTCTAAGAGCCGGAAAATGTACACAGTGACACCGGTAGTTATGTAATACACATCACGTCCGGGTCCAGAGATGGGAGTAGAGATCAGGGACTAGAAGCTTGCTGGTCTCCCTCCGATCATTGCGGGGAGCAGCAGTTGTGTTTTTGGTGTAACTACTTCAGGACAGCACGTTTTTTGATGGTGGACGGTCCTGAAGTAGTTAAATGTCTAACATTTTATAGATGCCATCGAATATTCAGGAAGAATTATTGTCCATTGTTCATGTGTTTAGTTTCTGCAGAATGACATTGCAGTGTTCACTCATGCTGTGCATAACAAGGTGAGTTTCCTACATTTTGGATTGCCCCTTAGGGCCCTTTCACACCTGATGAGTTGGGGCTTCGCAGGGCATTTTTTCAGCCCTAATACAAGAGAAGGCATCTTATTCCAGGTGGGCTCGGTTCCCACCACCACGTTTCCTTGCATTGTGGTGCGGTGGTGCGTGCTGAAAAATAGTACGGCAGTACTTTTTTTTCCCAGCGCACCACAATGTGACACGTTACAAAGTGCACTGAAAATTGCCCATAGAACTTGAAGTGACATTAAAGTCTAAATGTTTTCCCCTCCCCCATGTTAATGTCAGCACTTACCTTAAATGATGTCTCTTATTCCGATCTTCTTCTTCTTTCCTTATGTTTTCATCTGTCCCTCCAGTGGTGTGGCGGCTCTCTCTGCTTGCAGGCACTTCCGATCCAGCGGTGGCTGCATGCGGGTGCACGCGTCCATAGACTTACCTTGCGTCTCTCCTCGTCTCCCGCCCGAGAATCCAAACTGCGCATGCGCCCGCCCCAAGATGTTTTGCGGCCGCTCGATCAGTTTCAGATTCTCCGGCGGGAGCGCGCAGCGATAACACGGTAAGTGTAAACCGCTGTTAAAGCGTTTTTTAAACAAAACGTGTTGCCTATATCTACTGCTTGCTAGCTGTAGATATAGGCAAAAAAACGGGAGGCTTTAGAACCACTTTAATGAAATGTAATTTGTGGCATTTCAATAAACTTGAAACAAAAAAACGTTCTTTCTAACAGCATGTAATCGCATCACATATGATTACATGCCGTGTGCCAGCGCACTGCCGCTTTCAAATGCAGGCTCTGTTACCCCATCATTAACTTGAACAGGTGACAGCTTCCGCTCGTACACAGCAGATTAGGGATTCCTGCCGCAGGGAATTGCAAGTTCCTGCCGCAGGAATTCCTAATTGCACCTAAAATATAGGTATGAATTAGGGATGCACTGATACCAGTTTTTCAGTATTATGTACGAGTACCAATATTTATCTTTCGGTACTCGCCGATACCGAGTACCAATACCGGTACTTCCGCTAGCATAGAGCCGGCTTCCCGGCCAATCAGTAAGCCAGGCGGCGTGTCATTACCCGCCGCCCAGCTTCTTGATTGCCTGGAAAGCTGGCTCCATGTTGTCAGGCCGGCTTCCCAGCCAATCAGCATGGAGCCGGTCAAATAGTATGGAGCCAGCTTCCCTGCCAATCGGGAAGCAGAGCAGAGCTGGCTTCCTGATTGGCCGGGAAGTCGGCTCCATCTTCCCACAGAGGAAATCTCCCTGTGACCGGAAGTTCCAGTATCGGAGGTAAGTATCGGAGCATTTGGGCGAATGCGGGTACTTGCCCAAATACTGGTATCGGTATTGGTGCATCCCTATACGGAGCCTTACAATCATCATGTTTCAGAACAGCTCCGATTCTCTCAGATCGGCTTCCCTGAACTTGCTGTCAAGTTCAAAGTTATTTTTAGTAGACATGTACAGGGCAAAAAAAAATGTTTTCGGACTAAACAAATGAAAATGAAAAATGTTTCAATTCATTTCATCAACGAAAATGAATTTTTCTGCTGTTTCGGACGCAACGAGCCTACGTATCCAAAACCGCACACCAAAAATTCAGAACGAGCGGCGGCCATATCGGCCGCCGGGGCGTTCTGCGCTTGTGCGCCGCCATCTTTGAGTGTATCTTGGTATACACCAAGATGGCGGCGCCCGTATGTTTGGGCACCGCCATCTTGGTGTATACCAAGATACACTCAAAGATGGCGGCGCGCCTGCACAGAACACACCGGCGGCCGGTATGGCCCCCGCGCGTTCTGCAAACAAATGTATTTATGCCCGAATATAGTTTAAGTATATTCGGACATATAATAAATTTGTTATTTCGGATTCGGACAAACCGCTGAATTAACTGAATTTAATTGATTTGCAGGTGCGTCTGAATCGGAATGCACATCTCATTTTTCGTTATTTTTGCGGTTTGAATGGGAACACATAACAAAGGTATAGAGGGGTTTTCTCAAATTCGACTACAGAAGTGGAAGTGCACCTTAAGAATATTTCTAGATCTTCTTGGTATGTCCTCCGTAGTGAAGTCATATAGTAAAGCATTCAGATGTTCAGTACTTGTGTTATCATTTATTCATCCCAAGAGGACTAATAACAAAGGCTTTGTGTTCATGTTTTAGCACAGGCCCTACTTTCACAGGTACGAAGAGGTGTGGTGGGGAACGGGGTGCATGGCTTGAGTATGACCTGGCAATCTCTGTACTAGTGCTGGCAGGTCATCTCTCTGGGAGCACTGTAGTACACCATCCATTCATCCTCATTGTCCAGAGATGTGACAAGTGAAATGATTTGCATTCCTTCTCCGCACTCATTTGTGTTTCTATAGACAGTACATTTCTGAAATGACTACGAGCTTGACATGCAAATCTTCAGTCACAGATAACACGTTAGTAATGCAGGATTGGAGTGTCTGAAAGATGTCTCTTATGTCATGGACTTTTCCAGCCCAGTGATGGAGAGGGGATGTGACATGGGCTGGGAGTGGGTCTCACTGATGTCCCTTGTACAGAATCCAGGCTTTAGACTGAGAAACATTGCTTGATTCAAATGCTATAATCCAGCGTCAGGAAGAATTACACCCCCCTGTTCTGTAGGGCAGATCTTCTTCAAAACAAATTAAACCTCTGAAAGAGAATCCACTGGAGAAATAGATGTTCTACTTGTTTACATTGACCAATGAGAATCTCGTTTTTGCTTTTCCCATAATGCACTGGAAAGGTGAAGTCGGGGAATCTATTGGGTCACTGTGGGCAATGAGAACATTTTATTATATTAGACAATTTTCGATCATGAGGTCTTTGTTGGTTCTTTAGAAGGTTTCTACAGTTAAAGGTGGAAGTGTTTGCTCTTGTCCCTATTCCCAAAGATGATGACACTTCCTGGTTGCTGTGGTCCTTTCTTCTTCTGAAGCTCTGTCAAGGGGTGAACCCTTGTAACATGAGGTCTAGGGATCAGAGGTGGCCTGGCCAATCAAATGGCAAGCTGCCTCACATCGTTACACCTGATGTCATGGGTGAATCTTGAGTGGATGGAGCACTTGAAGGGAACCTCTGCTTTGCCCATGCTAATGTCCCACACCGACAGCAGCATATGCTCACCTTTCCTTCACTCCCCTGCTACTGAAAAGAAGACTGGAAGCCCTGTGTAAGCTCCAACTTGAACAACACGGTGCTCTCCCCGACCCCACATGACATCACTGGGCAAATCAACCAGTGCTGTGGTAGGAGAGGAAGAGAACACATGCTCCACCATACCTGAAGACCACTTCAGGTATGGTGGAACCTTCCTTCACAGAAGGATCATTTGGAAGGAGGACCCCGCTTGTCATGTGACCAGATGGAACAATGTATATGACACATCGCGCACCTGACGGTGTATCCCCTTTTGCCTCTTTGCGGGTGCTGGAATGACAAGCAGATGGCACAGCCAAGTGCCAACAGAGGTAAAGAGTCCCCAGCACACCATTGTCGTCTTTATCAGAAGCCTTTATTGACGTCTCGATTGATCCTGTCACAGAAATAGTGCAACGGTTCAGGGGCATGCAGGGTCCTGTCATCAATGTGATGTCTAATAAAGGAACCCTGCATAGCCCCCCGCAACTTTGTACCTTTTCCGTAATCTGATCAATTGAAAGATCAGTATAGGAGTTCTGATTAAGAAGACAACAGTGTGCTGGTGACTCTATCCCTCTATGTGACCAGATGAAATTCTCCTGGAAGTAAGGTATGTATGCAGGGAATTGTTTAGGATAAGAAGACTTGGGGCGGGGAGAGGGCAGGTTTAGAAGCTGGAGTTTGCCTTTAACCT
Source organism: Nanorana parkeri (assembly GCF_000935625.1). Lineage (NCBI taxonomy): Eukaryota > Metazoa > Chordata > Amphibia > Anura > Dicroglossidae > Nanorana > Nanorana parkeri. Next base: position 2,888,456 of record NW_017306269.1, read on the forward strand.
TAAAGGGGGGGGGGGGGAGGTTGTGTGACACCCATGCATGACCACAAGTAATCCTTTTCCTTTAAAAGGGTAACAAACCATTTTGGAAATGTTTATTTTGTATGATTTGTGGACTGATTAGTAAAGCTGATTATACCGTGAAACACTCAAGCCGACATATCCCCATTCTGAGCTTTCCTGCAAGTTCTAGGCATTTTGGATCCTACTTTTCCTCTGTTTATGAGCATCTCAATTCCCATCCCCCAAATGGCTGCATGACCTGCAGCTTTCCCATTGCACATCCCTTCCTGAAACTCTATTTAGTGAGCAGGGTATACCATGTCAGTCACTTCTTGCTCTGTCCTGTGCACTGTTTTATATATCCTTATCAAGGCTGTGCAAAACTATTTTCCCCAGTTCTGTGTGGATGACGACAATTGAATGAAAAGTTGACTTTTACGCTATCGAAAACTAAAAAAAAAAAGGTTGGGCATCAGTTCTACTTTAAGCCTCAAAATATGGTAGCTGCCTGTTTTTGTTAAAGTTCTTGTTATGCGCCCTATATTATTGATTGATATGAACCATTTTGTAATGGAATCTCATTAAAAAAAAACTTTTGCGATCTCCATTACAGTCTACAGCCACTATGATCTCCTGAAACCGTCATTTCTTTGGAATTGTTGCAACAACTGAGGGTGTTCTATAAATCATATGTAGAATAACCCCCAGAAACTTAATGTCCTGCTATTGTGATTGGTTCACTGCTCTTCCCAGAATACTTTTTTTTTCTACACTGGGTCTGACCATGTAGCACTTCGGACGAAGGAACAGGTAGGAGTGTGCAATGAAGCTAAAAGCCTTGCAATAAAGAAGACGTATAAGGCTCTGCACCAAGGATCCCCAAATTCACAGACTGCGTGCTTGCTTGGTTACTGAATGGTTTCCTATACGAGATATCCCACCTCCATTGTGGTTGGACATACTTCTATAGGGAAGTCTCCAAGAGATGCAAAAAGCCAGCATGTGATTCAATTTGACAGCTACAAGCTAAATTTGTCAATTGAAAGTATCTCTGACCATTGTAGAAAGCCTAGTATCACAGAGACTGAACAGCATCCAATTCTTAGTCACATTAAACGTTCTGGTGACTGCACCGACAAAGACTACTTTTCCAACCAACTTGGCGGGACCATGGAGCTTGCTGCTGAGATTATTAATCTACCATTTGGTCGGTCATAATTCTGAGAGGGCAGCTGCCCAGCAAACAGGAAGTGAGGGAAACTCTTCCGATGGCAACACCTGTTCCAAGGAGCACTGTCTAAAAGAGGATTTCCCCTCACGTTGGAAATATTTCCTCTTACTTCCTGTTATATCTGTGGAACAGGAAGTAATGGTTCTACTTGGGAGGTTCTACTTGCTGGAGGCTCTGACATGAGGAAGCAAATCCCTGCCTCAACCAAGATGGCCGCCTCCACACAGTGACACAGTGCAGAACAAGACATGGTAAGTTAGTAATGGGGAAAAGATCAGCAACACAAGTCCTATCACTAACTCCCACTCCAAATCACGTGAGGCAGCAGTGCCTTAGACATCACGCTGCAGACAAACATTTCTGACACTATTGTTCAGATCAGATCCTTCAACAACTTGACAGGTTCACTTCTAAATGTCATGTGTAGACGAGCCCTAGGAATTTGGAAGTAGCGATGGCAACAAATGAGAAGCACAGCAGAGTTTCTATACAAAAGCATTTTTATTTGACACCAGTGTGTACAATTTACAAAACAGCAACACTGCAGGAGCCACACGGTGATTGTATGCCAGTCCCGGCGGTATGATTAACACAGAGGAAAAAAACTGAATTGTTTGGCTCTGATTTTTATTCTGTACAAAACATTACAACACTAAGAACAGGAGAGACTTCAATTTCAGGGACACATCAAATGAATTGCGTAAGACTTCGGTAAACACATTCAACTGAAGATTGCCAAAAAAGACAGAATACAGCACGATTCATCGTTTCCCCTTCATTTTGTTTAATTAACTGAACCCGAACATCACTGAGTGATAATCAAAAACAGTGGATGTGACATTCACCAAACATCCACTGTAGGTGTATCTTCCTGTGAAGTTGTTTAAAATTACACTGATTGAGTCACCTGAATGTTTAGTGAATGTCACATTTACTGCTTTATAATCATATCCTTAAGAGTATCAAAAGGGCGCACCGCATGTCAGTGCAGGTCCGCATATTGGCGTACCAACGGGTTCAGTTTTGTGCAGATTGGTCCACCAATCTGCCATAATGCGGTGTGTCCTGTGGAATACTCCAACCATCGTAGAGAGGAATGAAGGCCCATAGACAGCTAAAGAGGAAATGAAATCCGGATGTTGTGCCAAAAAAAAAGTCAAGCCGGGGGCACAGGACAAGTAGATTTGGAGTGCGATTTAGCGATGGGACTTGTGTGCTGATCTTTCCCCCATTACTAACTTAGCCCTCATTCACACGAGAAACGGCCGGCCCGTACAGATCCGTGCTGCGTGCACGGCTGTATCGGGCCGCTCCCGGGAAGGACAGGTGCTGCGTGTGATTTGTATGCAGCAGCCTGTCCTTCTCCCTGGGAGTACGCGGCCGTATGCTAACCCAACCTGCAGATCCGTGCAAGTGCGGGTGTCCGTACTCGTACGCTGACAGGATGGATCCCGTCTGCGTCCGAGCAGGGACACCCATACTGACGTGCAGTTCGGTTGAGCGTGGGGCGGTGAAGTCCCATAGAGAAGAACAGGCAGCTGCATGTAATCACACGCAGCACCTGTCCTTCCCAGGAGCGGCCCGCAGCAGGGATCTGTATGGGCCGGCCGTTTCTCGTGTGAATGAGGGCTTACTATGTCTTGTTCTGCAATGTGTCACAGTGTGAAGGCCACCATTTTGTTACAGGCAGGGCTTTGCTTCATGTCAGAGCCTCCAGCAAGGAGAACAGGAGGTTCTCCTTGCTGGAGGCTGTAACATGAGGAAGCAAATCCCTGCCTCTACCAAGATGGCCGCCTCCACACAGTGACACAGTGCAGAACAAGACATGGTAAGTTAGTAATGGGGAAAAGATCAGCAACACAAGTCCTGTCACTAACTCTCACTCCAAATCTCGTGAGACTAGCAGCCAGAGGCAGCAGTGCCTTAGACGTCACGCTGCAGATATACAGCTATGAGGCTACAGGTACAGCAGTGCCTAGACACACTCACACATCAGGAAGTGTATTACTATTTTTCAGGATAAACCGTCAACAATTCTGATTCCCTAGAACATAATGTAGCAAAGTTTTACTTTTTGAATGAATTTCCACTTTAAAAGCAAAACATGTACTTTGCCTGTTCAGTGCGAAGCAACATATTTGTTCTAACAACTTTAGCAGCATATACTTACTTCTTCTTTGCTCCTACCACTCTTTTAGCACTGAGAGCTGGGGACAATACCGAGTATGAAGGAGCATTTGACCTATACTGCACTGCACAGGAGAGTCCAGAGCCCTGTGTATATGGAGAGGAGAATAGTGCACTCCAAACTCCGCTCACATGGCACAGCAGCCATTCAGCAACCACCTAGTATTTTTATGAGTGAATACTAGGAGTTCTTTGATTGGAAGAGGGACAGTGCCGTGATGTCACCGCCCCTCGTCCGATCAGAGAACACTTAGTATTCATTGAGACAAATACTAGGTGGTTGGTTGCTGAATGGCCGCTGTGTTGAGTGAGCGTCCCACTGTGGTGGGGAAGTCACTCAGCACAGCAGCTGTTCCTGGACTTGGAAGATCACGGTAGGACACTGTTGTTGCTGCGACTAATAGTGTTTTACAGGATCCAGTGTCCCTGCCAGGGCTAATTAATATACTGTATACTTACATTGTACCAAGCTAGGCCAATGTAAGTATATATACATTTCTATAGCTTGAGTTCAGCTGTATAGTTATCAACAAATGAAGCTGGCAAATGCTTGCTGTACACACGATTATACCAACTGAGGCCCGTGTGTACAAGGCCTTAGAGATGAAGAAGTTACCTGAATTTCCAGTTAGGTTCTTCCCTTAATTTTCTAACCTGACCTGGAAATGTAAAAAAGGGAAATTGATAGCTATGTGCAACACCCTATTATACACAAGGCCCCAGGTAGTTAGATATATTGCACTATAGTGTGTACACATCGATAGCATACAGTATGACATGGAATGGGGGCTCACAGAGGGTTGAACTGCAGAATAAGAAAATTAAATTCATGTTTGGTCCCTTAATTTACTACCCGAAACAGCATCAAAAAAGGTTTTCCTATATAAAATGAACCAGACAAAATGCCATTTGGTTTTATAAGAGATGTACACTGCAGAAAAAACAATTTAAAGCTCATTCATAAAGTCAAATCTATTGCACACCAACGTAACATGATTGCAAAACAATGAAATGTGAAAGGAGAATATGTATATAAACCTATATTCATGTCTCAAGGGAGGCTGGGGGATGAAATGTTCCTCAGTACATCACTGGGGCTGATCATTCCATAAGAGGCAGCCCTTCCCACTTGGTACAGCAAACCTCAAAATATACGGAGCAGAAGCAGATTAGAGCTTCACTAAATATTAGCTGATTCATGAAATGTTTATAGGGGACTTAAAATAGGATCTTTTGTACTCCCCATAAAAACCTTTTCTGTGTTCATTGAAGGACACAGTTGACATCTTGAATATCTGACAGTAGGGTTATAGTGCCACCCGCTGTCAGAGATTGAAAATCTCCGCTCTGTCCTTCAACAAACGAAAGAGAAAATAGAATTTTTTGTACTCACTCTAAAATCCTTACATCTGCGTTCATTGAAGGACACAGCTGAGATCTTGCATCTCTGACAGTGGGTGGCGATATAACCCTACTGTCAGATATTCTAGATCTTAGTTGGGTCCTTCAATGAACAGAGAAAAAAGATTTTTCGGTAAGTTAAACAAATCCTATTTGCTCTTTCATTCATTGAAGGGCACAGCTGAGATTTTGAATCTCTGACAGTGGGTGGCGATATAACCCTACTGTCAGAGATTTCAGATCTCAGCTGTGTCCTTCAATGATTGAAAGAGAAGAGAAAGGTATATTTTTCTTACTCAAGCTTCAATTTGAATGTCAACTGCACCACCAACCTAAATTTAGCTTTTGGCGGACAGTTACCCATTCTAATAACTTGCCAATCTTTCTTTGTACCATACACACTCCAGTGCCCAGATCCTTAAGTAGTAGCTTTTTCCAGGCACCCAGCAAAGCATGAAGATTTGTCTCAGTACTCATAACAGCATAAATCTGCATTGCGGAGGATCTGATGATGGGGGACGGGCACCATCATTTGGCTTTGTAATGGATGAAGCATTTTGAATGTAATGCCAATTTTGATGGGCATATATCAGCACTGGAGCCTCAGTGATAAGAATCCAGCTTGTGATCCTAATAACCAGCAACCATGCATAAGAGCAGTATCTCTTTTAGGTGGAGTTGTCCTTTAAATAATGACTCTCTTTTCTCGTCCGCAGTGGTGAAAGCAAATCACACTAACATGATACATTTCCCCTAAAGTGATAATACAATTACCTATGTACTGTTGCCTGCGCTTGGAAGAGAAAAAAAAAAAGACATTTAAAAAGGTCCCTTTGACCTACAAATACATACAAACATTAGAAGCTGCCAATAATCATTCTGCAATCACCGGATGCAGAGAATTGTACTTTTCACAACAGTTTCTCATAAAACAATTAAGAAAAAACACTAAACACATACATAGAGTATAATCTAAGAAAAGGATTTGGGGAACATAAATTGCTGTTTAACTAATAGTCCATCCGTGAACATCATAAAACCAGAGCCTCACTATGGCCGTCACATCCACATTCAATGTGCACATCACAGGAAATCTGTTTTTAAATAGCAATGGGCTCTCGGAGGTGTGACATTTTGTGCCTCACCAGCAGACATTGAAAATACCCGCCTCTATTACAATGTACCCACAGCTATTCCTGCAATCCAGTATGGCTTGGCGTAACGGCAGCCATGATTGTCATACTTACAATAAAGATGGGAATTGGGGGGAGTGGAGCAGCTACTTTGAAGTTGGTGGAAGTGAAAAGGCAAATCCATAAATACATCAGGTTAAACGCACTCCAGCTCTGGGGGTAATGACACGTTAACCATCCACAGGTATTGCATATTTAGAAAGTACTCAGACTGTATCACTATACGTCAAATGCAAATGGCATGGAACAGTTTTAAAGGTGATAGTCTTATAGTGGCCAATCAGATGTTCTTTACATATCAAAACCTGCATAGAAAAAATGATAGGCAGAATCTGATTGGTTGCTATGGACAACACTTCCCTTACCTTTAAACTTTATAGAAAACCCCTAGCAGATGGAGCATGTAAAACATTAGCTAAGTTTACCCCCAAAGTACGTTTTTAAGCTTATTTCATCCTAAAAAGCCTAAATTATAATTAATCTCATTTGTAAAAAAATGCCTTAAAAACAAGAACAGCCAACAGGTTCACATTTGAGTTTTGTGACTGCGGTCAACGCAGGCAGTTCGCACCCCATGTGGATTTATATACGGCTGTATATTATATGTGGATGTGTATCATTTTTTTCCTTCTGCGATGTTACTGTGTTGTTCTGGACCAAGTTTCTTTGTATACAACAGCAGCTTTAATCATAATCAAATTCATTTAAAAAAATCTTGTGCTGCTGGAAGATAAGTCATCAGTGCAGGAAACAGAAAGCTGGAAGGACTTTTATCTCTTCTGCTTAAGAGAGAACAATGGACAAACCTTTTTTGGCTGTAGTTCTCTTTCGGATCACAGGAGGACATTTACTGATGTCCTCCTGTAAACCAAAACTCAGCATATAGCGGGCTATTGCCTGCTATATGCTGACAGCACAGAGTCGCGCTGCAGCCAGGAAAGATCCTGACAATATTGTTGGGATCAACCCCCCTGCCTGACTGACAGCTGGCTCAGCCTCTCTCGAGCCAGCTGTGCCCACCCCCTCCCCTGTGTGTCCCTCCAGTCAGTGCTGGAGGATTGGAGAGGGGAGGGGGGAATCCCCGTGGGGAGTGATGACTGATAGTCACCGCTCTCTGCAGGGAGAACATCAGTAACTCGGCAATCAGTGGTATGTGATCATTCAGTTCTCAAGCAATAGAGCCGACGTGTGACAGCTGCAGTGTCACACATCAGCTCTAACGCTGGGGATGAATGCATTTCACTCATCCCATAGTTCTCCTTTAAACTCTGCAGTTGTATAATAACATGCAAAGTTTTTAGGTACTTTTACAGCTGAGGTCAATTATTATGCAAGTCACAATCGTAAAATCAGGTTCAGAAAAACATATGATTGTAGCCTGCAGCATTTTTACCTTCACACATCCAAGGTAATCTTGGTGTGATTACAGTTTTCACCAAGTCAAACTATTTCCAGCTCTGGACAAGTAAAGTCTATTCAGTAGAAGTGACTTTTCAGTCTAGTGTTACATTCAGGAGCAGAAAACACACAACCGCTTTCAACCGTTACAAAATACGTGGTCATTATATGTCTCTGTAAAGAGACAGCAGACTGTCACTGTACAAGAGATTCTGTACAGAACCAATGCCAAGTAGGGCTAAATGTTGACAACCAATATACAAAAATAAAAAAGCAAAAAAAGAAAATAAAAAAGCTAAAAGTAGCTGAGAAGGCAAATCATTTTGCAGCAGATAAAAATAAAAAGAACAGTCTTTGAAAAACAGCCGTGCAGTTCATGAGTGGAGTTCATGGAATAGGTGAACTCCATAATAATGAGACAGTTCAATAAATAGAAGATCCAATAAATACAGTGTGCTAATTGAAGGCCTGACTGTCGCACCCATCGCTGTGGTGGGCCTTGTGATGGCCCTTGTAGGGCATTTCCAGACACAACTAGAGCTGTGTCGAGGACTGTATACTTGGGGCTGGTTCTACGGGACTGTCCACAGGAACCTGGTGGAGAGAAGAAGAAAAGTCAACAAACAATGCAATTCTATCCAGCAAAGCTAGGGGGGGAAAAAGGTTATTGGAACACGAGCCCAAACACAGATCCCTTTCTTCAGGATGTCACTGAAGACAGCGGATAATGAACTCACTGCTGTTGTGTGCCAATACTCTTAGGCCCCATTCACACGAGAAACGTCAGGCACGTACAGCTCTGTGCGCGGCCGTATCGGGCAGTTCCTGGGAAGGACAGGTGCTACTGTGTGATTAGTATGCAGCCCTGTCCTTTTCTATGGGAATACGCGGCCGTACGCCGCCCTACGCTCACCTCAAGTGCAGGTCCGTACGGTTGCGGGTGTCCCGGCTCGGACGCAGACAGGATCCATCCTGTCAACGTACGAGTACAGACACACGCACGGACGTGCAGGGCGCCGTATAGCTGCGCATTCCCATAGAGAAGGACAGGGGCTGCATACTAATCACGCGCATCACCTGTCCTTCCCGGGAGCTGCTCGATACGGCCGTGCCCGCAGCACTTAGCTGTACGTGCCGGCCTTTTCTAGTGTGAATGAGACCTACGAAGGGATAGCAACAGGAAAGGCATGAGAACGTTTCAAAGAAAATGGTGATCGTTCTGCCTCATCAAGTCACTGGGAGGTGAAGCTAATGGTATGCCTTTTAAATCCCAAAGATGATGCTTTGCAGAACCAACAAGCTTTCATTTGTAGCAAGCCATACCAAGACCACGATCATAAACATAGAGGGGTGGGACCCGTGCCCCTCAAGAAAAGGATTAGATGTCAAGTACAAAAATAATCTTTTCTTTCTCGTCATTGAGGAACACAGAAGTCCATGGGATGTCCAATGCAGTCCAAGTGAGGGGTGGGTGACAGCAAACAGCCCCAACATGAACAAGAGTTTGGGAGGGCCTTCAGATCAAGAGATTCCTGAGCAACCAATGGTCAAAACTGGCAACTGAGGACTCCAAACGCCCACCTGGTAAGGGGACAAAACTAACCAAAAAACAATAGAAACAAATCAAATTCCAGATTACTGGTAACCTCACTGGTGAGAGATACAACCCAACTGGACCATAGGTTATGCACCTTGTATATTATGTTATGTTATGACCATGTTATAAAACAAAGGGACACTTACTGCCTTGACTTCGGACTTGGTGATTCCAGCATTTATATTGTGTCTTCTAAGGTCGGACTTGATCAGAGCTGTAACAGGAGCACAGAAAATAGAATTGCAGAGCTAGAATGAAATACGAATGGCCTCATAACAATGTGCAGAGATATGATCTGCCCTGTGACCCATAACATATCAGCTGTGCACTAGCTGCACATTCCTCTTTCAGAATATATTATCTACAATGAATTTCAAACCTTTGGACTGAAGCGGATTATCTACAAAAGAAAAAAGGTGCGTGTATAAAAAATAAGCAAAAGGATCTAACGTGACGTGTTCCTGACATATATCAAGTGTTTGGCTAAATTATACCTTCTGCTTATAACACAGAAAGATTAGTAGAATAAAATAGAATTCCAACACCTTTTTCCAGTTTTGGATAGCACAGAGAAGCATTGAAACCTCTGCTGGTTTTCCATTGCCACAAAGCAGTGTGACCTCCACATAGATCTGCTGCAAATACTGCACAGATCTTTTAAATATACAGGGGGGATTTATCAAAACTAGACCAAACAGAATCTGGAGCAGTTGCCCATGGCAGCCAATCAGCATCTCTTTAGTTTGCCCAGCTAAGATTTGAAAATAAGAGAGAAGCCGATTGGCTGCAGTGCAAATCTACTCCAGTTTTGATAAATTCCCCCACAGTGTCTGGATATTTCTGCTTTGGATTTATATGGTGGCACCGTGGGCCACGCACCCTACTACACTGATTTTGGGTGATAGTGCAGGACAGGATGTTGAATGTAGGGATTTATTGTGGTCTGGCTCCCACTGGGAAGATTTCCCCTCACTTCCTGTCCTACAGACACAACAGGAAATGGAACTCAATGTTTCCAAAATAAGTGGAAATGCCACATTTGACAGCTGCCACTTCAACAGGTATCCTTGTTGGCAGATTTCCCCTCTACTCCTTTTTCGGTGATGACTATAACATTTTAGATGACATAATTTTCTGTATTGATGATAATGATCGTGTGGGGTTTTTTTGTTCTGTTTTAACCCCTTTAAAGGGTCGCTTTGAGAGCCCATTCACACCAGGGCGGTTGTAGATCAGTGCGGTTACCGCGCTGATCTCCAAAGGGAGGTTTTAATTGCGTTCAGCGCTTAAACACAATTAAAAGCACCCAAAACCGCGCTGATCAGTGCGGCAAAAATTTTCTTTAGTTCGGATTACGCGGTTGCATGAACGGTCCCATAGCAATGTATGAGATTGTTCATGTCGGCAGATCCGTACGGCCGAACCGCCCCGGTGTGAACGGGGTCTAAAGGAATATTTTGATGTCACAAAGGATTCAGGCGATTCTGAAGGCAAAAGAGATCTTAGACTTACCAGAGAGGAGTGTACCTAATAAAGAGGCCAGTGAGTCTACTGTATAAGAGATGTTTTTTTCTAAAGATGCCAACCAATCACAGTAATCCTTTGTTGGGTACCGATGTGATTAGTATTGTGACCAAGTCTCAGTCCTTGCAATAGACATGATCAATGACCAGAGCCATTGTGTGAAGCTTAAATACCTTTATTATAATACATGATATTGTCTCTGCCTTACTCAGCAGCTGATCATTCCACAACAAAACACACGCAAGGAAAACACTTATTACACTTTAATGTGTAGTAAATATGTGCCAGGAAATGCTGATCCTGATACGTACAGTTCAAGTTACTTATTCACCAGCATTAAGAGCAAAATGCAAACTGTTCACATACCATACAGACATTGCAATAACAAGGGAACACACTCTAGCAATTAACTTACCAGATCATAAACTAAGCTTGCCACCAGACTGTATTGCTGAATACGTACATCAGGACTGGTCTATTCCCAGCAGTATGGATGAAGGAATCTCCCGCCAGCTGTCAAAATTCCTGAACAGTGCCTGCATCTGATTGGATGCAGACACTGCTGGACCAACAATTGTCTACCCAATTCATCCCATTTTTCAGTCAAAGGATGTTGGGCAGGAGACTGCACACAGGGACACCTACTGAGCGAATTTCAGACAGTCCAAGATGAACCGGGAGAAATTTGATCAGTGTATAGCCAGCTTCAGGCATACAGGGTTCATTTCTGAGATTCCCCTCAGCGAAAATCCTATAGAACAGCTGAGGGTTGTAGTCTTATAAAAGTTTAAAGAAGCTGGAGTTTCAGGAAGTTTGTATTATAAGGCAATTGTGTGCAAGAGCATTCATAATTTTGTGATAATGTAAAATATCATTATGGTTATTATTAGGGATGCAATGATACTAGTATCGGTATTGGTGCCGATACCGAGTATTTGGGCGAGTACTTGTACTATCAGGAAGCCGGGCAGCAAGTCATTACATGCTGCTCGGCTTCCTGATTGGGAATCACGGAGCATGGAGCTCGTCACCGGGGAGCAAGGAGCTGGCTTCCTGGCCAATCAAGAAGCCGGAGGGCGGTTAATGACTACCCCCCCAAGCTTCCTGATTGGCCGGGAAGCATGTAATGCCTCCTGCTTCTTGATTGCTTGGGAAGCTGGCCAATCAGAAAGCCAGGCGGGGAGTCAATACCCGCCCCCCAGCTTCCTGATTAGCCAGAAAGCCGGGCTTCATGCTCCCTCGTCACCAGGGAGCACGGAGCCAGCTTTCAAGCCAATCAGGAAGCTGGGCAGCACGTAATAACTGGCCGCCAGGCTTCCTGGTCGGGAAGTTGGGCAATTAGGAAGCCAGACAGCGAGTCATTGGCCAGAAATCCGGCTCCATGCTTCTTTGTCACCTGGTGACAAGGGAGCATGGAGTCGGCTTCCCTGGTAATTGGGAAGCCGAGTGGCAAGGCATTACACACCGCCTGGCTTCCTTATTTCCGGTATCGGTATTGGCGAGTACAGAAAAAAAATATTGGTACTAGTACATGATACCGAAAAACCGATATTGGTGCATCCTTAGATATTATTATTATTGTTACTACAACTTTTATCCACAGCTCTGGTCACTATGCTGACCGCTCTCCTCTTATCTGTCCTTCATATAGGTGTACTTTATGTGAAGATCAATGGCATGTACTGCCACAGCCGACACTAAGCTGCTACAGAGAAAGTTAGCTGTGGGCCCCATGTAAATGTTGCTCTGGGGCCCAATGATGCGTAGTTGCACCCATGATCGTGCTTTAGTGTTTACACAAAACGTGTTTGCCGAGCCGCGGTCAGAACTGTACAAACTTGTTTTTTTCCTAAACCAGGTGACGGCATCGGAGAGGTAGAAATTCAATGTTGCTGAGATTGTGAAAAGAAATGATCAAGGTGGGAGGCACAGGAGAAAAAAAATGCTGTGATGAGCCGCAGTTACAGGGGAACGGCACTGAAACTCAACACCAAGCCGAGCCCGACATCGATAATGACCTGCATTGTTTTATTATCTGAGCAGAGAACTGGCTGGGACTCATTCTTTTCATATCAAAGTCACATAAGGCTCATATGATATCATATTCGCATAAGGGTCTGGGCCTTTAAGATGCTTCTAGTACAGGGGTAGACAAACCCTTGCCCTCTTGCTGTGGTGAAACTATAAATCCCATCTGCCTCTGGTAGTTATGCCTGTGGCTGTCAGAGTTTTGCAATGGGAATTGTAGTTGCACCACAACTGGAGGGCTGCAGTTGGCCTACCCCTGCTCTAGTCTATAGACCAGTCCCTGTAGGGGCCAAAACATGAAAGGAATGGGTGGATTGTGTCTGTTCCGCTTGCACTATAAAGTTTTGTATGCGGAGGAAGAAGTGGCACGCAGATCTCAGTTTTTGTGGATTTAATTTAAATAAAGAGTCTTCGTGGTCCGTTCATTGTGGATGAGTGGACTTTAACAAGGCAATCCTGAACCAAAACACCGCTTCCGAGGTGGAGGCAAGCCAAATTTCCCTGCCGTCAGTAGTTACTGAAATGTATGTGAATGCATTCCATGTACTCTGCATAGCATGTCAACAATATAAATAAGAAAAACAGTTCTATATCTATATGATGATAATATGCCATTTATTGAAAGCACATTGGATACTGACATCTACCTATCACCACCAGACATTACAACATGTCTGGATGCTATGGGAAACACACCTCTTTCCCAACAGAATGTATAGAGAGGAGGCATTGAATCCATTCCAATCACACCAGGGAGACTCTGAATGTTGTAACAGAGAAATATGGAGGCTGCCATCACTGACCTGCCATCTGCTAGATGCCTAGTTATTATGCCGACCATCTTCAATACTGAGCTGGAAGGAAAATGCCAATAGTCCTCAACTGCAATCTTGTTCTTGAACCAAGAGTGTCAACATGGCAGCCAGGCAACTAGCATTTGCAGAATAAGAAAACAACTATGGCAGCCTTTAGCCTGATTTCAATACTCGGAGCCTGAAGTCTCCTTCACGAAGCCTGACTTCAATACTCGGAGTCCCTGAACTCTAATATACCGTATTTTGCACTCCATAAGGCACACCGGACCATAGGACGCAGGCAGTTTCTGTGACAGAAACTGTTACAGAAGCTGCAGTTAGTGACCGTGGACGTGCATCTAAACAAACTTCCCCCTGTGAACAAAAAAAGTGAACCGTGAAATCACAGCACACAAAAACGTGCACAAGGGTGCAAGGTCCTTCAAAAGAAGGGACCTAATTTCCCGACCCCCCGCAGCGCAAGGCTCCTGACAGGGGTTGAGACTGTTGGTCCACCAACCCGAAGGCCGGTGGACCCCGATCCTTTGGGGACCTGCCGAAACAGGTCCCTCACAGTACTAGGCAGCACCCTCATGGGTGGGAGGAGACAGAGAACCCTATATAAGGGCACAGAATCTCCTCCCAGCATCAGGAATAGGCCCCGATGAAACCTGCACCTTCAGCATCTGTGGGTCTCTGTGGGAGAGACTGTCAAAGATGCGGCAGAAGTTTGGACTCTGGAGCCTCAGAGAACTCACCATCGAAGGGAAGTCACTGGTACTCCGCAGCGAGATTCTCCCTGTGTTGCAGTCCCTCGCCCAGGCCTGGCCCCCCCCGGGTCAACACCTGCAAGGCCATCACCAGGGCGGTGTTTCACTTCATCTGGGGCTCCAAGATGGACAGAGTGAAGCGGGCGGTTATGTTCAAAGAGCCCCTCAAAGGTGGAAAGGGCGTCCCGGACATTGCCACCATGCTGAGGGTTTTCTTTGCTTGTAACTGCATCCGCAGGACCTTGATTGAAAAGACTTTGGACTCTGCCGGGAACTCCATGTCCCATTTTTTCCTCCTGCCTCTTTGGAGGACCCTGGGACGGGACAAATGCCTGAGGACGGGACCGCATGGTCTCGAAACATCGCTAAGGAGATGTGTGTTATCTCAGTCAATAAACAGCATTGACTTTAATATCATGGAGTGCGAGTGACTACTTTCATCTATCAGTAATAAGGAAATATCCATTACTACGCTTCGTGCCGGCAGCGCGGATTTCCTAACTGCTATTCAGTGATCTTGTCATAATGATGACCAGGATGAAGATTCTCTGCTGCAGGGATCAGATGGTGAATAGATGTCTGTGTGGAGAATTCCTGCTGGGAAATCACACCGTGTAAATCTAAAAAAGAGCGGTCTGAATTACAGCTAGGAGTAAAACCGCACAAAGCTGCTTTGTGAAAGGTGACCGTGGACTCTGTCATTACCCTCTAATTATGTCTGTGTCTAAAAAGGTCTCAAAAGTTCTTGCAATAAATATAGATCCGTTAAAGCTGAAGTTTAATCTGCTTATATTTTGCCTTCCCTGTTGTCTCCTTTCCAATCCTCAACATTCTAGTGACATTTTTTTCATGACATACCTTATTTACACCAAGTGATGAAATCACTGGGTCTCTGTGCAATGCAGGCCATGTACAGCAAGCTGTCAGCCTTCCCACCAGCCATGGTTGCCAGGGTGCTGTACATTGCTTTCTGAAAATATCACAGCACCCTCCCTCAGTACTCCTCTCATGAGCCCTCAGCCCTGATTGTTGGCTCATGGGAGAAGTTATGTAAATATCAAAATGCCTTGATGAGTGATCGTCCTTTTGGAGAAGTGGGCATTCTTAAGCTGGCCCTACACCTATAGATATTCTGCAGACTTTCTATGGTCAGATGGTGAAAGTGCAAAAGATTCCCCCATCTACGCTAAACTGTGTGGATGGGCCAAGCTTCAGTATCTTGTTGGCAGCTGACTGTCAAAATACCTGAACAATGCCTGTATCCAATCAGATTGTTCCGGTATTTTGACAGACAGCGGGACCGACTAGCAAGATACTGAAGCTTGGCGCAGTGGGAGATTCCTCCACCCACAGTTTAGCGCAGATGGAGGAATCTGTTGCACTTTTTCCATCTGACCCTAGAAAATCTGCAGATAATCTCTAGGTGTATGACCAGCATAAGGCAGACCACACTTGTATGCATACTGTCTTAGATAATGCCCACATGTGATGCCGAGACTCCATGACTGAAAGCTCTCAGTAGCCTGGAGGAGAGGGCATTCCTAGGCAGACTACTCTTGTATTGCACTGCACACATGTGATCCTCCATGGCTGAAAGAACTGAAATCCAATGACTTAAAAAGGGGCAGGTCTGAGACAGTCAGGCTGCGGAGTTAAATGATGCTGGATGTCCTCCATCCAGCAAATAAGGCTTTATGTGACTTGCTGCAGCTAATAATGCATGCTGTGAGAAGCTCACAATATACAGCAAAATAAGAGCAAGACATTTTAGTACAAGTGAATGCAAGGCTGGAGTTCAGCTTTAATCTTGAATAGTGATTGTGTGTTGATTCTGTGTATAGAAACAATGGCCAAGCTACCCGTCCTTAGTAACAGTTCTGTAAACTGGCAACATGAATAAAATGGAAGCACCCTTTGGTTCTTGTAGACACCCATTTCTATCTTTCTGACTTTACATCATTTAACAAGGAATGGGTTTTCTTCACACATGCAATAGACTAGAGCTCACCTGTCAATATGATTCCCACAAACATCCAGGCACAGAGGAAAATATTCCCAGCTTTGGGGTTGTAGTCTGTTGTCAGCTTTCCCTGAGCCAAGGTGAATAAGATTCCAAATATCTGGAAAAGAAGTGACAATATCACGCTGTGATCCACTAAATATTGTACAGAAGTGCTCAGCACAGGTCACATCTAAACTCACAACTTATCATACTGTAAAAAAAGAAAAACACTTTAAAGAAAGGGTTCTGTATCATTTATACTTCCATAGAAAAACCTTCTCCGTCTTCTATGCAAGTATAAAATGACCATCGGTAAGAAACTGAATCTGCTCTAAGTCTATGTCAGGGCCAAAAATAAAAAAACAAAAGCAGTATATATATATATTTATTCATTAGGGATGCACCGATACTAGTAACGGTATCGGTGCCGAGTACTCATACTCACCCAAATGCTCCGAGGCCTAGCCCGATACTTCCTGTATCAGGAAGCCGGGCAGTGTGTCATTACATGCTGCCCGGCTTCCTGATTGGCCGGGAAGCCGGCTCCATGCTCCTTCATCACTTGTGACAAAAGAGCATGGAGCTGGCTTCCCGGCCAATTAGAAAGCCGGGCAGCGTGTAATCACTCGCTGCCCTGCTTCCTGATTAGTCCGGAAGCTGGCCAATCAGGAAGCCGGGCACCGTATAATGACACGGCGTCCGGCTTTCTGATTGGCCGGGAGGCCAGCTTCATGCTCCCCCGTCACCTCATGACACGAATGTCAGGATCACTATAGGACTGCTTATCTGTCTCTATGGGATCGCTCCTGGAACAGCAAGGTGTCGTTCCCTCGCTAGTAAGGAAGATTTTGCAGCATTTGGGGCCAGTGAGGGAACGATTCCACAGAGGCAAGTGGAAGGTTACCCCGTGACAGCAACCTTGGGTCTCCAGAACTGTGCCAATAACAGTATGAGAACAGAGGAATGAAGAATAACTTTCTTTTATCACACAGATCCCCTAGTACAGGGGTCAGCAACCTGTGGCTCCCGAGCCGCATGTGGCTCTTTCATCCCTCTGTTGCGGCTCCCTTCCCAGGGGTGGAACTACTCCTGGGGCCTCGGGCCTGAGGCTGTGGGGGGGCCCAGTGAGGTCCGGTCCTGGGCATCCCCCCCCAGCCCAGTGTCCAGTGAGTTACTAAGTCCAGTGAGTTACTAAGCCCACATATACCTTTATACATGCTAAAAGCTACCTTTATACATGCTAAAGGTAAAAAACGATGTATGCAGTGTTATCTTCATTTTAGATGTCAAAAGGGTTTTGTGGCTCCCGGTGTTTTCTTTTCTGAGGGAAACGGGTCCAAATGGCTCTGAGTGCTTAAGGTTGCTGACCCCTGCCCTTGTAGCACGCACGCCAGCTTCCCGCATCTACTAGGGCATGCCATGCATGGGGCATTGTGCCGATAGTTATAAAGAAATGAGTGGCAATTCACCTTTATATATGATTCTTACTAGGCCAGAGGCTGCTATTTTACTATCTGCGAAAACCATATTTACCTGGGCAGAGGCGTTCAGAAGGCCAGAGGAGGTGCCCTCAGACTCTGGATAGGTGATTTCAACAGCAAACTCGAATCCCAGAGGAAGATATCCGGTCATAAAGAATCTGAGGGGGGAAAGAAAAGACGGGTTATCCTCCTCCATAGGTTGTAGCTCCAGCAAGTGGAAACTGCTCAATAATAAAGCTGAAGTTTATTCTGCGTACATGTTGCCTTCCCTGGTTTCTCTCATGTCCCCTCATCAACATGCTCATTTCATTATTGTAACCGTTCCATTTTCATTTCAAACCTTGTTTTGGACTCATTGATGTAATCGGTGGGTCCCTGTACTTCCCTATGGAATGCAGGCAGATCATGGCTGGTGGGATGGTGGTAGGTCTCCTCTCAAGAGCCCTCAGCCCTAAAGCAAGCAGTGGGCTGGTTTGTGAGAGGAGATATGTAAATATCAATATGTCTTGATGGGAGGATATCAGTCCGGAGTAGTGGATGTTCCTACATTACATGTGCATGCAAACTCGTATAGTTAACGTCCACATGTGGTGCTGAGCCTCCATGATTAAAAACACTTTAATCCAATCAATGAAAGGGGGGGCCAGGGATAGTCAGGCTGCCGAGGAAAGTAGTAGGTGATGCTGGACGTCCTCCAGCCAGGAAATGAGGCGGGCTGTGTCTGACTTGCATGTTATGAGAAGCTCACAGTGTGAAGTGAAATCAGAGTAAAGGATTTCAGTATAGGAGAGAAGCCGGTACAACTGTACAAGACTTAAGAGAAAGCTGGAGTTTAAATCATGAAATTGTCACATTCTGGCAATATATTAAAGCAAATCCGGGCAAATCAAATTTGAACCCTTGCAGTGACGCTACCGACCCCCCCTCCCCGCAAGGGTTAAGTGCTCGTTTGTCCTAGGGAGTTCAAATAATAAAGTTATACTCACCCTGAACAGTAGGGCTGCAACAACCAAATCAATAAAATAGATAATGAGAATCACTGTCAAAGATACTCATCATCGATTAGTTGATTACAATTAGTTGATTCAGGCCAGCAGCCCTCCCCGTCCTGCCGCAGCTGCCCCTCTGCTCAGCCGTTCTCCCCCTCCTTGAAACTTTGCTCAGCCACCGCTGCCACCACTCTCCTCCCACTGCTCTCCCCCACTGTATCGGCAGAGGCAGCGGGTATCCACACAGGTTGGCCGTCAGGTGCTGGGGCCCGAGAGGGGGGGGGGGGCGCGGGGCGGGGGGGGC
>NW_017306269.1:2907500-2963907 GCF_000935625.1 Nanorana parkeri
GGGCGCGGGTCAGGTGCGCGCTCTCCTGGACGGGCTCGGAGGCAGTGGGTGTGTGCAATAGCTAGTTTGCTAACAGCTATTGCAATTTGAAACAGCCAATAGCAGGCTGGCTATTGTACCAGCCCACTGCCTGCTGTCAAACAGCAGAAGAGGACCTGAAGGAGAACTGTTTTAATAAAAGTGGGATTACATCATTTTTGTCAGGTAGGGCCGTTCACATATATGGATCTGGACTGTGAATTTTGTCCAGAGCTCAGCATTCCTGTACTTGTAAAACAGAGACGTTCTTTATCACAAACACAAGAAAAACCAAGCAATTCTGCAAATATAAATGCTCATCCACGATGTATCTATCCCTGAGCTTTCAGAGCTGTCATAACAGGACCAGGCCAGTGTCAATATGGCTTTCTTGTCATTCAGCTTGTCTGTGTCCGCTACAAGTTGCCCAGCAGACCGGCACCAATGTAGAAGGAATCAGGGGTCCCAATCGGCTTTTATCACATACGATGGAGGGATGGACAAGGCCTCTGTAAACATATACCGGGCCGGTCTTCTTATAGCAGCTTGTGATCTGCTTCTCCTCCAGAGATTCTATGGAATAGCCGTCACATAACACAACCCTGCAGCATTGCAATAAACTCTACACTCACTGGCCGCTTTATTGGGTACACCTCTTCAACTGCTCGTTAACACAAATATCTAATCAGCCAATCACATGGCAGTAACTCTATACATTTAGGCATGTAGACATGGTCAAGATGGTCTGCTGAAGTTCAAACCGAGCATCAGAATGGGGAAGAAAGGGGATTTAAGTGATTTTGAACGTGGCATGGTTGTTGGTACCAGACGGGCTGGTCTGAGTATTTCAGCAACTGCTGATCTACTGGGATGTTCATACACAACCATCTCTCGGGTTTACAGAGAATGGTCCGAAAAAGAGAAAATATCCAGGGAGCGGCAGCTGTCCGGGCAAGAATACCTTGTTGATGCCAGAGGGGAATGGCCAGACTGGTTCAAATAACCACTCATTACATCCGAGGTATGCAGAATACCATCTCTGAACACATGATATATTGAACATTGAAGGAGATGGGCTAGAGTCACAGAAGACCACACTGAGTGCCACTTCTGTCAGCTAAGGATAGGAAACTGAGGCTACAGTTTGCAATGGCTCACTAAAATGGTAAAATAGAAGATTGAAAAAAACGTTGTCTAGTCTGATGAGTCTCCATTTCTGTTGTGACATTCGGATGGTCGGGTCAGAATTTGATGTAAACAACATGAAAGCATGGATCCATCCTGCCTATCAACGGTTCAGGCTGGTGGAGCTTCGCATCACGGATGTGCAGCCAACAAATCTGCAGCAACTGTGTGTCGCTTTCATGTCAGTATGGACCAAACTCTCTGAGAAATGTTTCCATCAACTTGTTGAATTAATGCCACGAAGAATTACAGCAGTTCTGAAAACAAAAGGGGTCCAACCCAGTACTAGCAAGGTGTACCTAATTAAGTGGCCAGTGAGTGTATATTCATAAGTTTATAACAAGTGAAAGTCACTTACCCCAGAATGCCTCCTGTCACAAAGACCACCATGAGGTTCTCTAGATCCAGTGTAAAGGTGAACACTATCATCCCAACGAAGGACAAGATGTACACAATCAGAGTGGTCTGTCTGTAAATCAATAATAATAGAATTATTCCGAGGAGGAAGTACATATTTGTAGATACATTTCCATTTCTTATCTCAGACCTGACTGAATGTGGACCTACGGGCAAAACGGACTGCAACTTCAGCTGTCACTTTCCAAGCAGTTATACCAGGGGTGGGGGCACCCCTGGCCCTCCAGCTGGACTTTAACTACAAATCTCATCATGCCTCTGCCTCTGGGAGTCATGCCTGTAACGGTCAGTCTTGCAATGCCTCATGGGACTTGTAGTTCCACCACAACTGGAGGGTTGGAGCTGCCCACCCTGAGCTACAGCAACAGTTTCTTTCTTCTTTTGGAAAAAATGGATTAAACCATTGTGAAAAAAAGCTGACAAGTGTAAGGACCCCCAGCAGTGTTATATGGTTTGTCCCAACCTCACTTTTGCTGGCCAGCTTAGTCTGCATGAGAAGGTTGAGAAAAATAAAGGCTTGTGAAATAAAACAAAGGAATTCATATACTGAATGCAATCATTACAGGCAGGGATGCACCGATACCGTTTTTTCGGTATCAAGTACGAGTGCTGATATTTTTTTTCCGGTACTCGCGATAGCAAATACCGGAAGTCCCATTAAGGAAGCCAGGCGGCGTGTAATCACTCCCCACCTGGCTTCCTGATTAGCCGGGAACTCGGGCGGCATGTAAAAAGACTTGCCACCCGGCTTTCTGATTAGCAGGGAAGCCGTCTCCATGCTCCCTCGTCACCGGGTGACGAGGGGGGATGAAGCCGGCTTTCTGGCCAATCAGAAAGCTGGGGGGCGGGTGATTACTCGCTGTCTGGCTTCCTGATTGGTCAGCTTCCCGACCAATCAGGAAGCTAGGCGGTGAGTCATTACACGCGCCAAGTGACGAGGGAGCATTGAGCCGGTGTTCTGTTGAGAATGCCGACCCAGTTGAATTTGCCGACCTCACCATCTGCGCTTGCCCATAGACAGGACTAACGAGGAAATAGGGATTTCTTTACAACGTATTAATTTGTAATTGTTAATTGTGATTTGATAATATGCCTTCCATCGCAGTAAACGGTGGATGGCAATTTATGCACATTCACAATTAACATTGTAAGTATTTATATTATTATGTAATTGCTTAAGATATTAATTGTAAATGTGCATAAAATGCCATGCACCGTTTACTGCCATGGAAGGCATATTATTAACGGTCACGATTAACAATGAAGACAAATTACTTTGTAAATAAATGGCTGTTTCCTTGTTAATCCCGATGTGTGCACAAGTGCAGATGGTGAGGTCGTCAAATTCGTCTGGGTTGGCGTTCTCGACAGAACACCGGCTTCCCTGGCCAATCAGGAAGCCGGGCAGTGTGTAGTGAATCACTGCCTGGCTTCCGGATACCGGAAGCTCAGGCATCGTGCTAGGCATCAGAGCATTTAGTACTCGCCCAAATACTCGGCATCAATACTAGTATCGGTACTGGGGCATCCCTAATTACAGGTATTAAACCTCTAAAGTTATCAGAATACAACTATTTTATAGCAGGCTTGACAACGGGTAGTTTTCATACAGACATGACAGGTCTCAGGTTTACTGCAATTACAACCAAATATTTACTCATAAAACATCAGTATATAATGGAGGTAGAATCACATACGGATCACCGCCGGAAAACCGGATTACAGATTAATGTTCACCTACTTGTAAGTTTTAGTGTAATCCAACCACAGGCCGCAGATGACGGAGCCAACCATTCCAGCTATGACCAGGGTGAGCCCAATCCGTCCTGCGTTCACTTCTTCCCCCTGTCAGGAATATCACCCAGACAGATTAGTGTGTGTGTCAACCTATTATCAGGCTCAGACCAGCGTGACCGGACCTAAAGCCCAATGTCTGAGATCATCAGAATGAACACACATTTCATATAACCCCCCGGAAATCTCTATGTACGGAAACACCAATCTACATAAAAATCACACAACACCAAGAAATGTTCCGTTATACACTTACCCATAACGGGATTTCTAGGAATCTTCCAGGACAGCAAGCCTACTTATCCTCTCAGGTTGCTGGCCTGGAAGATGATTGGAGAAAGTCGGTTTTACCATCAAATTAGCGGGAGAATTGTGTATAAATGCGTGCGCTGCATTACTGTGTATAATAAAAGTAATAACAACAGTTACAACATTAAAGGGAACAGGGAGGACACAGGCAACAAATTATTCTAAACACCCAGTTTGAAAGATCAGACAATCTGCATAACAGCCCCTCCGCTTAAAGGGCCAGTCCACCCAAAAGTGATATTTTAGTTAAAGTAGAACTATGAGGTGAGTGTTTTTCACTCACCTCATAGTTCTAGCCGACCTGTGACAATGAGACTGTCACAGGTCGGCTCAGTAGATCGGGAGGTGAGCGAACACATACCGGCGTTACAGCCACTGGCTTCTTGGATACTCAACACTGAGATCTCCCCACGGTAATTCCCAATGCCCTTTTGCCTGTCTACCTGGCAAGGGTTGAGTGTTCCTGTCCACCTTTGGGTGCTCCCAGCTCCTCCTGTTACATTTTCTATAATATAAAATTTTGGGATGCACCGATACTAGTATTTGGTGCCGATACCGAGTATTTGGGTGAGTACTTGTACTCGCCCAAATGCAACGATGCCTAGCCCGATACCTGAACTTCCAGTATCAGAAAGCTGGGCAGCGAGTCATTTCATGCTGCCCGGCTTCCTGATTGACCGGGAAGCCGGCCAATCAGGAAGCCAGGTGGTGAGGAAGCCGGGGGGTGGGTAATGACTCGCTGTAATGAAGCTGGCCAATCAGGAAGGAAGCACGACAGCAAGTCATTATCCGCCCCCCGGCTTCCTGATTGGCCAGAAAGCTGAATCCATGCTTCCTCGTAACCTGGTAACGAGGGAGCATGGAGACGGCTTCCCTGCTAATCAGGAAGCCAGGTGGCAAGTCTTTACACGCTGCCTGGCTTCCTTAATGGGACTTCTGGTATCAGTATTCGCAATCGGCACGTACCGAAAAAGAAATATCGGTGCTCGATAATGAAAAACCGGCATCACTGCATCCCTATATAAAATGAATACAAAATCCAGCAGGGAGAGTGGGAACCCTCATAATGGACAAAAGTGCAGAGCCCAGAAATTGTCAGGAGGTTTCATTCTCCAGCACGTCTCTCTTTTGTTGGACTGACTCCATAAGAGATCAATAAAAAACAAAATTAAACAGCTCTGCCCTTAGAAAATAAAGAAATGTTCATGTTTAGACTGGAGTTCTCCTTTAAATAATCCGACAGACAACCTTTATTTAATAATGATGCAGAAGAGACTGACCTTGTAATGAAGTGTGATCATTTGGTTTAGCAGCGTGGACAAGGAATAGAAGGAGCCGGTCATGATCCCTGCAATAAAAGAACAATTTCTTATCCAATGCCTGAATAAATATTATGCTACGATACGCCGCGGCTGGTGAGGAGGAACTGGACGTGACACTGCAAATACCGAGAACATGATTCATTGGAGATGAAGGACCGAATCCTCACCCATCGCTTCCTCCTACAGGGAGATTACAGGATTTCACAGAGATCATTAGGAACCTGCAGCTTCTATTCATGGATTAGATGAAGACACGGATGCCAGTAGTGGAACTCTTCCAGATGAAGGACAATGTGGCTGTCTGATGACTAAGTGTCTCTTCTCTGTTATGTGTTTATTCAATGCAGTCCACTCCAGGGACTCTCGCTGCGATTCCTCTTCCTTGCTTTCACTCTGCCCCCCCCATCCCAATTATCCCCCCCTCTGTGTCTGCTCCCCTAAACTGAACCTATTCAAAGTAGCCATGGCAAACGTATTTTTCTCTGCAAATGATTATTGATCTCTGTGGCCACATAATTCTATACAAGTATAGAGTATAAACATGATGTATAGAAGAAACACATGCTAGACATCTGACATGATCATTTGTTACCGTGTTTAACAGACAGACACTGCCATTTCAGTATCAAAGTGTAATTAAACCTCTCTTTCATGGACCGAAGTCATGAATAGTTAAAATCCCAGGTCACATTTTCTACATACATACACATATTTATTTATTTTTTATTATTATTGTATTTATTTTATTGTTATTCATTAATTTTTTAAGTATTTTTAAATATGAAGCTTTTATTCCATACAGTGAAAAAAAGGTGCAAAAAATTAAGTTTAAAAAAGGTAATATATTATTTTTCAATAATGTAATTGCATTTCACAATTACAGTATCAAATAGATGGCACTGCAGAGGCTACTGCAGCCTGGACGTGGCCATTTTCATCTGCAGGCTGAAGGCTTATTTTGTGCTTGAAGACCACGGCTTGAATGTGATTATTATGTCACAGCTGACATTGTGACCAAACGATCCAGGACCACTATGATTGTTTAAGAATTGTAAGTGGGGACTGGAGCTGTGACTGAGAGCCACCAGCAGTGCAGAGTGTCAAGCCTTCACTTTTTTGCCGCTAGGAGGTGCTGCTAGAATCAGCATGCAACACGTTTGGTTATGACAGATGCCTGGGTCTCCCCGCTGTGGCTGTAGACTGCTATAGCTGGCAAACCTTTAACAGGCAACAGACCCAATTTACAAAGCTAACACACCAGGATAAGGACTCTTTTTTTTCAGCGGAGCCCAGTTAGATTTGAATAATATAATTGTATGGCTAATACAAAGCTCCTCCTTCTTGTGCTAAAGCTTTGTGAATTGAGCCTAATAGTTTATAAGCTGGATGAAGAGGTCCTCTCCCCACCCAATATCATTCAGCCTGGAATGTCTATTAAAGCTGCCCATAAACCTGCTGGAACCTACCACCTAATGCAGTGGTTCTCAACGTTTCTAGGGCCGGGACCCCTTGGTAACATTTGTCAAGTTGTGGTGACCCCCAAGAGAGCACTGGACTCGGGACTTAGTCAGGCACTGGACTCGGGACTTAGTCAGGCACTGGACTCGGGACTTAGTCAGGCACTGGACTCGGGACTTAGTCAGGCACTGGACTTAGAAATAAAAATAGAAGCACACTCACAAGAATGCAAGCCCTCCCCAGCCCCTGCTACCTGCTTGCCTGCTCTGTCTCCATGCAGCCTTTTCAGCCCTAGTACTGCTAAGATGCCCGCCTCCTGCAGAGCCTGCACTGTATGGGAGGCAGGAGGACAGCAACGGCTGTGAATAGAAAAGTCCTGTTGTAAACACTCCCTGGATACTAGATGTCACTGCAGCGGCCAGGGAGTGTGTACAGCGGCACTTTTATATTCAAAGTCGTTGCTGTCCTCCCGCTGACTGATACTGCTGCGAAAGAAGGAGGCTCTCAACCAGCGCAGCAGAAATGGTCGCGGTGACCCCCTCAACGATGGGTTACGACCCACTTTTGGGTCGCGACCCACAGGTTGAGAACCGCTGACCTAATGTCTATAGGCATATTTCAATGCATTTAGCTGTAATGGCCATATATAGTAAGCCATCAATCAATTACAAAGCTTTCATTATTCTAAAATGAAAGCCAAATTTGGATTTTTTGCTAGGGGATCCAAGCTGGCTCTTTTCAAGCTGATGTAGAATGCTGAGAAACCTGCAAGCCATGACAAAGTTTACTGCTGTGCTGCAACCAAAAGCAGACATGGATCAGCAATGAACATTAATGAACATACAACAGTCGGAGAGCCCATGACGGGACTGCATCTTACCGTAACTAATCAGAAGAAGAACAAAGGGAACGTTTTTGAAGAGATTCACGATGGAGGCCTTGTAGGAGTAATCTTCAGGAGAGCTGCCCCCTAGAACGGCTTGTGATTTGCTGGGAGGGAGCTTCGGCTTCTCTTTAAAGACTGAAATAAAACAACGAGCTAGTTAGACTATCAATGCTCTAGATGTCGTATTGAGTATACAATCTCACAATCTTATTGCTTTGCCAAAAATTACGAACTTTAACTGTGTTAGGAAAATGAAAAAAAGACCCGATAACACTCTGCAACAAATGCTGCTCCGTTCACGGTCCGTCTAGGATGGGAAACCGTATAAGACGTGCTCTACCACCTTCCATGAAATATAATGTTCAGCTTCTCACCAGCACCGGTCTCCTGCCGGATGGCCATAGCATTTGGTCATGTGATCACTGATGAATGGGAGGATCAGAGTTTAGATTAGCTCAGAACAGGACAAATCCCAGGAGCCGGGTGGTCAATGCTCCCTAAATATTACAGCCGGTGCCTAACTTTTGACGTTTCCTCTAGTCATCAATGGAGTTGGCTTCTAAGAAAAATCCTTCTGGCTCCAGGATTGGACAGACTGGCTCCCGAACGCCGTATTCATTTGTCCACTCCTGGATTAGCTCATCCTTCCTTTTAGCAAAGGTCATGTGACCAAAGGCCTGTTATACTTCAGGGGATCTGAACATCTAGAGTTGTGTGTGAATGGGGAAGGTATGCTGCAGATTTTGTTTCCAAAGCTACTAATCTTCCATCATCCTAAACCGGATGTATTGTAGGAGCGGTCACAGATCAGGGAACACACGCCTAAAAGTGTTCTTAACCCTTGCCATGGGACTACCCCCACACAGCAAGGAGGCAAGTGCTCTCTTTTGTCTAGGTGATACAACTTTTTATTTCTAACCTCAGAACTGGCTTGTTCTTAGACTGGTCTCTAAAGCCTGTCTCCTCCTCTGCTGCAGCAATGATATGTTTCTCTACTACGTCCCCATGTCCTATACACCGTGTATAGAACGTGCTGACTCAAGGATCCTTACAGCACTGCAGTGGAGGGGGAGAGAGGCTCCAGAAATCGGTCTATAAGCAAGCGGGCTCGAAGGATCAGGTGAGCATAACTTGTTTTTCTTTTAGCACCTAGACAAGAAAGAGCAGTTAACCCTTTCAATGCGGGGGTAGACCCACTGCAAGGGTTAAAAGGAGAACTATGGGGTTAAGTCTTTTCCCCATAGTTCTCCTTAGGGTAACGGGAGGACACAAACTAGCGTCCTCCCGTCACCCTAGGCTCAGTATACCGCGAGCTGTAGCTCGCGGTATACTGAGACGCCGCAGCTGAAGCGGATCCCGACAATTGTGCCGGGATCCGCCCAGCTGCGTGACTGACAGCTGGCTCTGCCTATCTAAAGGCAGAGCCAGCTGTACCCGCCCCCTCCCCCGTCCGTTCCGCCAGTCAGCGCTGGTGGATTGGGGGGAATCCAGCCCCTCCCCTGTCACGGCAGAGAGCCGTGACAGGATCGAGAGGTGAGCGAACGCCGGTATGTGTTCGCTCACCTCCCGATCTACTGAGCCGACCTGTGACAGTCTCATTGTCACAGGTCGGCTAGAACTATGAGGTGAGTGAAATGCACTCACCTCATAGTTCTCCTTTAAGAACACTTTCTCGAGTTCTGCTTTAAATCCCTATAAACCACGCCTGCGTGCTCATTTCACTTTGGGGTATGCATGGGCTGGTTTAGTAGAATGTATTGCCCTAATAGTGACAGTGGATGGAACACATGTAAATAACCTTACAGACAAAAAACATTTACAGAGACAATGTGGCAGAGAAGAGGAAATCATACTTATCCTTTAGCATGGATTTAGATTAGCAGACTGGGCCCTCCGACCCATCTTTTCACAGATTTACCTAGTTATGTCTATAACCAAATGTGACCAAGTAAGATGGTCCAAAAAAACTCTGGATCAACAGCAGCAGGTTTTATGGACTCCATGAAGATGTGGTCTTCTGTCACACCAACAAAGCCAACCGCTTGATCTCCCAGCAGAATTATGGCCTCAGAAGTTGAGGATGCTCATGCACGGCCTGACTGTTAGCAGTGTGGTTCTGAAACCATCAAATTAAGCCCATAGTAAGCAGTATGGGCACCTTGGAAAGCAATGATCTAATCATCTATACAGCAGGGACGTGCAGTCAGGGGTGGCAGAGCCTCACCTAGTATTATGAAGAAAAAAGGTGTCAGCTTTAAGTCTGAACCTGGCAGCTTTTTCTCCATTCAGACCGGCTTGTTACAGGTTACATAGCAGGAAAAGCCTCCCCACTGTGTGACCTGTCATGGACGGAGCGCTGCCTGTTAATTACAGGCGGCGCTGCATCCAGCTTTGGACAGTTAGTTAGATTACACAAGCAGTGGGGAAGCCCTTTGCTGTGTAACCTAACTTGGTGAGGCAAGAGCTGTCACAGCCTCTACTCTGTGTTAGAAGCGTGAGCTCTGTGGATGGTTTGGACCAATAGCAAAGCGCCATAGGTCCAATCCGTCCAATCCAAAAAACGAAGAAAAAAAAAACCCAGTGAGGACATCGATCTCGATGCCTCACCAGTGACGAGCAGGTGAGGGACAGGAAGGCTCCTTCCTGTCTCCGCCCCACACGGCTTGGTTACCGAGCTGGGGGCAGAGCTTTGGCGGGACAGGGGATACCTCTCCCATCACGTCACTGCTACACAGTGCAAGGGCAATAAGATATAATACACAGTCACAGTTTTAGATGCACGAATCATTTTAATTTTGATCCCGGCCCTAATTTTTTAGATTTTAGGACAATACTGCAAATGATAGACTGGCAAACACTAGATATTTACTACTTGTAAAGTTTAGGCCCCATTCACACTGAGCGACATGAAAATCGCGCGATTTTGAGCGATATTGTGCGACAAGCGATATTGAGCGACGTGTCGCGCGACTTTTTCCTATTGGGCTGTATGCAATCAGGAGCAATATCGCTCGAAAAAAGGGTCATGTAGGAGCGACAAGCTACCAGCGATGAGCTACAAGCGATATTGAGCGACGAGATGTGAACAGCTCCCTTGAAATGGATTGGAGAAGCTACATAGAGCGATATCGCGTGAAAATATGAGCGAAATCGCTCGATAAATCGCTCAGTGTGAATGGGGCCTAAGTCATCATCCAGGAACTCGAAGATACTTATAGGATCTGTCCAATGTAATTCCTCATGAAGGACGAAATTACCCAAAACTGACCCTCTCACCATTCTGGAGCCCCGAGTGTTAGATTTTTTTACTGAGGTAAAACAAAACACTGTTTTGTACAAAGAACATCAAAGAAAACAAATGATGGCTCACAAATCATTACTCACGTTAAAGTAATCCAGATTTGCTCGTTTTAGATAATGAGAGATTAACCCAAATATACGGATTATAAAAACCTGCCACGGTTTCTCATCAGAAGAGTTTAAATACTACAGGACATGTCTGCAACATATACCGATGTCAGCTGGATGCCGAGTTTATGTACCTGCATGTAGTACAGACAATGGCGCTGACACGGCAGCCAGGCAGAAAGAACAGCAACACATTGAAATAAGGCCTCATTCATGCATCTGAAATATGTTCGGACAGCAGATTCCTGTGGCTGGAATCACATGTATGTGAACAGATGTGGTCATGATACCTGTACAATGCAATGACAAGCTGACAGAAGCAGCTGCTGTCCGCCGATATTCGCATGTATCCGCACATCCAGCTGTTCCCTGTGGCTAGTGACAGATGACCGGCCTAGGACGCAGTCTGTCTGGGTCCAGGGTCAGAAATCTGTTCTAAGCCGCAGGTAATTGCTGGATGTGCGGATACATGGGAATAATGGCAGACAGCTGCGGTTCCTGTCAGTCTGTGATTGCCTTGTACAAGCTTCCTGACTGCAGCTGTTCGCATTTTCTGTGATTCCAGCCACAAGAATCTGCTGATTCTCGCCGCAGAAATCTGTTGTACAGAACTATTTTGGAAGTGTGAATGAGACCCAACATACCGATTTCTAGGTCAACAAGAATCTATTACAACTTCCAATAGTAGGGATGCACCAATACCGTTTTTTCGGTATCGGGTACTGAAATTTATTTTTTCGGTATTCGGCGATACCAAATACCGAAAGTCCCATTAAGGAAGCCAGGCGGTGTGTAATGAAACTGGCCAGCTTCTCGACCAATCAGGAAGCCAGGTGGTAAAGCATTACATGGCACCCGGCTTCCTGACTGGCCAGGAACCAGGCTCCATGCTCCTGACGAGGTAGCATGGAGCCGGCTTCCCGGCCAATCAGGAAGCTGGGCAGTGTGTAATGACTCGCTGCCCGGCATCCTGATAATGGAAGTTCGGGTATCAGGCTAGTCATCGGAACATTTGGGCGAGTACGAGTACTCACACAAATACTCGGTATCGGCACCGATACTGATACTAGGTATCGGCACCGATACTGATAGTCCAGGTGGTGACTTTATTTTTGGCCGGCAGTGTATATATTGAACATTATGTGCATCCCTTCAGTTCTTTCAGGGGCCGCAATCGAGGCCCCCTATACCTTCTAAGTTGACAACCACTGATCTACAGACTGCACAACAAGACCTTTCAAGGACATTAGAACAACACATTCCAAGGACAGTCCTAATAACATCTTTCTGTAAAGTAGGGATTCACCGATACCGGTAATTCAGTATCAAGTACCGATATTATTTTTCGGTACTCGCCGATACCGAATACAGAGTACTTTAAGTCCCATTCAGGAAGCCAGGCGGCGTGTAATGACTCGCCCCCCTGGCTTCCCGATTAGCCGGGAAGCAGAGAAAGCGTGGAGCCGGCTTTCTGGCCAATCAGGAAGCCGGGCGCTGTGTAATGACGCGGCGCCTGGCTTCCTGATTGGCCGGGAAGCCGGCTCCATGCTCCCTCGTTATGAGAAAGCCGGGCGCCGTGTCATTACAGGGCGCCCGGCTTCCTGATTGGCCAGCTTCCGACCAATCAGGAAGCCAGCTCCATGCTCTCTCGTCACAAGTGACGCGAGAGCATGGAGCCGGCTTCCCGGCCAATCAGGAAGTCGGGCAGCGTGTAATAATGCGCTGCCCGGCTTCCTGATACCGGAAGTATAGGGCTAGGCATCGGGGCATTTGGGCGAGTACGAATACTCGCACAAATACTCGGCATCGCCACCGATACTAGTATCAGTATCGGTGCATCCCTACAGAAAAGCCATTTCAGCAAGTGTTAAAGCAAGTAAGTGCAACATTAGCCAATAAGCATTTCATATTTTATTTAGTCATAACATTATTCTTTTCATAATCAAACTGATGCGGAGATCTTCAGCAGCTTCACACAAATACCTAAATGATCAGAAGTCAAACGTCTGCTGGAATTTTCCATCCTGTTGCATACACAGACCTCTACGGATCCATGTGGAAATTTCCACTGGTCCGGGATAAATGTCTTCTGGGCATAGTAACTAAAACTGATAGAACGTTGATCAGTACATAAGTGCGGGTTTTGGGCAAACCTATTGTTAGGGAGTGATGGATGAAAACTACAAA
This sequence comes from Nanorana parkeri, assembly GCF_000935625.1. NCBI lineage: Eukaryota > Metazoa > Chordata > Amphibia > Anura > Dicroglossidae > Nanorana > Nanorana parkeri. Next base: position 2,920,485 of record NW_017306269.1, read on the forward strand.
ATGAGTCAAATGTGCAGCCTGTGAAATACTCATTTCCAACTGTCCATTTTATTGGCTAGAAGATAACAGCATAAAAGCCTCTGATTGGCTATTGTGGATCACAACACCTTTCCTCTAGTCTGAAATAAAAATCTGTTTCTTGATAAGGATCTATAGCCGGACTAGATATAAAGGTCGGCAAACAAACTACTATTCATTCCTAACCTTATCACCATTGAACTCCCCTGACTTTACCTAGGAAGCTGCAATGTCAAAATGTTGGGTACAAACTCGCGAGAATGTAGACAGACTGGCAAAAGTTCAAAAAGATGGCCGAACAAATGATTCTCCCCGCCCCAAATAAAGTTCCATCTCCAGCTTCCCTACATTGATCATAAAGGATTACAACAAGTTTAAAGGTAAGTCCAGGTTCACATATGGGCGATCCGTGACCGTGCGCAGTGGGACACCACCGCTGACCGCGCTGGCGGTGCCATTATTTTCTAATGGCACCCCAGTTGCGCCAGGCAGATTGCGCGGTATTCCGCCCGTGCAATTGCACACGATTGCAGTTGAAAAAACCGCGCGCAGTGTGTAGCAAAAAAACATTTTCAGTGGTTGCCGTGCGGATGTAACCCCATTGAAATTAATGGGGCCGCATGGCAACTGCTGTGTGCAAACGCACATGATCGCACAGTCCTGGGACGCGCGTCTAGGGATTGCCCAAGTCTGCACCAGCCCCGAAGCTGAACTCTTGGCACACAAATTGTCTTCCTTAACAGCCGCAAAGGATATAAAACCACTTGGTGTGCAACAAATGCCTTTGCAAACACTTGTAAAAGTAGCAGTGACATCATCGCCGTGCTGCACATAGCTTGTGCAGGGGCGGAGCAGTGGGAGGGGCCCAGCAGGCTCCACCCACCACTACAGGCTGCAGAAAACTACAGGGCGGGGCGGATACAAGACCAGTCATCCTGCACAAGGAGAGAGAGCAGCAGGGACTGGTCTTTATTACAGGAAGCAGCAAGTTTCACATTGGATTATTGCACAGATCTGGAAGAAATACACAAAGCACACTGAGATCCAAATAAGAATACTCATGACTCTTGTATCTAGACAATATTTGCTTATCCCGGGGGTTCAGCGTTAGAAATAGGGAAAAATCTGGAGGAAAAAAAAAATACAAATAAACTTTTTAAACTGGTATCAGCAGATTAGAATACATTCCAGTGCTTTCACTTATGTACATCATTCACAGAGTACATGGAACAGTTTACATCCAAACACACTAGGAACAATTTAGCATTAAAATCCAATGATTTTCTGTTGTTTTATTGTGGGAGGAAACCCACGCAAACACAAGACGGCCATACAAACCCCATGTAGCCATAGCTCAAAGCAGCTATACAAACAGCCAGGACGGTCAGTGGACAATCCCCTCTGAATGAATGCTGTACTCTTGATTCTGACCTTTAGTACATGTGTCCTATGAAGATTGTTTTACTTATCTTGCACAAACAAGGACGATGTATAATGTGCTGTACAATAGCAGTATCGCAGCTTTTAGCCATGAGAAGGCCTCCCGTCATGTGACCTCTGACAGCATTCCAGGATCGTGCAGGGCATTCACCTGCAATATACGACAGCTACAACAGCTTGCGTCACGCAGCGCGGTGTTTACATTGGGCTTGTTACAAGTACTGTATAGCTGGCTGACCTCATATAACTGAGCACGATGATTAACAGTGTCAACATGAAACAGCAAATTCTACAACTCCTAAGCTCCAGGCTGAACTGATCCAATAACCAGCATGTGTATTTCAGGCAGGTATTCAGAGGAATGTCTAATCCTCAATTACATGTCGGGAGATGTGTTCTGATGGCAGCAGGCTAATGATCTGTAAATCACACCAATTAGGAGGCTTTCATGGGGCAAAAACCAGATGTTAGCTCCTAAATATACAGATTATTGAGAATGTTCCGTTCTACTCATAGACAAATGATTTATAAACCTTGCAGTCAGAACATATCTACCTCCCCATGGGAAGCAATAGTGGTCTTCAATAGAACTCCACTGCCATGGCATCCAAACACCCGCTGACGTCCCATAACCCATGACTTGGGTTTAAAGTGGTCACCGAGCCTCAGCACAACATGAAAGGTCTGAACTAGGGCTGCAACAACTAATCGATTATTGAAAAAGTTGTCAACTTTTTCAATAATCGATTAATCGGCTTCCGATCAGTTGGCCCTGTTCACGGCTCCACACACGCTGCGCGCCGCACCTCCTCCCCAACTCACGCTCACCGCTGCAAGACCCGCCCGCATCCACACTCTAAACGCCGCACCTCGTTCCCGCCTCACACTCACCACCCGCCCACATCCACGATCGGCACAGGGACGCGGGGAGATGTAGTGAGGAGGAGGTGTGGGGGGGATGACAGCCGCCGATAGACAGGCCCAATCTCAGAAGCAAGTTACTGGAAGACTGCTCAGGTAATCCTGCACTCCCCCCCACATGGTGCTCTATAATGTATTGCTGGGATTTGTATTTCTCTATAGCTGATGGTACATTGTGCTGTATATTATACATGGGAATACAAATCCCAGCAATGCATTATACACTGTATATATAATGTATTGCTGGGATTTGAAGTCCTCTATAGTTGGTGATATTCTGCAATGCGCTGTATAGAGGACTACAAATCCCAGCAATAATACATTATACAGTGGTGCAATGCCGAATACCACCAGCTATAGAGGACTACAAGTCCCAGCAACAGTACATTATACAGTGCAATGCAGAATACCGCCAGCTATAATGTATTATTGCTGGGATTTGTTGTGCTCCTCTATAGCTGGTGATATTCTGCATTGCGCTGTATAATTTACTATTGCTGGGATTTGTAGTCCTCTATAGCCGGTGCCATTCTGCATTGATTGCTGTATAATTTTAAACTTTCCATTTCACTATATTGCACACCACACTTTTTTTTTTTTACTTCCACCGCTCCAAAGCTGGCTCCTGTGATGGACTACAATCTCAATACAAACTAGTAGTCCATGACTGGAGCCATTTTTTAAAATGTCTTTTATTGTTTATCCGATTAACCAATTAATCGAACTTAATAATCGGCTAACTAATCGATTTTGAAAATAATCGTTAGCTGCAGCTCTAGTCTGAACCAGGAGCAAGCTCAGCTCTCAAGCTTTATAGTAGCTTCTCATATATATGGAAGCTGTTCTGTTAATCAATATTGTTCCAAGTGCTGTGTGTGGGGCACCGATATGGGCTTTTTCTACACGTCTGCTACTATATTGTATGTCAGCAAAGCTATAAAGCAAAACTACTATATGTGCAGAAATGACCTGGCCTTTAAGGGCTCATCCAGACAGGCAGTCCAGAAAAAATGTTTGATAATGCTGTATGATGAAATTCAGCCCCTTGCACAAGACCGCAGGCAGACAGCGGGATCTCGTCCAGCTTTACCAGTTGGACATCATCACAGCTATGAGGCTGCTTAGATAAAACTATCTGGATCTCACAAAGGATGGAATGGAGAGGTCAGGGGCAGAGAAAGAACAAGGGCGCTCAGCTAAAGTCAGTGCACAGCTGTAAATATCACACCAAAAAGACAACATGGGGACAAGGCTAGAACAAACATGCAGATTTCCACTGGCAAGACACAAATGCATTGTAAACGGAGACAGAAAACGTTTCTTACATCGAGGGCCCACCGCTAATGAAAGTTGTGTCATAAAGAATTCTTACGCCAAGGGGAAACTTTATGCAATAAAAAGAGAAGCGCAATTTTGTAAAAGTTACACTCACTGAAAGTCAAATGTTACATAGTTACAGTTAGTCGGGTTGAAAAAAGACACAAGTCCATCAAGTTCAACCTATAGGCCTCATTCACACGAGAAAAGGCCGGCATGTACTCCCTTCTCTATGGGAGTACGCGGCCGTACGCCGCCCTACGCTCACCCGCCCTGCACATCCGTGCGGGTACAGGTGTCAGTACCCGTACGCTGATAGGATGGATCCTGTCTGCGTCCGACCTGGGACACCCGCACCCCTACGGACCTGCACTTGGGATGACGTACGGCCGCGTACTCCCATAGAGAAGGACAGGGGCTGCGTACTAATCACACGCAGCACCTGTCATTCCTGGGAGGTGCCCGATACAGCTGTACGTGCCGACCTTTTCTCGTGTGAATGAGGCCATAGAGATAAGAAAAAGAAAAAAAGAAGAAAGACCTAAAACAGAACCCTCTGCCCCCAGTTACCCACTATTGATCCAGAGGAAGGCAAAAAACCCCTATAAAGCATGGTTCGATTTGCTCCAACGGGGGGAAAAAATGCCATGCTCCATGCCATAAGGCAATCAGGTATTTCCTGGATCAACAATCTCTGGTGCTTAATATACCTATAAGAACTCAATATGCAATAATATTCTGGATAATTAATATTCGTAAGTATTTCTTACGAATCTGTACATGAACTGTGTTCGATTAAACGCACTTTAGGATGGGTCGGCCGGCAGTGGTCTTGGAGCCTTGTATACATGACGTCCTTTCTGAAATCATCCCCTGTACTTGCCTCTGGTTTCCAGCTGGAAGAATAGGATGGGCATTCTGTGTTGGGTTACACATGATTCCCTAGGGCAGAGGTCCAGGAACTTGGTCCCACGTCACATCAATCCACTGAAAATGCTTATAAGTAAAACTAACCACAGACATCACATGGAGTCAGATGATAGAAAACTATTTGGCTAAATCAGTGGGATCAAGAGGTCATTATCTCGTGTCTTCAGGAACTGTACATCCGAGGAGCTTAGTATTTGAGTTCTCCTGGTCATGTCTGTCTGTAAGTAACGTCTGATTTGCGTTTACATTTTTTTTACTTGCTTACTTGATAAGTCTAAATGAGAAGAGGACTTAGAGGAGACACTTTCAGAGTCTGATTGGCAGGATATATGGGCTGACAAATGCTCTACTACATTCTTGCCATAGGAAAATACATGCAAATTCACATTTAGATATGGGTACCTTGTCCCAACTGACATTGTGAAGTACTCCTATGCTTACTCATCAAAGTGCTTCCGAGATTGTGATTCAAAGGGCACAATGTTTCATATATGGAACAGCTGCTCAAATGTACAAAGACTTTGGATAAGTGTGTACAACCCCCCATCCTTTACAACTAACATAAAAACCTCTAGGAGGTCCTCTATTTAAATGAAGTTAAAGCACCATTGGGTGCAAAATAACAGATCCCCTTTATAATCAAATGACTTCTCCCACTGATACTTACTCCATTGCCATTCTGTTTTCCTGCCCAGGCCCAGAGTTAAAAGTCCTGTGTAAGCTCTTTGTTAAAGCTTCCACGGGACTAATGGTCTTCCCCCTGTGACAGACCTCAGGCTTGGCGAATGGCAGCATAGGTGCAGAACAATGCATTATTGGAAGAATGGGAGAAGGTTCCACCATATGTACTTCTGTACCAAGTATTTTCAATGGCTCTGGCAGGTGAATAGGGTGACAGGGGAGCATGGAGGAGAGAGTATCAGCAGAAAGGGGCGGGCTATCATGAGAACATGTTACTTTACCCTAAATGGGCACCGTGAAAGATATCATTAAATGGCAGGATAACAGGCATGATAAAAAACAAAAACAAGGCCATTCAAGTACGAGTCAACAAACTCATGCCTGCTGAAGTTTTTTTAAATCTGGTCACCCTGCGAAGACCATCATTGCCCTGGAGGCTTTGATGGGTCTAGTCTTTTCTTTAAATGAGAACTATGAGATGAGTGGTTTCCACTCACCTCATAGTTCTAGCCGACCTGTGACAATGAGACTGTCACAGGTCGGCTCAGTAGATCGGGAGGTGAGCGAACACATACCGGCGTTCGCTTACCTCTCTATCCTGTCACGGCTCTCTGCCGTGACAGGGGAGGGGCTGGATTCTCCGATCCACCAGCGCTGACTGGCGGAACGGATGGGGGAGGGGGCGGGTATAGCTGGCTCTGCCTCTAGATAGGCAGAGCCAGCTGTCACTCACGCAGCTGGGCGGATCTCGGATGTTGCTCCAAATGAAGAAATTTCACTGAAGGGCACACACAATGAAGGATCACATTATCCTACTTACCTAAAACAGTCACAATGAACAGAAGAGTAGCCACGGCCGCCGTGCCATAAAACATGATGCTGATGTTGTGTCCAGTCAACTCCATATCATCTGATCTTGGGACCAACACTGGAGGGAGGAGGAAACCAATGGCAGTGCCAAACTGTGGAAAGAGGAAAATATCATAAGCTTGATTTTGCCAGCGCCTTTCACATTTAAATAGTTAATTTAGGAACTATGCTTGGGCAAAAGGACTGTGCTTGGGAGAGAAGAAGATGAAAGTGTCACAAACATGACAGAAATGAGTTTGCAGGCTGTCCACCTAGTAAGCAGGCCGTAAGATGTTTAAACTGGCACCATCATTAATGAAAGCTAGAAAGAGCTCTTTGATGGTTACTTAAGTGACACTAAACTCCGGAGCTAAATCTTAAAAATACATTCAAGAACATTAAAAAGGAGAACTATGGAGTCAGGGCTTTTCCCCATAGTTCTCCTTTGGGTAACGGGAGGACACAAACTAGCGTCCTCCCGTTACCCTAAGCTCAGTATACCACGATCTACAGCTCGCGGTATACTGAGGCGCCGCACCCGGAGCGGATCCCGACATCGATGTCGAGATCCGCCCAGCTGCGTGAGTGACAGCTGGCTCTGCCTATCTAGAGGCAGAGCCAACTGTACCCGCCCCCGTTCGATCCGCCAGTCGGCGCTGGCGGATCGGAGTGAGGAATCCAGCCCCTCCCCTGTCACGGCAGAGAGCTGTGACAGGATCGAGAGGTGAGCGAACGCCGGTATGTGTTCGCTCACCTCCCGATCTACTGAGCCGACCTGTGACAGTCTCATTTTTACAGGTCGGCTAGAACTATGAGGTGAGTGAAATGCACTCACCTCATAGTTCTCCTTTAACTATTAGGAGTGAGCTTGGAGTGGTGACTACTTTACAACACACACAGGGACCATGGGGAACAAAAGTAGCCCCCCTCCAGAAGGAAGGACAGTGTCAGCACCAATTCAGAGATGATTTGAGGATCTACAGCCGAGTGATACACAAATAAGATAGATTTTTGTTAATAGTTAAGGTGCTAGAATGTATTTTTAAGATTTACAGTAACTCCTGAGTTTAGAGAGTCCCTTTAACTCACTCACACCAATTGCGTTGCGTTCCAGAGCAGCAGCTGCCAGATCGCACAGCAATCGCTCACAAAACGTTCCCCTTCGTTCTAGGGCATGGCGGTGCATTGAAGTCAATGGCACCGCAGCCACGATCCCCCGCCTGCAGTGCGATTGGACGTGTGGCAAAAACATTGCCTGTGTTCCAGTCCAGCATGCTCTATTTTTTGCGTTCGCAGTGGACTGGAACGCAGGCAATGTTTTTGCCACGCGTCCAATGGCACTGCGGGGGCGTGGCTGCAGTGAAATTTACTTCAATGCACCAACACGCCCCCTCCCGCCCCTGAACAAAGAGGAAAGTTTTGTGAGCGATTGCGGTGCGTTCCGGTAGCTGCCACTCTAGAACGCACCGCAACTGGTGTGAATGGGCCCTAAAACAGAAGCTCTGAAACAGTAACCTTGTGTCCTCATCACAAAAGCCATAACATCAACACAAGACAATTCAGAGCCATTAACATTAACTAGTCTCCTACCAACAAAACCATAAACTCCTTGTGAGATTACACAAGCAAATTCTTCCACCTCGCCATAAAAAAATGTGCAGATTCAGATCTGCTGATATAACGCAATCAAAAGAGAAAGTCGTCTTGGCAGTTATTGCAACATCTCAACAGCACAAGGAACTCTTCAGTTAATACGTGGGTGAGCTGTAAGGGCCTGGTCATTGCAGAAAAGTATCTGCACATTCCATCCGAGCAGGCCCTGTAAAAGGTCATTGCGTATTTGGCTCGGCAGTTAATAAAGAGGAATGTCACCCAGAAACGGGAAACATAAAAAATACTGTAGCTGCTGACATATACTTACCAGGCCAGGACGTCCAGCGCTGTCTTCCCTGCACTTGCCAGGTCTTCTGCTGTCCCAAGCTGCCATGTTGCTTTCGGGAGCTGGCTGTCACTTCCTGATGGCTTGGCTCAGTGGGAGATTCCCCCATACACACAGTTCAGCGTAGATGGAGGAATCTGTTGCATTTTTTCCATCTGACCCTAGAAAATCTGCAGATAATCTATAGGTGTATGGCCAGTTTAAGGAAGCTCCTTCCACTGCCACCTAATCAGCTGTGGCCAGGGAACAACCCCCCCCCTCCCCCCCCACCTAAGTGGGATGAGGACAGCACAAGCAGCAGTCCCCTTTGTTTATGTGCAGCTATGGGGTGGGGAATACTCCTGCCGCAGATGATTGGGCAGGTGGCCCCATGGCACTTCTGGGTTAGGAGGAGCTCAGGTTCGGACCAGCTTTCGTCCAAACCTGACCACAGTCCGTAATCATGAGGAACGGTTAGAACTCTTTGTCAGGTTCTTAAAACTGGTTGTGACCCAATTTGAGCGATTTCCATTGTCTTCCTGTGTGGTCACCTGGATACCAGGTGCGGTCTGCCCTGCACAGGTTTTGTTTTGATGTAAATATAAAGATAAGGATAAGAATATTGGTAATGGAGAATATAACTCAAAGAAGAGCCGTCAGATATGATGCACCTGGGATCTTTCTTGTAGGTATAAAAGGTGAACGTACGCTTTACACACATCCAGAGGAGAACGCCTGCTGTCTCTGCACATTCTATGAATATACAGGAACTCCATATACAAGGACAAGGTAAGAAAGGTCAGACTGTGCAAGAAAGGACAAGTTCAGCGTCATTAGATTTGTCATTTCCATGTGCATTTGCTCCTATGTACAGAACACGTGGAGACACAAGAAAACACAACTTACATGTCCTCCAGGCTTATGAAGAAACAGCTCACAAAACAGGTTTATTGCTTCCCGGCTCGTCCTTTCCATTATGACAACATAACGCAACAGAATATCACTGAGGACAAAATCTGTATTCTGATAACTGCATATAACCATATACTATCAATTCTAACTTTACATTCCTTTTAGATTAGGGGTGGACAAATGAATATTACATTTAGCAGACCGTCTGTCCAATCCAGGAGCCAGTAAGATTGTCCTTAGAAGACAGCTCCTAAGACATAAGTTAGGCGCCAGCTGAGATTTCTATTGAGCATTGGCACCCTGGAATTTCTCCAGTCCTGATATACTGTATATTGCTTTCCAACCTGCCAGCAAAAGTGACAATAGTTGGGACAAACTGTAATACTGTTGGGGGTGCTTTACAAACTGTGTTGTATTCAATGTTAAATCTTCTCAACACCTGTTACTGATACATTGCTGGACAACGCTACCATGCTGAAGGATATCTACTGTTCAACATTGAGCAATGGTTTCTAAAAACGCTTCTGCAACCATTCAAGTACCCCTGGCAGGGTTATGGTTTGTCCCAAGCATCCCTAGCGGGGTTATAGTTAGTCCCAAGCATCCCTAGCGGGGTTATAGTTTGTACCATGCACCCCTGGCGGGGTTATAGTTAGGCCCAAGCATCCCTGGCGGGGGTTATAGTTTGTACCATGCACCCCTGCAGGGTTATAGTTTTCCCCAAGCACCCCTGGCGGGGTTATAGTTTGTACCATGCCACCCTGCAGGGTTATAGTTTACCCCAAGCACCCCTGGCAAGGTTATAGTTTGCCCCAAGCACCCCTGGCACGCTTATAGTTTGCCCCAACCACCCCTGGCACGCTTATAGTTTGCCCCAACCACCCCTGACAGGGTTATAGTTTGCCCCAAGCACCCCTGGCATGCTTATAGTTTGTCCCAAGCACCCCTGGCAGGGTTATAGTTTGTCCCAAGCTCCCCTGGCAGGCTTATAGTTTGTCCCAAACACCCCTGACAGGGTTATAGTTTGTCCCAAGCACCCCGGGCAGGGTTATAGTTTGTCCCAAGCACCCCTGGCAGGGTTATAGTTTGTCCCAAGCTCCCCTGGCAAGGTTATAGTTTGTCCCAAACACCGCTGACAGGGTTATAGTTTGTCCCAAACACCGCTGACAGGGTTACAGTTTGTCCCAAGCTCCCCTGGCAGGGTTATAGTTTGTCCCAAGCACCCCTGGCAGGGTTATAGTTTTTCCCAAACACCTTCTGACAGGGTTATAGTTTGTCCCAAGCTCCCCTGGCAGGGTTATAGTTTGTCCCTGGCAGGGTTATAGTTTGTTCCAAGCACCCCTGGCAGGGTTATAGTTTGTCCCAAGCACCCCTGGCAGGGTTATAGTTTGTCCCAAGCTCCCCTGGCGTATAATAAATAGGAGGTGCATGAAATAATAAAGGGAATTTAGACAGCGAATATTATCATTACGTGTATCAATCCAATGCAGTTGTCAGAATACTGTAGATGGAATTCAGAAGGAGTTTTATAGACACTCTGTCTTCAGCATCCTCTCTTGCCTGAGCATGACAAATGTCAGTGTCTGTGTTTGATTCATGTACCTGTTAGAATACAAAAATCTGTTGAATGTAGACTGGCAGTGAGGCCGGGTTGTCCATACCAGACACTCTGTTCTCCATGCAGGTCTGTAATGCCGAGCCTGATATTATCACAGGCTTAGGCTGGGTTCACACTTGGGCATTCGTAATATGTGCGTTTGATGCACGTTTCGGGCCGCGCGTTTTTACCGCAATTTGCGGTCAACGAAACACGCGACAAACGCGTGTTTATGAGGGCTATCCAGCTGTATCCTGATGGATACACATGGAAAATACGCCCCAAAGAAGCTCCCGTACTTCTTTGGGCATAGGGCGTTTTTCAGCGCGTTCCTACGTGCTGAAATACGCCCAGGTGGGAACCATGCCCATAGGAAATAATGGGATTTCACTTGCTGGGCGTTTTACAGCGCATTGATCAGCGCTGTAAAACGCCCAGGTGTGAACCAGGGCTTAGTGCTACTGAGCTCCCTGCCACTCACTGCATCTGTCACACAGGCAGACTCAGCGGACGAGAAGTTATACTGTTGGGTGGACAGAGCCAGACGGGAATTCTAAAAGACTAGTTCCCCATCAGGTCTGCCATCCTTATGATTGACAGTGGACAAATTCCATAGCCACTAGCATACTGTCTAGTGGCTATTGAATCAGCCCAATGCTGTCCGCTGACCATCATAAAGAAGGCAGACCTGATGGGGAACTAGACTCTCAGCTTCCACATCAGGCTCTGGCCACTGTCAATCAAGCCACACATCATTGGTTGCTAGGACACTGTTAGCTGTGCAGCCAACAGCATCCTAGCAACCAATGATACATCTCCGGCTCCATCATCTGGCAGCTGGGAGATTTGCCAGCCAGCAGCTGAATATAAACAAAGGGGCTTACTTAAGTGACACTAAACGCAGGAGTTAAATCTTAAAAATACATTCAGGTACCTTAACTATTAACAAAAATGTATCTTATTTGTGTATCACTCGGCTGTAGATCCTCAAATCATCTCCGAATTGGTGCCGACACTGTCCTTCCTTCTGGAGGGGGGCTACTTTTGTTCCCCATGTTCCCTGTTTGTGTTGTAAAGTAGTCACTGTGGTAGACTACAACTTGAATACAAATGAGCTAACTAAATGGGAGTGAGCTTGGAGCGGTGACTACTTTACAACACAAACAGGGATCATGGGGAACAAAAGTAGCCCCCCTCCAGAAGGAAGGACAGTGTCAGCACCAATTCAGAGATGATTTGAGGATCTGCAGCTGAGTGATACACAAACAAGATACATTTTTGTTAAAAGGAGAACTATGAGGTGAGTGCTTTTCACTCACCTCATAGTTCTAGCCGACCTGTGACAATGAGACTGTCACAGGTCGGCTCAGTAGCTCGGGAGGTGAGCGAACATGGTCAGCGCTCTCCTCTCGATCCTGTCACGGCTCTCTGCCGTGACAGGGGAGGGGCTGGATTCCCCCCGCTCTGATCCTCCAGCGCTGACTGGCAGAACGGACGGGGGAGGGGGCGGGTACAGCTGGCTCTGCCTTTAGATAGGCAGAGCCAGCTGTCAGTCACGCAGCTGGACGGATCCCGGCACAATTGTCGGGATCCGCTTCAGCTGCGTCGTCTCAGTATACCGCGAGCTACAGCTCGCGGTATACTGAGCCTAGGGTGACGGGAGGACGCTAGTTTGTGTCCTCCCGTTACCCTAAGGAGAACTATGGGGAAAAGACTTAACCCCATAGTTCTCCTTTAATATTTAAGGTCCTTCACTGCAAGGGTAAGTTTTTTGTTTGCCCAGAGTTCTTCTTTACAATAGATGTAAACCAAACCACTAAAGTCACAAATAAACTTTAAAATGTTAACAAAATTTTGAAGGTTGAAGAGACTAAGGGGGTTATTAACTCCCAAGCTCCCAGGGAAGGGTTATAGCTTGTCGGATCGGCTGATTTGAAGTCCCTCTGCACTTCGGCTCAGCTGAACCTGCAGAGCATGTTTGACTGACCGAAGTGCGACCGATGTATGGCTGAAATCAGCCGTACAAGCCTGAAGTGAATAGCCGAACGATTTTGGGCTCACTTCCCTTCGGCTGGGTTATTCACTCGGCTGTCTTCAGGCAGCTTTGTGAATAACCCCCTAAGTGTGGCCGCGCATCGGTAAGTCAGTGCACAGCAGTGATATGCAGCAAATGCTGAACCGAGGGTATGTGTGCAGGAAGTGGCTGAAAGAGACTGGAGGAGATTGGCAGCACTGAGACTTAAATAAAAAAAAAGGACGACTACAGTAGTTCATTTTAACCCCAATTTAAGTGGTTGATGATACACTGCGCATCAGAAAAACAAATGTCATTCACTTAGGGTTTACATCTCCTACAATCTTCTAGTAAATCAGTATAAGGAGTCTTTTTTGTGCACATTGATTCATCAATCTGACTTATGAGTGGAGTTCTTCACCCAATACTTTCTTTCTGCCACTTGTTCCAGGGTACTTCCTGTACATGAAATGTACACGCTTATTAGTTCCTGCTTTCCCATTGATACACATTTACTTTATTATTTAGCACACATCACACAGGAGCTGCACAAGTCATAGTGATCGGTACTAGCAATATACGCATTGTAGTAGCAGACACAAGTACAGGACAATCGTACGGCCGGCCATGTACAACATTCAAAGGAAAGCACATGGAATGTAACGCCCCCCTTGCATCGCACCATGTGGGTGCGGTATAAATAATTCATATTCAGTCACATGACCGCCGGCCTTTGTGCCGACATTCCCCTCCCCGTCACCACGTTGTTGGTCTGTTCCTCCGATCTCAGGGTGACTTTATGATCCAAACTATCATATATCATGTGTGTACTCTATACATGACTGCCTGTCGCTGCTTTATTATACAGAAGACGAATACAATAGCTGAAAGGTTTACGACACAGAAAATGACTATATGAGATCTGCTCTGATTTACATCACATACCGCCTGTGTTCATGTACACAGCATGAGGGGGATCTACTGCAATGTACACTGCGTGATACTGAACGTGGATCAAGGGACATGGGATTCCAGAGGGGATCAGTCCAGTACACAGCCAGAATGTATCAGTGATATACATGTACAACGTATAACAACATACTGAAGTGTCAGTGATATACATGTACAACAACATACTGAAGTGTCAGTGATATACATGTACAACGTATAACATACTGAAGTGTCAGTGATATACATGTATAACAACATATTGAAGTGTCAGTGATATACATGTACAACGTATAACATACTGAAGTGTCAGTGATATACATGTATAACAACATACTGAAGTGTCAGTGATATACATGTACAACATACTGAAGTGTCAGTGACATACATGTACAACATACTGAAGTGTCAGTGACATACATGTACAACATACTGAAGTGTCAGTGACATACATGTACAACATACTGAAGTGTCAGTGATAGACATGTACAACATACTGAAGTGTCAGTGACATACATGTACAACATACTGAAGTGTCAGTGATAGACATGTACAACATACTGAAGTGTCAGTGATGTACATGTGTAGTGCTCCAGTCGGCCCGTGTTATAGGTGCTCTGATCTCTAGAATATAATAGAATAATGTTTTAGATTATTATAGTAAAAGCAGATGCCCGGCTTCCTCTATGTTATGTAACATAGGGTATATGGTAAGAGTACATACCACCTCTCTTAATTATGTATATTATACGTATATGGTGATCTATGGTCACACACCTGACTCTCTATATGTAATGTATAAATGGGTCTATGGTCAGTACATGGGGTGAACACCTGGCTCCCTATGTATGTATATGGGATGATCTATGGTCAGTACATGGGGTGAACACCTGGCTCCCTATGTATGTATATGGGATGATCTATGGTCAGTACATGGGGTGAACACCTGGCTCCCTATGTATGTATATGGGATGATCTATGGTCAGTATATGGGGTGAACACCTGGCTCCCCATGTATGTATATGGGATGATCTATTGTTAATACACATCTGGCTCCCTACATATAATGTATATGTGGTGATGTATGGTCAGTACACTGTACAATTAGTATATGGTGATCTATGGTCAGTGCATGGTCAGTATACGGCAACGTATGGTTGGCACTGACCTGGCTCTCTCCATATATAATGTACAGTATATGGTCGGTATACGGGGTGATTTGTGGTCGGTATACGGGGTGATCTGTGGTCGGTATATGGGGGGGATCTGTGGTCGGTATACGGGGTGATCTGTGGTCGGTATACGGGGGTGATCTGTGGTCGGTATACGGGGTGATCTGTGGTCAGTATACAGGGTGATCTGTGGTCGGTATATGGGGTGATCTGTGGCCGGTATACGGGGTGATCTGTGGTCGGTATACGGGGGTGATCTGTGGTCGGTATACGAATGGGGTGATCGGTATACGGTGATCTACGGTCGGTACAATGTATGGTCGGTATACGGGGACATCTATGGTCGGTACAATGTATGGTCGGTATATATGGTGAACTACGTTTGGTATATGGGGTGATCTATGGTTGGCTACTATACGGGGAGATCTATGGTCGGTATATAGGGTGAACTGCAGTTGGTCGGCATACGGGGTGGTGGGTACAATGTACGGTCGGTATATATGGTGAACTGCGGTTGGGTGATCTATGGTTGGTCGGTATACGGGGTGATCAGTATACGGTGATCTATGGCCGGTACAATGTACGGTCGGTATATATGGTGAACTGCGGTTGGGTGATCTATGGTTGGTCGGTATACGGGGTGATCAGTATACGGTGATCTATGGCCGGTACAATGTACGGTCGGTATATATGGTGAACTGCGGTTGGTATATGGGGTGATCTATGGTTGGTCGGTATGCAGGGTGATCAGTATACGGTGATCTATGGTCGATACAATGTACGGTCGGTATATATGGTGAACTGCGGTTGGGTGATCTATGGTTGGTCGGTATACGGGGTGATCAGTATACGGTGATCTATGGTCGGTACAATGTACGGTCGGTATATATGGTGAACTACGGTTGGTATATGGGATGATCTATGGTTGGTCGGCATACGGGGTGATCTACGGTGGGCACTCACCTGGTTGCCCAGCACGGCAGTGGCACAGGCGGTGGACACCTCTTTGGGGCCGAACCAGACAGAAGCCACCCTGGAGGGAAGCCCGAGGATGAAGACCTGGGCCACAGAGCAGATGACCTGAGCCAGCATGGTGACCGGGAAGAGGTCGGAGCGGGCGCTGGCACACTTCACCCAGGCTCCCAGGCAGTTGAGTCCGGAGCCAAGCAGGGCGGTGAGGCGGAGGCCCCGGGTATCCAGCAGCCAGGTGGCCGGGAAGATGAGCGGCACATACGCCACCATGTAGACCACAGACAGCCAGTCGATGTCCTGATTGGAGACGCCGTAGAAGCCGGTGAAGATGGAGGCAAGGATGCTGTAGTGGATCCATTGGAAAGCGTTCACCAGAGAGTACAGCGAGAACACCCCGAGCACCAGGAACCGCCGCCGGTACAGATGGGTCTCCAGTACCACAGGGGCCGCCCCGGGAAGCATGGCCTGTCGCTCATCCTGCTGTCCTCCCCCGACACACACCGACACCTCGCCATTACTGCTGGGGCTAGCCAGTCCGTCCCCGGCCTCCTTGGCCAGCGTGTGCCCGTTGCTCATCTCGGTGGACACCATGGCGGTACGAGAACCCGCAGCATCCCTCTGAAGAGAAGCCGGTGACAGCTCACACTACACATCCCGCACCAAACAGCCGGCACTTGCCAGCCAACCACAAAACACCCGCCTCAGCCGCCAGCCAATCGACGCCGGCTATGCCACGCCCACCGCAGCGCTATGACAGAGAAGGGCGAATTGACATATGCTGTATAGAGAGGTGCGGAGAAGGAGCGGAGCTCCACAGACACGTGACCAATGTTCCCTTCACAGACACCACGTGGGTCACCGTCATAGGGACCCAGCCAGTAATCGTCTAACATCCCCAGGGAGGGACAGGACGGTCTCCCGTTGTCTGATTTGCCTCTAAAGCCGTAATTTACCTTGTGCACAAATGTAATAAATCAACTCACATACATAAAATAAAAAATGTGCATTTATACAGTTTTGCATTGAAGACTGCAGAGCATTGCAACCGCTATCAGTGCATTATGGGTGCAATGCACAGGCTCTTACATCGCTTACATCCCAGGTTCAGTTAGAGGCACAGACCTTTCCTGGGACCAGAGGAAGTAAACAATATGCTGCATGTGCAATGACGTCACTTGTACCGGAGTGCTATGCTGCAGTAGCCAATGGGACTTGTAGTCTTCCCATTGATAGATTCCTGTGAATAGCTGATGTAAGCTGTGCAGGCGCAGCCACCCACAGAAGTGTGAAATTCAATAAGCAGCAGTGGGGTCCGGGGGAGGAATGCGACACGAAATATAGGTCTACAGCAGTAATGTAGCGCTCACCCCCGAAGGAGCCGCTGAGTATGAAATAGGTTCTCCTACCTGTTTGCTCCAGCCACCGGCCCTCTTTGAACAGCAAAAGCACACCGACTAGGGTTGCCACCTTTTCTTCAAGCGAAACCCGAACACTCTAGAGACGCGCAGACAATTTTTGGGGAAAATTAGTTGCGGCTTATTCATATCTAAAGAGCGTCACCCATTCATATGCAAATATTACAGGTGAGACTATTTTCAGTGGGGGGCCAGTAGCCCCTATCTTAATTTTGGTTGCCCCTGTCTGCCTGACATTTTGTGTCCGGGTTTCTGCTGCCATGAAACCCGAACAGAGCATTCAAAACCCGAACTGTCCGGGTGAATCCTGGACAGGTGGCAACCCTAACACCGACACTCACGGACAGAATGGACTCGAGTCTCAGGGTCTTTTTGTAGATTTATTTGCAAGAATTAACAGGAGAGAGAGGGTTTAGGATCTGTAGGATGCCCTGACGGATTCTTCAGAGGACAGCTTTCTCCCCTAGCAACCGCTAAGGCCGATAGCACTGTGATCCGGTCCCAGGGACCAATCGTATTAGCAATACTGCGAACAGCCAGGAGGGTCCAGTAACTTATATGGAGACGGTTAGCTATCTCTGGACTCAGGTAAGGACCTCTGGCTTCTTTTAGAACTGACACCTGGAATAGGGTAAAGGATCTTTCTTGTGGGTCCCAGACGGACGATCTCACCAGGTCCTCTGCGGTACCCCTCAACAAGCAGACTCTCCCTCCGGCCCAGCTTCCATCAGGTCTTTTCCTCTTCAGGATCTGGAATCTCTGTGCCCTCAGCATCTGCAACTGCCAAGGAGCACTCCAGGTTAGTAGTAGTATCCTCTTAGAACAAGGCACCCAACACCTGCCACGTGTATGGGGCCCAAGCAAAGTTCTTATGGTGTCCTAGGCCCCCAGCACCTGCCATGTGCTGAGGCCCGGGCCATTTGCTTGCATCACACAGACCTCCTAGGGTGAGGCCCCTAGAGGGGGGAAGAGACCTCTGCACAGTGTCCCCAGACCTTTTATTACCTGCCCTCAACCATGCCTCTGAGTCATCCTACTCAGGGATTGGCTAGGGTCAGGGGCATAGTAATAACCTGAGGATGGATCCTCCCTCACTGTATGCCAAGGCTCCCTTTTCCTCAGCAACAGGAGGAGCAATCAATCCAGCCGATTCAGGGACACCTATAGAATGCAGAGCTCTGTATAATCAGTATCTAGACTGGTAGACTGGTTACAGTCCAGGTATCTCTAAATTGAATAGCGACATTTTAAAAGGGCGCTACAGTAATATGACATATGATTAAAAAAAAGTTGAATTATCCCTTTAAATCCACTTAAATCTTAAAGGAGAACTATGAGGCGAGTGCTTTTCACTCACCTCATAGTTCTAGCCGACCTGTGACAATGAGATTGTCACAGGTCGGCTCAGTAGATCGGGAGGTGAGCAAACACATACCGGCGTTCGCTCACCTCTCGATCCTGTCACGGCTCTCTGCAGTGACAGGGGAGGGGCTGGATTCCCCTCTCCCTGCTCCGATCCGCCAGTGCTGACTGGCGGAACAGACGGGGGAGGGGACGGGTACAGCTGGCTCTGCCTCTAGATAGGCAGAGCCAGCTGTCAGTCACGCAGCTGGGCGGATCCCGGCACAATTGTCGGGATCCGCTTCAGCTGCGGCGTCTCAGTATACCGCGAGCTATACTGAGCCTAGGGTGTCCTCCCGTTACCCTAAGGAGAACTATGGGGAAAAGCCTTAACCCCATAGTTCTCCTTTAAAACAATAAAAATACCCTGCCAAATAAGACTTTTTACACTTACCAAACTGTTCCTGGAATCTTTGCTATGTTTGTTGAGTAAAACTAACACAGAATTCCTCATTTTAGACCCGGTGATGTCATCACTGGGTCTCTGTGCTACGCCTGGCCAATGAGCAGGGATTAAAGTGGTGCTCCGCATGCAGGAATTCTGTACTTGTGACACTGATGTCTCTATAGAAAAGACTGAAGAAAGCATTAAAGTCTATCTATAGCAGGGGTGGGCAACTTCGGCCCCCCAGCTGTTGTGCAACTACAGGTCCCATGAGGCATTGCAAGACTGATAGTTGCAGGAGTTGCCCACCCCTGATCTATAGCATGCATGGTCAGCTGTGGGAGAGGCGGTTATTGAAGAACTCCAGGAATCTAAAAAGTTAACCCTTGCACAGCACAGCAAGGGTTAACTGCTCATTTTTCTCTAGTGGCCGGAATACAGAAGATATACTCACCCGATCCTCGTTCAGCGCTCACCTGTCTCCCCCTCCACTCCGGCTGTGGTATGTCCCTTAATGTCCCTACATCTACTGCAAGTCAATGGACCTGTATTAGATGTGATGACATCTCGGGTCCTTAGACTGGCACAGTACGGGCGGGGGGGCTGGGGGGGAGAAGAAGCTGTGGGAACTGGTCTAACAGCCAGGCAGGATTGAGGATCGGGGTGAGTATTTCTTTTTTTTCACCCCTAGACCAGAATGAGCAGTTAACCCTTCCAGTGCCGGGTTATCCCCACTGCAAGGGTTAACTTTTTAGATTCCTGGAGTTCCCCTTTAAAGTAGATGTAAACCTCCCCTGTAAAGTAGATGTAAACCTGGTCACTAAAACCTCATATAAGCTTTAACATGTTAATGTCATTTCAAGAGTTGCTTTCAATTATTTAAAGTATAAAAATAATACCTGGTGATCCTGCCATGTGGTCCGGCACTTCCTGTTGTGCGGTGACAACTGTCTCCTGATTGTTCTCTTGCTTTGTCACCCTGTCACATGCGCCCCCGGTGGAGACTACAAGCCGCCAAACCAACACAGATGGCTCTTTCACAGCCCTCTGTTGTCACTATGAGGTCGCTGGTCCATAGCAGTAATGTTGAAGTGGCTAAAAGAGGCTGGAGGAGATCAGCATCACTGAGACACAAGTAAGGATGAAATACAGTGTTTTATTTAAAAAAAGGTAATTGTTTATTATACACAGGGCTTTAGCAAACGAAATGCCATTCAATTATGGTTAACCTCCAGTCTCTACATCAGGGGTGGGCAAACTCTGGCTCTCCAGCTGTTGTGGAACTACAAATCCCATGAGGCATCACAATATTCTCACAGCTACAGGCATGACTCCCAGAGGCAGGTGCATGATGGGATTTGTAGTTTCACCACAGCTGGAGGGCTGGAGTTTGCCTACCCCTGCTCTACATACTGATTGCAGTATAACAACTCCTGTGATCAGCACTCTATTGGATGACAGGGAAGGATGTGGTTTACCAGCATATGCCCCTCCCATGTTCCGAAGCATATAACTTAGCGTATAGGACTTGTATTGACATACAATTCACCGACGGTGAAGGGTGAGGAGGCGGAGGACTGGCCCTAGCAGCGCAGGGCCCCAGCATTTCCGCTCCAGCGGCTTCGAGACAAGCTGGGGCCCCATCAGCGATGCTGCTCGTCTGATGTCGTACTGGCCGGAAGTGGATAACGTGACGTGATGTTACTTCTGGCCTGTACGGCGGAAGATGAGGCCACGTGTGCAGGTAAGAGGAGCTAGGAAGGAAAGGAGGGAGGGGAGGATGGATATGACATGGGAGGTGATTTCAGTGTATGGTTAAAGCTGAACTCCGGGATAAGCAAAGATTTTTAAAGCAGGGATGGGCAGCTCCAGCCCTCCGGCTATGCTTTAACCACAACCAATCAGCTTCTTTCTTTTCCAAATCTGAGGCCCGGTTCACATCTGAGCGATCCGAGATCGCGTGGCGATTCGCACTTTTTTCAGTTTCGCGCACAAATGCAAACCACGCTTGCATTGCCATTCATTTCTAATGAATGGCACCGCAATCCACGCGGTTTTGGGTCGTGTTTCCCGCGGGTGCAATCGCACACCAACGGTGCCGCAAAAAAGCCCTGGGTCGCTCATCCCACAAAAAGGTGCATGAGCCTTTTTACCGGGGGTTTACGTGCAGATATGTCCCCATTGAAATCCAAGGGGTCTGCGCGGCACGCAACCACGTGTGAACGCGCGGCCCCGGGCTGCCCACATGTGAACCAGGCCTTAACTGAACCAACTGAAGAGAGATGGCTGGTTACTATGGGCAACTGCTCCAGATTCTGTCTGCTCCAGTTTTGATAAATTCCCCCCATTGTATCGCTTCTTCTCCTATCTCCCCTGTGATCAGGAAGAGATCGGTGCGGGGAAGAGAAGTACAGGTATGAGAGCCGCACACTGCCTCCCTCTGGTGAGTGTTTGGATGGACACTTATCACAGGGAACCTGCCGGCTGCCTCCTCCCTCCTCGCCTCTGCTCAGCTATGCACCCCTTACTCATTCACATAAGGGACGGGGCAGATATCTGGGAACACCTTTATGTTAAAAGTGGCTTCCAGATTCCATAGTCCACCTCCCCGCAGACCCCAACATCCACCAGGCCATGGATGTGGGAAAGAGTCTCTTGTCCCCTTCAACATAGCCCCCCCCGGGGTATACCCTCTCTATGTTAAGGACATATGGCCTGGTATGACTTTGGGGAATTGGGGGGAAAGAGCATGCTGGCTGCCCCCACCGGTATTCCTGTGTCTTTGCTTGGTGCAAGACACTCTGCTTCTCCCTACTCCACCTTCCTTCTTCAAGCTAGTAGATGAACAGTTGCTGGAGATGATGCTGTCACTTGCGATCTTGTACTGGACAGGAAGTTCAGGGAAGTCGAGCTGAGAGACTTGGAAGCAGCTGTTTGGAAATATGATGACTAAGTGCATGGGCAAAAATGTAAAGAAATACTTTGCTGGGTGTTGTATATTTGTTTGATCTGGATTCACTATTGAAGAAAAGATTTATACTGCTTTACACCCCATTCACACTGAGCGACATGGATATTGCGCGTTTTTCAGTGCGACGTTGCACATTTTATCGCGCTTCGTAGCACGTTTTTTGGGCGGGACTTCGTCGCTGCTACATTGGGCTGTAACCAATCAACAGCGATTTTGATGTGACATCATTCTTTCCTTCTATTTTGCAGTGCAAAAATTATCCTTCTGTAGCGCGATGTCGCGCAATATCGCGGGACACCATAGAGTCTATTAGAGCCGAATCGCGCGACATCCGCGTAAAAAAGGGTCATGTACGAGTGACTAGCTACAGGCGACATTGAGCTGTGAGATGTGAACAGCTCCATTGAAATGCATTGGACAAGCTACATAGAGCGATATCGCACGGAAACATGCGCGATATCGTGGCACAAATCGCGTGATAAACCGCTCAGTGTGAACATTGAATTAATGATGCATTGATGAATACAAACTTGCTTTAATTTGTGGATTTCACATCTGCCTGGAGTTCAGCTTTGATGTGTTTTTCTTATAATTGTTATATTTGATGCTAGGTTCTCATTCAGGATTGTGCGGTCTAATTATTGAGGTCCCGTCACATTCATCTATTCCAGTAAAACCAGTTGCTATGGTGAGGACTTATGTTTCAGTGTCATGGTAACGAGTCTCATTGTCCACAGCGGCCAGCGCTCGGTAACACTAGACTCGTCATCTACAGATCATCAGTGAGACAAGCGCTCTGGTCCCAATGTCTGAAGAGTCATTTCCGGAGAACTATGAGGAGGAGCAGGGCGGGTGTGTTGTGGATAGACACCCCACACAGTACTGGTGCAGAAAAGAGAGAAGACATTTCCACCCACACTTACGAATTTTACCCCCATCCTGTGGATCGAGATGCTCTTGGGCCGTTATTACCCCTAAACACAAGGAGAAACGGCACTTTGAAGATGCCGGTAAGTCCACACAAAACTGATTTTAGTGTTTGGTTAATGCTAAGGGATGAATCACCTACCGGACTCCTTTATCTCATGGAGAGGTCATTCATGAGAGCTACAGATGGGTTTCCAGGTCCATCCACCTGCCTGGGCCGCAATGGAGAAGGCTCAGGGATCCGCTATGGGGCCCCCTGGGGGCCCGGCCAGGACATCCCCCTGATGCCGTGCGGGTCGCCTGGGTCGTTGTGGCATTTCAAGCTTCCAGATGAAGGATTTTAAATCTGTATCTGTTTGTTTGCAGGTAAAGGACATTTGGTGTAACCAGTATTAGAAGTATAAATGCATCTATGAGAGTTGGAGAAATGTGCACTGCCATCAACATTCGTAGATGTCCTCCATGGAGATCTCCCCACGATCATCACTTTCCTCTCATCGAATTCCTAAGTCAT
Source organism: Nanorana parkeri (assembly GCF_000935625.1). NCBI lineage: Eukaryota > Metazoa > Chordata > Amphibia > Anura > Dicroglossidae > Nanorana > Nanorana parkeri. Next base: position 2,943,787 of record NW_017306269.1, read on the forward strand.
GCACAATAAATCTGATTTGTGTCCTTCGTTGGTTTTATTTTTAGTCACTAACAAGGACAGCTATATTGATAGACTTGTACATAACTGAACAAATAAGTTCTGGCACAAAGAGGGCTCTTCTATAGTGTAGAGATGATATTGCTCTCCAGTGGATACCGTAGTGTTACTTCACACTGTGGCTTGCATTTTACCTCCCTCCTGTCTAATGCAAGCTGGGCTGTGAAGCAGCTTCACGCAATGTTCGCTCTGCAAAGGAGAAGCTGGTCATTGGAGGAAACGGTGGTTATATGACTTTGACAGGTTACATGACCAGGCTATGAAGCAGACGGGGCACAGTGTTCAATTGCAAAGCACACCGCTATGGCCATGCAGCTTCTTTATAAATAGAGCCCAAGGTGTTTCTTCGCTCACACCAATTAAGCCCGGTTACAGGTGGGCCTAGATGTGCTCAGTGGACTGGGATGTCCACTCAGAGATAATACTGCTACTAAAATATGTCCTATACCTGGGGGTAAAGCAAGCTAATGATGGGGCTTTTCTTGCCCAACACCCCTTAAAGTGGAGACAGGAGATATGAGGACAGAGTGGCATGAGGGCCAAACTTGCTAGTCTTTTGGTGTGCAAACCAGGATGAGTATAGATCACTGTGCTAAAAACAGATGCAGGAACACTTCGGCGCCCAAGGAGGCAAGCGCGTGATCCAAAGCGGAGCCGAGGTCAGCCAGGCAGCGCGGGAAAGAATCAGTAGGTGGAGGTTGTAAGAAAAATTAGGAATGACCGTCTCCATAATGCTGCATATGATTTCAGTCTGTTGGCCAGATTTCCAGGCAGCATTTGTATTTCCTTAAGGTAAAGTTGTGTAGTTTGATGGGCTGTTTGTTTTCAGACACTGCAGGTGATGACAGTGAAACCACACTAGCACAGAATAGGAGGAAAAAGAACTGTAACATAACTGAAATCGGAAGCTATAATTAGACTCTTCCTCCGGCATGCAGCAGATAAAATCACACAATGACTACAATGAAACAGACTGCATCCTTGAAGATTTTGATGACTGGGCCGGCAGATATAAAAGGCGCACATAAATGCAGCGCTCTTTTGATTAAGACCATTAACTGTATCTTTTTCACATGCAAGCACCTGAATTTGACTTAATATTATCCCTTCTGCAGTCCTTATACAGCAGAGATCATGCTGGAAAAAGGAGAAGCAGCACAAAGAGACAATTAGTTGTGCTGCAGTGCTCATGTACTAACAAGGGACGTGCTGATAGGAGAGCAGTGTGACAGAGAGATGAGCTCATCAGACTGCTGCTTCTTCTTCTTTCACTGTTCAGTCACAGGCTGAAGGAGAGGCTGTAAGTTACTAAAATGCAGTAGAGAAAAATCAGGTCTACTGCTCTGCTAGACAGTGCTTTGCAGAAATGTGTGGCAGAGATGTCCCAGGGCTGGAAAAAACACATGCGGTAATAACAGTGCTGACAAGCAGGTACTTTGTGGTAATTGCAAGTACACGCATTAGTCTTTAAATCAATCCCAATGCCTTTTGGATCCCCCTATCCTATGCCCAGGCTGTACACTCTGTACAGCTCTAACCTGTAGGTAAAGGTCTGTTCTAGTCAGGTACAATCATTCCTGTTTCTATGAAGAAAAGGGAAGACACTCCTTAGCGCACATGTATGTACATTCCAGCGGGTCTTGGTGGAGCAGTGGTGGTTTGAGCACACTGTCAGCTTACACACTGAAAAACTTTATTGCTGCCAATAATTACATTTTTACATGTTCTTTTACAACTATCTCACTTCTCCCAATTCTGTATTTTGAGCCACAGATGCAGTGTCTCTCCCTTCATGGTGGAGGGTAAAATGAGTCCTGCACAAAGCTTCTGAAGAGCATTCACCTAGTTGTTCCAAAAATCTGAAGAATGAATTCTGCCGAAGGTTTATTTATTCAACTTGTGATTCATTTTCTGGAAGAGCCGCAGTGCGTTATGCGTCGTTGCCTCCCAAACTGTCTCCGGAGAAAGACCTTTCACTTGGGCAATATATTCGCAGGGGATGTGGATATTCCATGGGACATTTCTTTCCTGAAGCAAACAAGAACACTGATTAAAAGCCAACTCTAAATAAAGCTTATGTGACAGTTTAGAGTAGGGACAAGCTCAGTGTCAGATCAGAGCAGTTCCAAGCCTGAGCCCAGGAGGGACATGGGACCACACGGCCAATCGGCTGCAGGAGGGGGCATTCCACCCTTCCTTAGTTGCACATAAACAAAGGGGTGGGATGCTTGTGCTCACATCATTGATGTTATATGACCACATTGACCAAATGTAGCCATGTTGCCATATAAGACCAATGACGTTACATCATCCTGCTCCTTTGCTTACATGCAACTGTGGGCAGGGAATTCCATGGCCACAGCTGATTGGGCTACAGCAGAAGGAGCTTACTTGTTTGGAGGAGCTCAGGCTCCAGAGGGTACGGTCGAAACCTGAGCTCAACCCTACTTTAGAGTGTCACTGGTTTGTTCATATATCTCAGGAACTCAATTTGAAAGACACCTTAAGCAATTCCATGTACACCCAACTACTGCAGTTATTACAAGGCCAAATAATGGTGTTACAACTTCTGTAGGTCTCTCTGTAATGCAGAACTAACAAATAATTGAGGAGTCTGGGTGTGAGACAATAATTACGGCTTTGTAGGAAAAGAAGCCAAACTATGGCATGAAAGTTTCTCACCATTGAGGACCCAAAAGATATAAGAAACCAATGGATAATTCAGACCTCCAGTGCCTACTCACTCCGGTTTTGTGTGCAGTTTGACTTAATGAGATGCGCTGGTGGAAAGCAAAAGCTAAGCCTTGAAATCTATACAAGAAATATAATGGGGGAAATTTATCAAAACTGGAGCAGACAAAATCTGGAGCAGTTGTCCATGGCAAAACCAATCAGCTTCTCTCTTCAGTTTGTTGAGTTAAGCGTTGAAAATGAAAGGTGGATGCTGATTGGTTGCCATGCACAGCTGCCCCAGATCTTGTCTGCTCCAGTTTTGATCAATTCCACTTAATGTTCCTTTGATTTGTTTCCTTTGTGAGCGAACAGTTGACAAACTCCCGTCTATATCAATACTTTTTTGGAGTCCCTTTCTATGGATGTGTTTACTCTAGGGGTGCACCCATCACTTTATTTGTTTATACTCTAGCGGAGTGTAATCCTTATCTGTATGTTTTGTTGGTGTGCATGTATGTTAGATGTCAACATTTAGACATTTTATTCTAATTGTCAAATAAACTATATATATTTTTATACTATTAGTAGTGCATATTTGGAGTAATGGTGGGATCTTTTTGAATGGGGATTTGTTTCGATATTTAATGTTCCCACCTGAGACTTGTGTTTCTCATGCTGGCAAAACATTTGGCCACCTCACTTATTACCTTGTTGACATTAGTAGGGTATTCTGGGAACACCAGATTTATTCCCCACTCTGCAGCACTCAGCTATTCATTTGGCTTTCTTAAAACATGTCTTCAGCCAAAAAATTTTTTTAGTTCTGTTCAGCCAATAAAAGGATTAGAACCTGTTTTAGATTTTTTTCACAGTCTATGTCTCTATTTTGGCCGTCACCCTCTTTATTCATCCTGCTGACCATTGTCATCAAGACTGAAAGTTGTGACAAGTACAGGAAAAGAAGGGAAACCTTCAGTGGGGACACCTGTTCCAGTGACAACTATCCAAGATGGGATTCCCTTTCATTCCCGTCATGTCTATAGGACAGGAAGTAAAGGAAAATCTCCCCAATAGGACACAGATGGCAAAATAACAGACATGGTTTTTATTACCTCCTACTCTATGTAAATCTAGAAAAAACTTTTGGCTTTAGCTATACTTCTTATCTGTGGATGCCTAAGGCCCCTTTCAGTGGTGGACCGATCAGGTCCACCTGTCATATTTTCAGATTGATCTGATCGGAATTCCAATGTTAGTCTATGGGCCGCCTGATCTAACAGACATGCGTCTGTTTACATCTGATTAATGAATACATATCTTGCTACACATGTCATTCTGAGGCTGATGAAGGGGACCCAGATTGGCCCCAGTGGCATAACAATCACCATAGCGACCCACGCGGCCGCTTTGGGGCCCCGGCCAGGACATCCCCTGATGCTGTGCGGGCCGCCTGGGTCGCTGTGGCATTTCAGGTTGCTGGCTGTCACTGGCCGGGCGTGAGGAGAAACACGCAGCCATTCACATGTGCAGCGGCGCGTACCTCCTCACAGCTGCTAAGTCGATGACAACCAGCAGCTTCGGGGGAGGTGGTCGGTGCCCGTCGTCGGCAGCGATGGAGGAGGCGGGGCCCAGCGATCAAGGAGGGAGGTCTTAGCGATGGGGAGGCGGGCCCGGCGATCAAGGAGGTGAAGGCCCAGTGACAGAGGAGGTGCGATCGTGGAGGAGAAGGAGGCAGACAAGGGATCGGCCAGGCAGGTAAGAGGGCTTGACCGCCCACCTGAGACTCTGCAGAGCTCACCATAGAGGGTCTATGGTGGGCTCTGCAGGGTCACCCTCAGGTGGGCTGTTATCAGGTGGACTTATCTAGAAATCACAGGGCTCCATACAAGATTTTGCTATGGGGTCCTGTGATTTCTAATTACGCCCCTGTATGGCCCCGAAAGCGCTAGTATATGAATGGCAATGTTCCTTCAATAAATGGACTTTTGCTAATTTTCACTCAATGCTGGTGTGCTGATGACATTCTTGAAAATTTCTGTTTACATCTGATGAGCCCTAACTCCGTCCAGGCCCGGAAAACCAAACGGAACAGAGTTCCTTTATGGCTGAACCTGATCATGATGAATTGAGGGTAATCTGATGTAAATGGACACTTCTCTGCTTATATCCAACTCCCCATAGACCTAACATGGGTCTGCTAAGGATGTCACAACAGCGACATCTGTTCTGAACTGCTTCCATCAGCAGGAGATCTGTGTAGAGATACCCTGCTAATCGGAACTGACAGGCACCCGTGTGAAAGGGGCTTTATGAAGCAGAAGAGGGCAATGATGTAGTGCAAGAGAGCAAAGCTGTACTACTCAGGGCAAAGTAACGGGTTTAATTGAACCTGACCTTATTGCTGACACTTACCTTTGCCACTTTACCCCATTTGCCTGCTGAAGCCCGAATAATAAGCCCTGAGTAAAATGAGGGTCAGTCTAAATCAGAGCTTAGACATTATTAAGGTCCTTTTCACTTATTGAACAATAATTGGGCCTGACAGTTGGTTACTCAATTATTGAACACTGCACAATGGGCGAAAGGGGACAGATCCATGTGGACCCCACACGCAGATATACTGGGTATTTCACAGGGCATCAAGGGGCAAGTGCAGCGGCACATCATCGCAGAGAAGGTTAAGTACCAGCATCAGAGGGTACAGGCTATATTACATTTTTGTTCTTAGGTTTAGATGCACTTCAAGAAGATTTTAAATGTAAAACCAAAATATAAAATTCAAATAGTGTTACAAGATGCATGTTTGTTCCAGATAACTATATACAGTATTAGTGCCTTGACCTCATCTGACATTTGTGCATTTAGCATATGCAGTCTGTATTTTCTTACCTCTCTGTTTGGCCCGAGTGCCGGTGAATCTGTCTCTAAGCAGATGTTCTCCAGCGGGATCTGTCGTATTACCTTCTCTCTCTGGAGTTCGGAAACAATGAAGCATAAAGCAATTGTAGCTTTTAATAATCACGGCTCATAATTGAAAGTGAGAGATGCAGCAAGGCTGCACTGCAGAATCAGACCTGATCACAAGCAGGCAAAGGACAGTGTTCCCAGTAATCCACAATATGTAGGCCTCCATTGCTGCTGGCTGCCTGAATTATATTCTGATACGCCAGCATGCAACAAGCATGCCATTTAGGAGAGTCAGAGCAAAGTCAGCTCTCCTGATCTACTTATTCATCCTGAGTCAATGGGGTTGGCAAAATAGGGTGTTAACTTTGCAAGGGAATCTGCACTCTGCGGGGGAAGTTTCCCTTAGCTTTGTGAATGTGGTGTAACTTCACTTTGTAACGAATACCCAATCATGTGCAAGAAAAATTTAAAAAACAGCATTTTTCCTTGAACAGCTTCCCCTCATTCACAAAACTAAGGGCGAACTTCCCCTGCTACGTGCAAATTCCCTTGCAAAGTGAACAGCCTATTTACCTTTAGTAAATCAACCCCAATGACTCAGAAAGTATTGGAGCCATTGGACTGCATGGCAGCCAGGGAACTGGCACTTGCTGAAGTTATCACGATTACTTTTGTTTACTGCTGCCATCTTTATCCTTGCTTCACTAATTAGTGTGTCACAACACCAAACAAGTATGCAGCCATTGCTGTCTTAACCACTTCAAGACCAGGTGTTTAGACCCCCTTCCTGGCCAGGCCATTTTTCAGTATTCAGCGCTGCGGTACTTTGACTGACGTTTATTCCGTCATGCAACGCTGTACTGAAATGAATTTTATACCATTTTTTAGGGACAGATAGGGCTTTCTTTTGGTGGTATTTAATGACCACTAAGGGTTTTATTTTTTACATGTCTGAGCGGAGCGCCCGCTCAGATCTAGAGAGCTCGGGCCGGCCCGGAGGTGGTTAAAGTGTATCTATACCCAAAACCTTTTTTTTTTCATTTTGGATAGAGTGGAGAAGGATTAGAATCCCTGCCAGGTTTTACTGCCACCAGGGCTGGATTTCCCACAAGGCCAACCAAGGCACGGCCTTGGGGCAGAAGGGAGTAGAGGGGCAGCAGGAGTGTGGAATTCCTATCTCCCGATGCCCGGGACATGCAGTTCCGGGTGCTGGGCGGGTAGTTGTTTTCTAAATTTAGCCCTTCTTTGGGCAAGCAGGGCTAAATGTACAGCTTGTTTTGTACAAGTGATCTTGGCAATGTCACCAAGATCACATTGAAGAACCTGGCCTTGGGGCAGCAGAGAGAGTAAATCCGGCCCTGACTGCCCCCTGGGGCTCTGTTGGAGAGATTAAATTCCTGCCTGGTAAAAATGTTGTTGCCAGGACAGGAAATAAGTGGAAATCTCTCTAACACCAACCCAGACAGAAGTAAAAATGTTTTTGTTGTTTTAAAGTAGGGAAATGTTAAAACCTCTGTCAGCTTTTTATTGTCGTCTGTTCCCTTGCTGCAGATTTTTCCTCACTTCCTGTCTGGTAAAATGTTGTCTCCAGAACAGGAAGTGAAGGAAAGTCTGTCAACATAGCCCAGGACAGTAGGGGTTCATACCTTTCCCCAGTATATCCAAAACTTAGTTACATAGTTACATAGTATTTGAGGTTGAATAAAGACATAAGTCCATCAAGTCCAACCTATTGTGTGTATGCATTTATGTTTGAGCAGGTGTGTGCGTGTGTATTAGTCCATGTGGGATTTTGCTCTTAAAATATGTTTTGGGTATAGTTGCATTTTAATGTCTAACCAGCAGCATACCTTTTCCAGGTGAATAATTCATTAAAGTCCAGTTCCAGACACAGCAGTGATGTGCTGGGTCCTCTTCCTTTTTTGGTCTTCACCAAGCAGTGTCTGGTCTTTAATTCTGCAGAAAGTGGCTATGTGAGGTGCCAGTGTTGCCCTCTGTACAGTAAATGCAGGGCACAGTGGTGACTCCCCGCAGGGGTTGGGCCCATTACGCCCTGCACTCACACTATGTTACCGGTCTCTTGAGTTAATTGGCACAGGACATCATTCAACCTAGAAGACTGAAGAGCCAGAGGCGGCTCTCTAATTAGGCGAGTTAGGCGGTCGCCTAAGGCCTCGCGCTCACGAGGGCCTCGCGGCCGATTAACTCACTTCTGAAGATTCACCGCACCTGACTCTGGCAAGTCCGTCCCTGGGCAGAGGGGAGCTGCATGTTCTTTACTACTGAACTGTGTGCTTCTTTCTGCACTCTGCGCGTTCCTTACTTCTGCACTCTGCGCGTTCCTTACTTCTGCACTCTGCGCGTTCCTTACTTCTGCACTCTGTGCGTTCCTTACTTCTGCGCTCTGTGCGTTCCTTACTTCTGCACTCTGTGCGTTCCTTACTTCTGCCCTCTGTGGGTTCCTTACTTCTGCCCTCTGCGCGTTCCTTACTTCTGCACTCTGTGCGTTCCTTACTTCTGCCCTCTGTGCGTTCCTTACTTCTGCCCTCTGTGCGTTCCTTAATTCTGCCCTTGCGCGTTCCTTAATTCTGCCCTCTGCACTTTGTGCGTTCCTTACTTCTGCACTCTGCGCGTTCCTTACTTCTGCCCTCTGTGCGTTCCTTACTTCTGACCTCTGTGCGTTCCTTACTTCTGTGCGTTACTTCTGCCCTCTGCGCGTTCCTTGTTTCTGTACTCTGCGTGTTCCTCAATTTTGCCCTCTGCGTGTTCCTCACTTTTGCCCTCTGCGTGTTCCTCACTTTTGCCCTTTGCGTGTTCCTCACTTTTGCCCCCTGCGTGTTCCTTACTTCTGCACTCTGTTTTTCTCTCAATTTTAGGGTGTCTCACCAGTCAGTCAAAAATGTCACCAGTCAGCATGACAGGACTATCGGCCTTGCAATTTATGGTAAAAATCACCACTGGGGGTTTTACTTTTTTACTATAAAATGAAAAAAGTACCGTAAATTTCACACAAAAAAAATGTGTCCCTATGTTATGTTATAAAACATTTATTCTTACCCTTATTTGTGGTAAAATATCAAAGCCGGGGTCACGTTGGCTGAATAGACACCAAACATGTCAAGCTTTAAAATTGCGCGCGCCTGCGATATCGCAGCAAACAACCACACTGAAAACTGACCATAGGCGACGCTTAAAACACTTATATTGCTCATCAGTTTAGTGTTATCGTTGATTAATGACCCTACAGTTATTGCTCTCACTCCAACGTTTGCGGTGATGTATAACATGTGCGGCACAAAAGGTGCAATTGTTGTATTTGCACGTAGGCACACCCAAAGCATATCTGCGTGTGTACGTGGGGGGCTTTAAAAAATTGTGTGTGTTTTTTTAAACTTTATTGCTATCACATAGGGGGCTAAGTAGCCCCCTATGTGATAGCCAATTTACATGACAGACCCTCTTTATGTAGACATCAGGGTTCTACAAAACCCCTAATGTCACCTAGGGACGCACCAGAGATCTGCTTCATCAGCTCCTGTAGCTGGACTGTGACACTGAAGGCAGGAAGTGATGTAATAGTCTAAAGCCGCCTCTGCTGAAGACATCCTGTAGCAAAAAAAAAAAAAAGAGTACTGCGGATAACAGCACTGGAGTGAAGTTTATAATTTCTATCATTCTAATCAAGGCAACACTGACTATGCCAGCTCACAAAAAAAAAAACGCCTAAGGCCTTGTTCATACCAAATGCAGACCAGATCCAGAGCAGGTAAAATAGGGCTTGCCGCATTTTTTTCACCTGCTCTGGATCTGATCTGGATCCGCACGCTGCGATGTGAACTGGAGGTCAAAATACCATAGGAATACATTGGACGCAGTTTTGATCCGGTCTGCACCTGCTCTGGTCTGGATCTGCTCCGCGCTTGGTGTGAACAAGGCCTAAAAAGTTCAGATTTAGCAGGATTGTACCACAATGCAACATGCTACAAAACAAATACTAATTTGTAATATAATTACAGTATTTGGTTTATTCGTCAATTTTGTCAAGTTTGCAACTTTTGGTGGGAGTAACTGGGGTAGATCTACCAACAACCATGCCGTGCTCGGGCCTTCCATAAACAATCCACTCAATGTACTGTATATCCAGTCAAGCAGGCCCTTACACTACACTCACTAATTACTAGTTGTAGGAGACTGTAGGCACACTTAGGCCCAGCACACGGTATCAGCAGTAGGAATCAGGCCTACAGAAACCTATTCCTGTATGATGAGCCCTCCCTACCATCTTGTCTCGAACTGTATTGTAATTATAATGTCTTCCCTATATTGTAAAGCGCTGCGCAAACTGTTGGCGCTATATAAATCCTGTATAACAATACTAATAATGAGAGACTTCTCACATACCTTCTGCCTGCAATGAGGTCAGCTGTGTAAGGGCAGGCCAGGCAGGGCAATGAAGCTGCTTCGGGTTTGGAAACCCCATACTATTTTGTCCCAAAGCAGATGCATGGTTTACTAATGCCATAGCTATACTAATATCTTACCTGATTATTTTTCGTAACTGCAGGGGGAAAGGAGAAGAAGTACCCGGCCTTCACACCATCCAAGGCAGCTGAAGGTCGGCCGGCAAAATTGTGTAGCAAAGCTTTCTCAATTCCTGGAATGTTTACAGGAACATGTCAATGCCGGCATTCATTAAACCATCTTTCTCGATATCTTTCATTTGATATCACTTAATTAGGCTATGCAAATATGCAAAAAATAAAATACAATGTGACTGGCAACTAGAATACTGCTGATGCCATATAATCCTCCTGTGTCAGTAGAAGTCTAATGCCAGCTGGAAGCTGTTAAAGGAGAACTATGGGGTCAGTGTTTTTCCCCATAGTTCTCCTTAGAGTAACGGAAGGACACAAACCAGCGTCCTCCCGTTACCCTAAGTTCAGTATACCGCGAGCTACAGCTTGCGGTATACTGAGACGCCGCACCTGGAGCGGATCCCGACTTAGATGACGGGATCCGCCCAGCTGCGTGAGTGACAGCTGGCTCTGCCTATCTAGAGGCAAAGCCAGCTGTACCCGCCCCCTCCCCCGTCCGTTCCGCCAGTCAGCGCTGGCAGATCGGAGCGGGGAGAGGGGAATCCAGCCCCTCCCCCTGTCACGGCAGAGAGCCGTGACAGGATCGAGAGGTGAGGGAACCCGGTATGTGTTTGCTCACCTCCCGATCTACTGAGCCGACCTGTGACAGTCTCATTGTCACAGGTCGGCTAGAACTATGAGGTGAGTGGAAATCACTCATCTCATAGTTCTCCTTTAATTCTGAACTGTGATTTCTCAGTCCAAAGAAGGACAGTGGGAGAAAATCTATTGTATTTTTGCACTGGGTTCTCTAAACACATGTGAGAGGAAAATTCAAAACTAGCTTGCACAGAAACCAACTACAGCTCTACAGCTTCCACTTAACAGTGCAGAGAAGGTGATCCTGGTCCATATAACTCTGGCTACCGTTGCTGATAATGCTTTAACCCTTTTGCTGCCAAGGACGTATGGCATACGGACCTACAAAAGTGCTTCCAGCTGGCCAGCTAAGTATGCCATACGGACCTGGCATTTACAGTTCTACTATAAGCTTTACTATACTATAGTAGAACTGTTCAGCAGACTGTCCCCTTTAAATTAATAGCTGTCATCAGCAGTGCACGGATTGAAAATCAAACCAATAGGAAAAAATTGCAGAAAATTCAAAAATGGCTTGGCCAGCTGATTTGAAAAATGTTCCGGAGGGCTTGGCAGCGAAAGGGTTAAAGGAGAACTATGAGGTGAGTGATTCAATTAAACTGTCACACATCGGCTCAATAGATCGGGAACTGATCGTGAGCGAACACATGCCGTCGCTCGCTCACTTCTCGAACATGTCCATGCAGAGAGCCGTGACTGTCACTCACGGCTCCCGCAGGGATTCCCCCCCCCTCCCTGCTCCGATCCTCCAGCGCTGACTGGCGGAATGGACGGGGGAGGGAGCGGGCACAGCTGGCTCTGCCTCTAGATAGGCAGAGCCAGCTGTCAATCACGCAGTTAGGTGTATCTCGTAAGTAATGTCGGGATCCGTCCCGGGTGCGGCGGTCTCAGTATACCGCGAGCTGTAGCTCGCGGTATACTAAGCTTTGGGTCACGGGAGGACGCTAGTTTATGTCCTCCCGTGACCCATAGGAGAACTATGGGGAAAAGCACTGACCCCATAGTTCTCCTTTAAGCTTAATGGCCCATTCACACCATTACGCTTTATGTGCACTACAAGGCAGGATCACAGTGCACTAAAAACACGATATGTGTTTCCAAACATAATGGTGTAAATAGACCCTTTGTCATATAGCTCCTATAGTGTCCTTTATGTGCACTGTTTAACATCCCCTCTTTCCCCCAAAATCACGGTAATGATAACTAGTGGGTGACTCCAATCTGCTGACTAGACAATAAAAGAGCAGCAGTATTTTAATAACTTCATCCCATTGCTCTCCACTCCTCTAAGCATGTATAGTGTTAGGCTGGCAGCACTGTGCAAAGCAATACACCAAGCTCAAAAGTGCTCTGAAATATTCAGGGATAAAAGATATAACAGTCAGTCCAAAAACAGAACGGAAACTGCAGAATCTGTAGATTTGGGACTTCTCCATCCAATAATGTTATAACTTTAAACTATTCGGTAAGTCTTACCCTGTTCTTTCAAGAATTCTATTGTTTGTCTTCCAGCTGAGCGGGAATGGACATTTCTATTAAAGTCAAAATTGAATGTTAAAAAAAAGTTAATGTTAGAAAGAAAAAACACTCAAAACCAAAAGGCAGAGAGACAAGTGTCTGTCCTTGAACCCTGTGAAAGCCACCTTGGCATTCTGCATGAATTGGCTGATGCTGATAGCAAGACATAAGTGGTCATACTTCCCTCCAACTTCTTCCTTGAAGAAGGAAAAAAAAATCAGTTTCCACTTCCACAGAGGTTTACTGTTGTACATCTAGCCCAAGCCTCCAAGTACAGATGAGCCAAAACTAATGAGGTTTGCATTTCTGGGGCTGCGAAGGAGTTCAGGTCAGGCCACCTGGTACTTTAAGACTCCTTGATACAGCCTGCTAATTGCTATGCACATCAAACATCTGATTGTAGGAAAAAGAATGACTATTATCATCAGACAACCTTCCCTTCACCCAATCTGCCTATCTCCAGTGCATGTCATAAAATGCCAACGGATTTGTAATTCTCATCATCAGCTATTTTACTTGACTGTTACTTTTACTATTACTATAACATTTTCATTTTACAAATAGATATTATGTACAGGGTGCAACCACGCCAATGGTGTCACATCTTCTAAAGAAAAAGCATAAAGAAATTGTTTGCTTTCAGACTTTCTCTCTCTAACTGAATCTCCATAGGACCTGTTTGAACAGAGCAGGTAGGGGAGGAGGGGAGAGGTATAAATTACTGTTATGTCTCATTCAGTTGTTTGTGTATACTGTAGTTTGAGCTATAGAGCTCTGTAAGCAATACAAAAAAGCAAAGCAGATAAAAGAAACTATGATGTGTTCAGTTTTTTTTAAATGGATGATTTACATTTATACTATATACTGTAGATTTAATCTTTCATTTAGAAATAGGCATATAACACATGACTCGGGACTTCCTGAGCATTATGTGTTATCTGAAGGAAGTGTACATTAGCAGTCATCTCTTTTCAGGCAATGCTGACTCTCTGAAACTTTAGACAGAGAGATTCAGGAGGGAGGGGGAGTGAAGAGGGTGGAGACACTGCTCTCACTTCTTCAATTGTGTGTGTACATTTAAGTTTCAACTTTTAAGGTCTGAAACCGGTAGGCTTTTTCTACACAAAAATATGCAAAGAAAAATGTGAAAACGAGCCTAAAAAGTATTTTTTTTTGCCTTGGACATAATAGACAAAAGAAAATATAATTCCCTTTAAGACACATTTCAGACGTCTATACTGACACAGGCAGATCCCATTGTTTTGCAAAATCCAGTTGTAGTTTTAAAACCTTCAGCTGCTCTTCTCTCTCTTTAGCAGTTGGAGTAAGCCAAGGGGTGAAGTCTAAGCCAACCTAAGGAAAAGAAAATTGACAAATGAAAAGAAATGATAAATAGAGATGGATGCTATATTAATCACAGATGAAAAAAAGGAATGCAGCCCGTCCGTTCAATAAGATGCTCATTAAAAACCGAAGTGCATTTTTATGTATGAATGACTTTACTATATCCTTAACTGACATATGGATAGTTCCAGCATGCTACTTTTGTGTAAAGCACAATGATCAATCTGCCCATGCTACAGCAGCAGGAATGCCTTGCATTTAGGGCCTCTACACCATCCGATGTGCTATGCTGGGACCGGTGCCCTATGTGTACAATTGGTTGTATTTACACTAGTGACCCTGACACTGGCGAGAACTCAGCAGCAACAGAATGTCTCAAATGTGCAGGGATAATTGTTAGGATCCAAAGCGCCTCCAGGTGGCACTGGAGCTAAGCCTGCAGTTCCTGTGCTCACTTGCAGGTGTCTCCAGGAAGCCAGGAACTGTTAGGTACCAGACCACCACTGGGTAATGCTGGAACCTGCAGCTCCAGTGCTCACCTGCGGGTGTCTCCCAGGTGCCAGTACTTAGCCATCACCTGGTGCTTCCTGGGAGGATATTTAAACCCTCCCTGCAGTCAGGATGATGGCTCAGTAGCCTGCTATCATTTCCTGTGTGTCCCGAACCCTGTTACCTGTTTAAAGTCCGGAGCCCTGTACCCTGTTTGCAGTCCTGAACCTTGTTCCCTGTGTGCAGTCCTGAACCTTGTTCCCTGTGTGCAGTCCTGAACCTTGTTCCCTGTGTGCAGTCCTGAACCTTGTTCCCTGTGTGCAGTCCTGAACCTTGTTCCCTGTGTGCAGTCCTGAACCTTGTTCCCTGTTTGAAGTCCTGAACCTTGTTCCCTCTTTTGCAGTCCTGAACCCTGTTCCCTGTTTTGCAGTCCTGAACCCTGTTTTGCAGTCCTGAACCCTGTTTGCAGTCTTGTTACCTGTTTTGCAGTCCTGTTGTTAATACAAATAAACTGTATATAAACACAAACTGCCTTGTCCGGTGTGGTCATACGTGTTTGGTCAACCTGTGTGGGTACCTGTATACGGTGTGGGGACACCTGTGCCGGTACCCCTGACAATAACACTCCATTGCATATATTATACCCACGCTGCTTGAATGAGCGAGAGAGCAACAAATATAAACCGGTAAGTCTTGAAATTCCAATGTAGAGCCGCAAATCCGACAGTTCATAAAAGGATCAGATTAATTGAAAGTTCATACCATCCAAGTACCCAGCAGAATCATCCCACACTAATCCTACAGCCTCCAGAGGGTCTAGATTGGCGTGGGATGATTTTGTTGTGTACTTGGATGGTATGAACGTTCAATAAATCTGATTCTATTATGAGCTGTCGGATGTGCGGCTCTACGTTGGAATTTCAGGATTTTGTTATGCCAGCACTTATGTTTGAAGTCTGTGCCTGAGTGGCGTGACTGGTTGGGTCGGTGTTGTCTGACTTTGGGGATTGAGCAGTGTATATTTTGAAATTCAATGACAAACCAGTATGTGTTTCAGTGCGCTGCTGTGTTCTCTCCATTACCAGGATCACTAATGGTGGTAACACTACTTGGTGCTTAGCACATGAGCATTACAATATGTACGCTTTTTCCCAAATGAAAATCACATTCATGATTAGAATTTTTGTTGTCCAGATAAGAAGCGAGAAACATTTTCCACCCTGTTCCTTAGATTTTCCTCGTCACTACAGCCAAAATGAATGTCAATTGGACCCAACAGACCATTGGAAAATCGAGCAACTGTTCAGAAAATTAAAATTTCCAATGAAACTCTCCTGTTTTATGGCCAGCTTAACAGAAAAGTGTGCTGGGGAATTTTGTACTGGTTTGTATATTGTGATAGCCATGAGTACCTTTCATTGTTTGCTAGTTTTAAGTTGACCTAAGAGGCTGCCATTCTTGCTTTGCTGAATCTGCCTGACACAAAAGTGGCCGTGTACAAGGACCATTGTGCAACCTTTTGACAATATCACACTCACTGGTTGGAGCAGATACAAACTACTGCAGGGCATAGTAGTTTATGAAAGGTATAAGAAGTTTGAGGTTGCCAGTTTTAAATACCAGTTTTGGTCAAACAGTTTAAAGGAGAACTACGAGGCGAGTGCTTTTCACTCACCTCATAGTTCTAGCCGACGTGTCACAATGAGACTGTCACAGGTCTGCTTAGTAGATCGGGAGGTGAGCGAACACATACCGGCGTTTGCTCGCCTCTCGATCCTGTCACAGCTCTCTGCCGTGACAGGGGAGGGGCTGGATTCCCCGCTCCGATCCGCCAGCGCTGACTGGGGGAACGGACGGGGGAGGGGGCGGGTACAGCTGGCTCTGCCTCTAGATAGGCAGGGCCAGCTGTCAGTCACGCAGCAGGGTGGATCCTGACATAATTGTCGGGATCCGCTTCAGCTGCGGCGTCTCAGTATACTGCGAGCTACAGCTTGCGGTATACTGAGCCTAGGGTGACGGGAGGACACTAGTTTTCGTCCTCCCGTTACCCTAAGGAGAACTATGGGGAAAAGCCTAAACCCCATAGTTCTCCTTTAAGGACCAAAGCAATTTTTGCTATGTGTGTGTTCAGATGCAATTTCCATCTTTCTCATTTATTGCACCAACTGACGGGGAGGAGGCGGGTACAGCTGGCTCTGCCTCTAGATAGGCAGAGCCAGCTGTCACTCACGCAGCTGGGCGGATCCAGACATAATTGTCGGGATCCGCTTCAGCTGCGGCGTCTCAGTATACCGCAAGCAGCAGCTTGCGGTATACTGCGGCGTCTCAGTATACCGCGAGCTACAGCTCGCGGTATACTGAGCCTAGGGTGACGGGAGGACGCTAGTTTGTGTCCTCCCGTTACCCTAAGGAGAACTATGGGGAAAAGCCTTAACCCCATAGTTCTGCTTTAAGGGTATATTTATAAAAGATTCACAGAATGAACAGCTCTGCGAACGTCTGAGTTTTAGATTCAGGGTGCTTTACAGCCGCTAGATGGCGCCAAGGAGCAAAGGAAAGTCCTATACTCCCTGGCTCCACCTGGTGGTTGCGAATTAAAAAATCAGATGATTGCAGAGCTATTCGTTCTGCGAAACGTTTCATAAATACATCCCAGTTTGGCCAAAACTAATATTTAAAACTGGCAACCTCAAACTTCTTATACCTCTCATAATCCACTGTCCTGCAGTAGTTTATATCTCTGCTCCTCCCACACTGTAGTAATGAAGGTGTCACCCCAATTTTTGTTTATTCAACACTAGGGATGCACCGATACCGGTTTTTCGGTATGGAATACGAGTACCGATACTTATTTTTCGGTACTCTTCGATACCGAGTACCGATACCGGTACTTCCGGTAGCATAGAGCCGTCTTCCCGGGCAATCAGGAAGGTTACTTGATTTGCCGGGAAGCCGACTCCATTCTTTTTGGTCGGCTGGATGCTTATTGGCCGGGAAGCCGGCTTCCCAGCCAATTGGCATCGAGGCCGGCCAAACAGATCTAACTATATGGCGACACGACCCCCACCCTGCAGGCACCTAATTCCCCTCACATAGATCCTTAGCATTCTTTAACGTACCAGTTCCTCAGCCAGCTGGGCAGACACCGCTCTTCCGAATCTGCCCATGTCTCCTGTGTGTTCAGCGCCCACGTGATCGGCCCTCAGCCTGCTACTGCGCATGCGCAGACTGCCCAGCGCTCTCATTCAGAAATCCTGTGCATGCGCAGTAGCAGGATGAGCGCCGATCACGTGAGCGCTGTGCACACAGGAGATGCAGATCTGGCCGAGGGACTGTTACGTTAAAGAATGGCCCCAGTGCTGCAAGACAGAAGTGCTGCTACTAAGCCACTGTAACATTATGGTTTTACAAGCAACTATGTAGTGCAAGGGCCTACCTGACTGCCTGAAATTGAAGACCTGCACACAGGGGCGTAACTAGAAATCACAGGGCCCCATAGCAAAATTTTGTATGGGGCCCCGTGATTGCTAGTTATGCCACTTGCAGAGCCCACCATAGACCCTCTATGGTGGGCTCTGCAAGGTCTCAGTTGCGCTGTACGTCTCTTACCTGTCACCTCCGTGGTCGCCGCCGCCGGGCCCCTGCCTCCTCTTCCGTTCCCGGGCTCCGCCTCCTTCTTTCGCCTGGCCCCGCCTCCTCTTACATCACTGGCCCCACCTGCTCTTAGATCGCTGGCCAGTGATGTGAGAGGAGGCGGGGTTGCTGTTAGGCGGGCCCCGCCTCCTTCTTTACTGCAAATGCTGGTGTAAACGGCCTATTCTGCCGCATCTGCTGGCTGTCAGTGACACAGCTCCGCAGCGGCTGTGTGGGACAACGTTCTCCTTCACAGCAGCTGCTGAGCTATGTCAGTGACAGCCAGCACCCGAGACGCCATAGCGACCCAGGCGGCCCACACGGCATCAGAGGGATGCCGGGCCCCCCTGTGCAAGGGCCCCATAGCGGCCGCCTGGGTCGCTATGGCGATTGTTACGCCACTGCCTGCACACTACATAATGGTTAATAAAACTAAAGGAGATTGTACAATTAGACTATAAGTTGTAGAGTATCGGGGACTTTACACTTTTAAAAGTGTGCCTAGTCCTCCTAGCCCTGTTACATGGAAATTCTGAAGAAAACAGTTCCCTATTAATATTATCCAATCTGCCGGGTTGTGATTCAATGTAACGCTGCCACAGTTACACTTCCTTACCTCTCCTATAGCAACCAGATCCTTTTGGTACTTTTCAAACCACAAAAGGGCGGCTTCCAAATCCTTCAAACAAATAGACAATGAAGAAGACAGATGAAGACATTCATAGAACCAAAATACAGTGGGGGGAATTTATCAAAACTGGAGCAGACAAAATCTGGAGCAGCTGTGCATGCTTCTCTCTACAGTTTGTTCAGTTAAGAATTGAAAATGAAAGAGAGAAACTGATTGGTTGCTGTGCACAGCTGCTCCAGATTTTGTCTGCTCCAGTTTTGATAAATTCCCCTCAGAGTATTTTCAGTGAGTATAATTTGAGTCTCCATTACTTTAAGCGAGCACATACTTTAAATCATTATTGCAGCGTTTTCTTTACAGTGCTCTGCTAATGCATTTTGAATCGGAGCTAAAACTGGGCTATCTCCCTGCCCCATGGGAACGTGTTGGGCCAATCACCAATCCCAAGTGTTGTCACATGGGATGGGTCACATGCAGTGGCAGACCTAAGGAACAAAGGGCCCTGGTGCAAGATATTTTTTTGTCGTTTGTCGTTTTTCGCACGTAGGCGCTCCGACGCTTGTGTATCTGGGGGCGGGGGACTTAAAAAATGTTTTCACATTTTTTAATTTTTTTTTTATGTTACTTTAATTTTTAAATACTTTTTTTCTGTACACTAACCCTATTGGTATTACATAGGGGACTAACAAGCACCCTGTGTAATAGCAGATAGGGTGTGACAGGTCCTCTTTATGGAGGCATCAGGGGTCTTTTAGACGGAGGAGAGATCAGCGGCTGAATCTCTCTCTGATCATTGGCTCAGTGGCCACTGACTCAGTGGCCACTGCGCGGGGGGGGGTACCACATGGTACAAAGGATCCGGCGGATGTTCAGACACCAGATCGATTGTAAGTTACACAGCAATCGCCTGCTGTTAAAAGCAGTACCACTTCTGCAGGGCGCAGTCTATAGACGTACTGCGGCCCGGAAGTGGTTAAAGTGACATTAAAGTCAATTTTTTCCCCCTCCCCAATTTAATTGCCAGCACTTACCTTAACTGATGTCTCCTAATCCGATCTTCTTCTTTCCTGATGTTTTCATCTGTCCCTCCAGCGGTGCAGCGGGTCTCCCATCCAGCGCCGACTCCTCTGTCCTTGCTGGCACTTCCTGTCCCACGTTGTCTGCATGCTGGTGCACGCGTCCATAGACTTACCTTGTGTCTCTCCTCGTCTCCCGGACAAAAAATCCGAACTGCGCATGCGCCCGCCCCAAGATGCTTTGCGGCCACCTGAGCAGTTTCGGATTTTTGGACGGGAGCGCGCGGCAAAGACGGGGTAAGTTTAAACCGCTGTTAAAGCGGGTTTTTTTTTTCTTCAACTTTTTGCATATATCTACTGCTTGCTACACTCATATATATGCAAAAAAGCCGGAGGGTTTAATAACCATTTAATACTCACCTGATCCCTGGAACGACCGACCAGCACAGCGCCCCGACTCTCACGCTGTCATTATATGCATACAGATCGTGCCGGTTACTATTTAAACCGGCGCGCTGTGTGCAGCTTCTGAGAAGATACGCTGTTAGCGTAGCGGGGAAGCCTGCTGCGCATTTTGCATCACTCCCGCTACTCTTATATAGTATCTTCGCAGAAGCAG
>NW_017306269.1:2964251-2995266 GCF_000935625.1 Nanorana parkeri
GGGAACATAAAATAAAACATTTTTTTTAATACTCACCTGATCTGATCCCCCGACAAGCGCAGCGTCCCGGCTCTCACGCTGTCATTATATGCATACAAAGCGTGCGGGTTACTATTTAAACCGGCGCGCTGTGTGCAGCTTCTGAGAAGATACGCTGTTAGCGTAGCGGGGAAGCCTGCTGCGCATTTTGCATCACTCCCGCTACGCTTATAGCGTATCTTCTCAGAAGCTGCACACAGCGCGCCGGTTTAAATAGTAACCCGCACGCTTTGTATGCATATAATGACAGCGTGAGAGCCGGGACGCTGCGCTTGTCGGGGGATCAGATCAGGTGAGTATTAAAAAAAATGTTTTATTTTATGTTCCCTGGAACATAAAATAATTAAACATTTAAAATTTTATTTTGCAAAATGTCACCTTACCTTAGCCTGGTGGTCAGTGGGGCTCCCTGGACCCTGGTTGTGGGGCCGCAGCTGCTCCATCCCTCTGCCGCCTTTCTGTACACTCCCAGCCAGTGGTGTAGCGAGTGTGGGGTGGGGGGCGCCTGCCCGGGCGCAGGGGAGACCTGACCGTGCGGCCGTCACCGCAGCTCCCGGTCAGACCGCCCGCATCAGACCCGGCTCTCTAATTGCCTGCTGCTCGCTCCTGAAGTGGGTTCTCTGGAGGCCCCCTGCGGGCGGCCCTCTACAGTGCCTGTTTAGGTGGAAGGCCCCCCCCAGGCTGAGGCCCCGGCCGCACCGGCGGTAGTTCCGCCACTGGTCACATGCTCCCCCATACGCAAAAGTACCGGGTAACTCAGTTGCTCCTGGCAGCTTAACGGAGCAGCGTGGAAGAGGAGAGAATGTATAAGAGGAGAGAGTGTATAGTGCTGGGGATGGGGAAGGATTTATTATTTATTTATTAGTGGTATGTCTATAGCGCCAACAATCTACACAGCACTTTACATAGTGCTCATTCACATCAGTCCCTGCCCTCAAGGAGCTTACAGTCTAAGGTCCCTATCATGCATGCATACAGGGCCAATTTAGAAAGGAGCCAATTAATCTTCCATGTTTGGAGTGTGGGAGGAAGCCGGAGTACCCGGAGGATATCTACGCAAGCCCAGGGAGAACATGCAAACTCCTTGCAGATAGTGTCCGGACCAGGATTTGAACCGGGGACCCTCAGTACTAACCACTAAGCCACTGTGCTACCCAGAAGCTGTTGTTTTGCCGTGCATGTACAAAGCACAGGTTGGCATGAATCCTTTTACTGTCATGGGCATAAGTACTATGTCCGTGGTCCCGGTGGCTGCAGATGCTGGGGAATTGGTTTATACTCCCTCAGCCAGCTGTCTGCTTTGCTGTGGAAGTAATGCATGTCAGCTGGAAAAGCAAACGCTTTTTAACCTGCCTGCTTAAAGGGCGCCTGTGCTGAGAGAATATGGAGAATACTCCCTCTAAAAATGCAGCTCTGACAGCAGAAGTCATTGAACAGAAACTGCCAGTTAATGACCTGACAATCACATTGGCAAATTTGGCTGACTGTCCTTTAAATGTACCAACCTTCATCGTGACACTGCGGGGACCATCTCCATTATTCTGAATAGGGTGAACCCCAAAACAAGGCATCAGAAAACCTGGATAGCTGTAAAATGAATGGAAACAATCAGCATACTTGTACAACAAAGAATTCACCAATAAAACACAATCTGTATGAATTCACCGTGAGGGCATTGGAGGTGTGGTGGACCTGGTATAATTATGATTCTCACTGATCATTGTGACTTGGCCGGAGTTTTGTTAGGGTTAGAAGAGACCATATGTGATCATTAAAGGAGAACTATGGGGTTAGGGCTTTTCCCCATAGTTCTCCTTAGGGTAACGGGAGGACACAAACTAGCGTCCTCCCGTCACCCAAAGCTCAGTATACCACGAGCTACAGCTCGCGGTATAGTGAGACGCCGCAGCTGGAACGGATCCCGACATTACTGTCTGGATCCACCCAGCTGCGTGAGTGACAGCTGGCTCTGCCTATCTAGAGGCAGAGCCAGCTGTAACCGCCCACTCCACAGTCCATTCCGCCAGTCAGCGCTGGAGGATCGGACACGGGAGGGGGGGATCCCTGCAGGGAGCCGTCACGGCTCTCTGCAAGGATAGATCGAGAAGTGAGCGAGCGCCGGTATGTGTTCGCTCACTTCCCGATCTACTGAGCCGACCTGTGACAGTTTCATTGTCACAGGTCGGCTCAGATTATGAGGCTGAGTGAAAATAACTCACCTCATAATTCTTCTTTAATACAAGGGAGGCTTTATCAGTATTGAGGGGCCATCCATACTACAAGTCAATTGCCCTACACGTTATCCAGCAATAAGAAGCACAGCATGAGGTAGGTCCATTCATTCTGAATAGGCTGGCAGCAGACCTTAATGCTGAACTCCAGGCAGGGCATAAAAGACACAAATGAATGCAGCTCTCATGGGACTTGTAGTTCCACCACAGTTGGAGTGCTGAGATTGCTCACCCCTGACCTACAATATAGAGATATCTGCACATTGCCTGGGACTGCTCTCCTTGGAATCAAAGCACTGCCAGTACTCAGCTGTACCCTCCTCATACCTTTCTGAAAGTCGAATAAGCCTTTCAAACTCTCTGCTGTGTTCTGTAACAGAAACCAGAGCTCGGACTCCTTCCTGACAAAACACAAAGTGATAAAAGTGTCGTTATTGTCTATTTGACTCCCAACATCAAATCACAGCTTTGCTTACCTTCCTGGATCTCTCCAGCATGTCCTCTGTGTCCTGGAAAAGGAAATATCAGTTGTTAGTTTTAGTGGTTTTATAAATACACAAAAAGAGGCGCACAGCGGGGTCCTCTGCTCTTATGGTTTATTTGATCAATTGTTACCTTGGAACAAACATTTGTGGAAAGGCTAAATTGGAAGAATGAATGAATGAATGAATGACAACAGGGATCAGCGGAAAGGAAAAACATCCCAGGTCACGGCACAAGAGAGAAATGTAGACAATGACGCGGAGAGGGATTTGTTCTCCTTTTAACTTCCTGACCGGTGAATTGGTCGGGTTCACAGGCCACGCCATTGTTTCAATGTTATTCTGGACTCATACAGAGCTCCTCGATTCCCATCACCAGGATATACCTTGAATTGTTAACATCACAGCTCTTAGCTTGCTAAACTATACCTTAAATGATCTCTCCTCTGTTCAGCAATAATTCAATATTCAAGCACAACTTCAGGCACAACTTATTTTTTCCAGTATTCAACAAAGTGAGTAATATATCATATGTCCAGTAATTATAATTGTTGTCTGTATCCTGCTTGGAGATATATCTCCTCATTTCCTGAAATAGTGACATCAGGACGAGAAATGAGAGGGTACAGAGCTCGTCAGGACAAAAAATGAGAAGGTACGGGTGTTACCGATACAAGAAATGAGCGGTTACAGGTGACACCAGGACAAGAAATGAGAAGGTACAAGTGACACCACTACAAGAAATGAGCGGTTACAGGTGACACCAGGACAAGAATTTAGAGAGTACAGGTGACACTACTAAAAGAAATGAGAAGGTACAAGTGACACCAGGACAAGAAATGAGAGAGTACAGGTGACACCACTAAAAGAAATGAGAAAGTACAAGTGACACCAGGACAAGAAATGTGAGGGTACAGGTGACACCACTAAAAGAAATGAGAAGGTACAAGTGACACCAGGACAAGAATTTAGAGAGTACAGGTGACACCACTATAAGAAATGAGAGGGTACAGGTGACACCAGGACAAGAAATGAGGGAGTACAGGTGACACCACTATAAAGAAATGAGAGGGTACAGGTGACTCCACTACAAGAAATGAGAGAGTACAGGTGACACTACTAAAAGAAATGAGAGGGTACAAGGAATTAGAGAGTACAGGTGACACCAGGACAAGGAATTAGAGAGTACAGGTGACACCAGGACAAAGAATTTGAGAGTACAGGTGACACCAGGACAAAGAATTTGAGAGTACAGGTGACACCAGGACAAGAAATTAGAGAGTACAGGTGACACCAGGACAAGGAATTAGAGAGTACAGGTGACACCAGGACAAGGAATTAGAGAGTACAGGTGACACCAGGACAAGGAATTAGAGAGTACAGGTGACAGCAGGACAAGAAATTAGAGAATTAGAGTACAGGTGAAACCAGGACAAGGAATTAGAGAGTACAGGTGAAACCAGGACAAGGAATTAGAGAGTACAGGTGACACCGGGACAAGAAAGAGTACAGGTGACACCGGGACAAGAAATTAGAGAATACATGTGACACCAGGACAAGGAATTAGAGAATACAGGTGACACCAGGACAAGGAATTAGAGAATACAGGTGACACCAGGACAAGAAATTAGAGAGTACAGGTGACACCGGGACAAGAAATTAGAGAGTACAGGTGACAGCAGGACAAGGAATTAGAGAGTACAGGTGACAGCAGGACAAGGAATTAGAGAGTACAGGTGACACCAGGACAAGGAATTAGAGGGTACAGGTGACACCAGGACAAGGAATTAGAGAGTACAGGTGACACCAGGACAAGGAATTAGAGAGTACAGGTGACACCAGGACAAGGAATTAGAGAGTACAGGTGACAGCAGGACAAGGAATTAGAGAGTACAGGTGACACCAGGACAAGGAATTAGAGAGTACAGGTGACACCAGGACAAGGAATTAGAGAGTACAGGTGACACCAGGACAAGGAATTAGAGGGTACAGGTGACACCAGGATAAGGAATTAGAGAATACAGGTGACACCAGGACAAGGAATTAGAGAATACAGGTGACACTAGGACAAGAACACAGAAAGAGAGAGAAAAGAAACCCCCACAACGTAAATGAAATATCCGCTTTGACTGCTGCCACATTAGAGGACATTGTCATGTAAGAGATTCCCGGGGATCTGACCACACACCTTACAGTATAATAGCACAAAGCTATTTATAAACATAAATCAGAACTTCAAATGCAAAATGTTCTCAAAACATTTCACAAAAGTGTTTAAGGGTTTAATTACAGGAAATCTGTCTTTAGAGACACATGTTGGCTGCCATGACAGACCTCTGCTTCTGACCATGTCCATTGCCTGGCTGTTATATGGACTCCCTTGTAATCACTGACCTGGAAAAGTATGCCGATTAGGACCGCTGACTTTACTAGAACTTTCCAGATCTTCATACTGACTACGGCTATTGTTTTTGATTTCACATCGGTGACACAGCAGGAAGTGAAAGGAAACCTGCCAAAAGTGGGGGAATTCCCCTGGATTCACACCTTTGCATTTTACCCTCAGATTCATTTTCCATTAAGTAAATAGAGAAGCTTTAAAACACGTCACCAAGCATTCATGTGTGTTGTCACAGGTGCTCAATGTGTGTTGTAATGCACTGAATGTCAACACACGGCGTGCTTATGTGCGTCATGACGCATCAATGTGCATTATGATGCTGGTCGACGCGTGTCTTAAGGCATGCATTGGGGTGCGTTTTCATTGATTTCAATGGAAATGTGCTCAATGTGTGTTGTAATGCACTGAATGTCAACACACATCGATATGCATCATGGCGTGCTTATGTGCGTCATGACGCATCAATGTGCATTATGATGCTGGTCGACGCGTGTCTTAAGGCATGCATTGGGGTGCGTTTTCATTGATTTCAATGGAAAGCGCAATCAAGCAACAAAAGTGTGAATCCAGTCTTTGACAAATGTCCCCAGAACAGATGTCCCCAGTGGAAGATTTCCCCTGACTTACTGTTCTAGTGACGACTCTAAGGCTTTAAATTTCCCATGACTTTTAGACCCAGTGACAGTGGTCACCAGGACAAATACAGAGGTGAATCTAGCCATTGGGGACACAGACCGCAACAAAAACTTGACAGGTCTAATTTATTTGACTGATCACATATGACTATACAGTAATCTATAACAAACCTATCTCAGCTTGCTGTCACTGTCACAAAGTGTGTAGTGACAACATTCTAAGAATTGTCCACTAAGAAACTTCGAACCTGTCACTAAGCCCTGTAGTCATAAACCTTAACAACGTTTACCAGCAAGAACTTGTCTGCACTGAAGTAGACATCTTGGCGGCGCCATTTGCCTTAGCCGCTATGCATTTTAGTCTCCACAAAAATGTCCGCTACTTTGATCTTTGCACGTAATATTAAAGACAATATTTAAACACCGTATTGTCGGCGAACGGATGACCGTTTTCCTTATATTATAAATCTCCAAAACTGCCATGGTTACCTGTAGAAACTCATCAGCTGTCACATGACAGTGACAGTCTATAAAACGCGCAGCCATTCTTCCTATCGCTTTTCACAGGCACGGGGAGCGGGCTTTGGAGTAAAACCGCTCGTGGGGGGTGTGGCCTCCTGGCGGGAGGGATTTCCGCTGTACGCAGCTATATTGACAGGGGCGGAGACATTGTGTGCACGTGGTTGACAGCTGTCGAATCAGAAATGATTTCTAGTGGTTGAGGGTTTCCATTGTAATGTATAATCATATAAATCTTACTCACACCTTGTACAATCCGATTGTATTCTGTGTGATTGAATGACAGGTTTAAGGTTCATTCACTGATTCATAGCTCCAAACTGTGCCTCGATTCAGAGGGACTGCCCATTCTTTTTAAACTAAATCCCTCTGTCACTCTTCAGTTATCCTTTTTTAGGGTCTGACCTTAAAGTGGAACTCCAGGCACAAGCATCTTTTTCTTAAACACGAGTTCCAAGTCATCATGTGATAGTGTCTATAAATAAAATACATACACACATATACTATTATATTATCCAATATGCCTTATTCTTTCACTGATTTCACAAACAATAAAAGAAACCTGTTTAATACATTTGGCTCTCTGTCCAAGTAGCAGGTCTGGTCGAAATTTTTAAGGGCTTTCGAACACAATTAGCTGACTCAATGATGACATCATCAAATGCTCCAATTCAGAATTTTATATGACATACTGAGCCGGCCGCAATGCAGTCCGGAACGCACTGTGTCTGGTGTAAATGAGGCCTAAAGGCAACAAAACTCTCAGCACTAGAAATCGCATTCACTTCAATGGCCCCTGTTGACATGTCGCAAGCTGTACAACGCAGAACGCTGGAAAAAGCATATGAGCTTGAAAATGTTGAGCCTAGGTTTGAACGGAGCCTTATGTAAAAGTACAGCACTACTCTACTGAAGATAAAGCTACAAGGGCTTGGGGTGAAGATCGGTGAGTGGGAGATGATATACAGCCTGATCTCCATTCATATATCTTCCCTACAAGTAGACTGTGGCTGCTTCCTGTATAACATGACTCATGGGTTTCACACGTCTTTCACTCTTCTCCAGCCTCCAACTACCAGCTAAGAACACAAAACATTGTCCCCACGTCTACAAAACAATATTTCTTTATTTGTGAACAGCTTGTTGCAGTTTGGGAAATAGTTTGATGGCATTCTTTGTAGTTATTTCAATCACTTCTCCCAGGGAGATCCCTTTGGTTTTAGCGATGTATTCAGCAGCAAATGTGATATTTTTGGGCTCGTTTCTCACCTGTTAAAAATATGTAAAATTAATAGTAAACCTGAAATCAAATTTTATGTGCTTATTGTTAAATTCTTTGAATATGGTAATAATCTTTAGACTTATTCCTTCTACTGACAAAGTCACATCCTTAAAGCTAACAGAACTCCGCACAAAGGATTCTATTTCCGTCCTTCACCTGATAGCAAGGCTGAAGTCACTACGAAGGGCTTTCTGACCAATAGATTCTTAAAGCCTGAAGCCCGGTTCACACTGGGGCAATACGTGACCACGCGGCAATTCTTTTCTAATCAGATAGAAGGCTTGTTGCAATCCTTACCGGAGATCCCGTATTCGGGGAAGGGTGATTGGAATGACTGCGGATGGCACCGCCAGTTGCAAATAGTAAAAGAGAAACATCACTAGCACACCAAATTCCTTAAAGGATCATCAATCGTATATTTATTGGAGACTTATGTCAGATACACAAGATACACAAGTTTTCGGGGCCACGCAGGCGCTATGCTATGCCTGATGAAGGGACCCTGCGTGGCCCCGAAAGCGCTTGTGTATCTGACATGAGTCTCCAATAAAGCTACGATTGATTATCCTTTAAGGAATTATTTTCTAATGGCACCCCAGTCGCAGCAGGCAGATCGCGGCTGAACAAAACCAAGCATTGAAAAAAGGTAAATGTGTTGAATAAACACAATCTACATAAGTAAATGTTAAAAAGGTAAAACAGTCTCCAGTAAATTGCTGTGCAAGGCAAAAAAAAAAAACAACAACACAAGGGAATTACGGAATTACTGTGCGTTTATATATTGATCAACTGAAAAGACTATCAAAGATTCAGACAAAAAACAAAAATAAAATGGTAAATAAAAGAAAATACCTGTTTTTCCGGACCCAGAGCTGGAGAGTCTGTTTCCAGACACATGTTTTCCAGAGGAAGTTGTTTCACTAGTTTCTGCTTCTTAAGCAAGGAAAGACTGAATCACATATGATATCACATTCAAAGCTTTCTACCCCTTTACATTCCAAAACTCAGTTATCATGATCACAAAGCACTAAGGCACATCAGCATTATAAGCAGACATTTAAGCTGAACTCCAGGCAGGTAGAGAAAAATCATCAACTCTATATACCGGTATTTACTGTATAAAAATTGTATAATGGATTTTTTTTAAATGCAACTGGTCTATGTACCTTCATTTGTTCCAACATCAGCCTACTGTAAAACTCTGTACAGCACAACTGGGAGACAGAGTCAACACTAGGTGCTAATCTGGATCTGCTGAAATGCACATGTGATCCCTATGATAAAGTCTGTTGGGAGTGAGGTCCTGGGGGGGCGTGTAATGTCAGGTACAATAAATCTTAATACATGCAGAAAGTTGGAGTGTGGCTTCGTTCTTTGCAAAGACTTTGCTTTCAGGGCCCATTCACACCATAGTGCTGCATTAATCGCACGGTTCTGTGCGATTAACGCACACCACTGCGTAACGCACAGTTGCGGCGAGGTCTATGCGGTTAACACACACTACAGTGCAACGCACGCTCAGGTACATTGCAGCTGAAGATGTG
Source organism: Nanorana parkeri (assembly GCF_000935625.1). Taxonomy (NCBI): domain Eukaryota; kingdom Metazoa; phylum Chordata; class Amphibia; order Anura; family Dicroglossidae; genus Nanorana; species Nanorana parkeri. The sequence goes on from NW_017306269.1 coordinate 2,973,385, forward strand.
CTTGGGGTGCCATTACATTGAATGGTAACACAACGCACCACCCGTACTATAAAGCACAGTAGGCGCTTTGCATTGTAGCGTGCCATTAATGCAACGTTATAGTGTGAATCCACCCCGAGTCATCAAATACTGACAAGGTAGATGATTACTGAAAGTGATAGCCGAGTGAGCACAGTAATGACTCATCAGAATTCTGCTGCTCCTTCACTGTCCAATCAGATTGTTGGGGATGTGTCCAGACCAAGCTGAACTGCCTAAAATAATGTAAAAATAAAGTGCCAATGGCGAGTCACACACTTAAGCTTTTCTACTAAAATCGGAGGTCACCTTGGTACACAATGTGAGCAATTATGTTGCGCTTGGTAGTGAGCAATGTTCTTACTGTGTCATCTTGCTATTTATATTCAAGTGAAAAATAAAAATAAAAAATTGATGGATAAATGAATAAATGAGTGAATAAAGATTCATAAATTAGTGTAAAATATGTATAATAAATAAATAAATTATTATAATTAGTAAACTGTGTCTTTGTTCTGTTCAATATTTCATTGAACAGAACAAAGACACAGTTTACTAATTATAATAATTTATTTATTTATTATACATATTTTACACTAATTTATGAATCTTTATTCACTCATTTATCCATCAATTTTTTATTTTTCACTTGAATATAAATAGCAAGATGACACAGTAAGAACATTGCTCACTACCAAGCGCAACATAATTGCTCACATTGATCACAGTTATACACATTGTTGCAGCTGGTGTTTTCACATAGTTTTTCCAGCGCAACTAAATTGGTTAAAGTTTTTTACCTTGGTACACAAATTTCCACTAGGTCCTGCAGTTAAGAGCCTGTAAATGAGTAGGCCATAAAATACCACTAGTGTTATTCTAACGATTCAATGACAGCTACAGGTCCAGGTCCTGGCTATGCTGGCTATCAAGTAGGGGTTCCTGGATTACAAGACCAGCTCAACAGAATTAGAAATCTTTTGGTAGATGAAGCAATCCACATTTATTTATTTCGCCTTTGTATTTAGATGCTTGCTTGGAGTTCAACTTCCTGTTCTCCCCTTCAGGCCTGTTTAATCTTTGCACAGACACTTGTGAGTGTTAGTTACTCTCTGCAGTCCCTGAAAGTCCCTAGCTGATGTTCTACTCCTTGTGATAAACTGATAGAGAAACTGAGCCCCATTTTTCTTTTACCTGCTCACTTCTGATGATGGACGGAGGGATGGAAAAGAAAAATCCAGCTTTCACGCCTTCCATTGCCACTGAGGGCTTCCCATCGAATGCATGAAGCAGAACCTTTTCAGCACCTACAAAAAATGAAAAATCCTTTACTGCACTTAATGAATAAATCTGATCTGAAGTCAGGAATATACAGTATATGACATCTAGTCCAGCTATTGTCGTGGACATTTTATTAGGATGTGTTTTTAGTATATTGCAATATTGTCATCATGTCTCTCAGTGTCGGGTTTCTGGGCCACGCTCGATTAGAGCGTGACCTGGATTAATTAGCACTGAGTGTAAACCATTGGAGTGGATATCTTCCTGTGGCGACGCGGCCGCCGTGCACAGAGGTCTCCGCTGGCAAATGGTCCATGTGCTATGCGCTGGGCTGTTGGCGGGGGGAGATTGATGTGCGTGGCGGAGCAGTGTGTTCTTAGCGAATATATGGATGCCGGCCAGGGCCCCTGCGCGATGCACGGATTTATTGGCTTGGCGTGTATGCACTTGCTTTGAGGACATAGTATTATTTAAGATACATATCTGCCTTTATGAAAGAAACGTGCGTTTGTATTTCTAATGCGTTTGATCAGCACGCTGGAAATAGTATGGCATTGTCCCTGCAGATAAGCTCGCATTCATGAGAATCATAGTAAATTTATTGGGCATTGCTCACTGAGCAGTGCTGGATAAGGTTTGCTCCAGTGGTAATTGGAGATTGTGTTTGTGGGTCTGGAAAGATGGCAGCTAGGAAAACATGCGGCTGTGCACACGGGTTTATGGGCTATGCACACTGCTTCTACTATGACACAGACATACACTCCCCTTTCTTTTGTATACATGTGTTTCGTTGGCTGGCTATGATATGTTGGTGTAATGAGGAAGTGATGTTGGTTGTTGACATCGCTTCCTGTTTGACATCACTAAAATAAATAGAGCTTCGGTGGAGGGGACACTCTTGGAACAGAAACTCCACCATGAAAGCACCACCTTTTCTTGACTCTGCACAAGTGTTGCCTTTCCTTGCACAAAAGAGCTTAATACACGTGCTTTTAAATTTGTTTGTGTTTGGCGCACTTTTAATGCGGCATGGATTTGTTCGTTTGGCCCAAGCCAATTTCCAAAACACTATGAATTCTATTCAACCAGAATATGTCCTGATATAATCCTCCAGTAATCCCCTGAACACCAGGACCAAGACTGGAAGGTATCCTCGTTGGGAAGGATTCCCCTTACATCCTGATGACAATCGCCACCACTCTCAACCAGGAGATTTCCACTCACGTGGGCCAAGAACAAAGAGAAAATCTCCCCGACGGGGAAGTAGATACAATGAAACATGCCAGAAGTTCTAACCATCTCCCACTCTATCCAAAACTCAAAAAATAAAGTTTTAACTGGTGTTCTACTTTTTAAGAGAACCTGTCATGAGTGGACTTACGCCAAAGTCTAGACATCCAGTTTTTATTATAATTTCAGCCGTAGCTGTGCAAGATTAAGATTTACCTCCATCAGTAGCTTCACAAACTGTGTCTAGGGATGACCCTTGGTGCTGAAGCTTGCCATACACGTATCAAATTTTGGCCCATTTTGCGTGCTAAATTGGCCAACATTCAATCCATAGGTGAGCCTGCAGGCACCACACGGTTTGCCAAAAGTTGATTTTATCAATCAAACAATGACTGCATCCAATCAGCTGTAGAGGCTAGCTGTCCGAATACAACAGCTGGCAGGGGAGATTCTGCTATTTATGCTGTTTGACGGGGATGGGGAAATTGAGACATTTTTTTGGTTCAGTCTGCGGAGCTGAATGAGAAAAATCATATTGTGTATGGAGGTGAAAGGCCGCCCTCCCCCTAATTTTTCTTTTTGCGTGAAAAGAAGAAAACAAATGAGTCTGGAAAGATGGCAGCTAGGAAAACATGCGGCTGTGCACACGGGTTTATGGGCTATGCACACTGCTTCTACTATGACACAGACATACACTCCCCTTTCTTTTGTATACATGTGTTTCGTTGGCTGGCTATGATATGTTGGTGTAATGAGGAAGTGATGTTGGTTGTTGACATCGCTTCCTGTTTGACATCACTTCCTGTTTGACATCACTAAAATAAATAGAGCTTCGGTGCAGGGGACACTCTTGGAACAGAAACTCCACCATGAAAGCACCACCTTTTCTTGACTCTGCACAAGTGTTGCCTTTCCTTGCACAAAAGAGCTTAATACACGTGCTTTTAAATTTGTTTGTGTTTGGCGCACTTTTAATGCGGCATGGATTTGTTCGTTTGGCCCAAGCCAATTTCCAAAACACTATGAATTCTATTGAACCAGAATATGTCCTGATATAATCCTCCAGTAATCCCCTGAACACCAGGACCAAGACTGGAAGGTATCCTCGTTGGGAAGGATTCCCCTTACATCCTGATGACAATCGCCACCACTCTCAACCAGGAGATTTCCACTCACGTGGGCCAAGAACAAAGAGAAAATCTCCCCGACGGGGAAGTAGATACAATGAAACATGCCAGAAGTTCTAACCATCTCCCACTCTATCCAAAACTCAAAAAATAAAGTTTTAACTGGTGTTCTACTTTTTAAGAGAACCTGTCATGAGTGGACTTACGCCAAAGTCTAGACATCCAGTTTTTATTATAATTTCAGCCGTAGCTGTGCAAGATTAAGATTTACCTCCATCAGTAGCTTCACAAACTGTGTCTAGGGATGACCCTTGGTGCTGAAGCTTGCCATACACGTATCAAATTTTGGCCCATTTTGCGTGCTAAATTGGCCAACATTCAATCCATAGGTGAGCCTGCAGGCACCACACGGTTTGCCAAAAGTTGATTTTATCAATCAAACAATGACTGCATCCAATCAGCTGTAGAGGCTAGCTGTCCGAATACAACAGCTGGCAGGGGAGATTCTGCTATTTATGCTGTTTGACGGGGATGGGGAAATTGAGACATTTTTTTGGTTCAGTCTGCGGAGCTGAATGAGAAAAATCATATTGTGTATGGAGGTGAAAGGCCGCCCTCCCCCTAATTTTTCTTTTTGCGTGAAAAGAAGAAAACAAATGCAGATAAAACATTTCAAAGAGAACTAAAGCCAAACCTTTTTGTTCGTCTTTAGTCCTCTTTTGGGTCACAGGAGGACATTTACTAATGTCCTCCTGTGACCCAAAACCAGCATCTAGCAGGCTACTGCCCACTATATGCTGACAGTGCAGAGCTGAGCTGGAGACGGAAAGATCCTGACAAAATTGTCAAGATCCACCCCGCTGCCTGATTGAAAGCTGGCTCTGCCTCTCTGGAGCCAGAGCAAGCTGTGCCCGCCCCCTCCACCTGTCTGTCCCTCCAATGAGCACTGGAGGAACAGAGAGGGAAGGGGAACACACTGCGAGGATTGGTGACTTATAGTCATGGCTTTCTGCAGGGGGAAGCCATGAGCTGCACGATCAGCGGTCTGTGATCGCTCAGCTCTCAACCTATAGAGCTAGCATGGGACACCTGCAGCATCACATGTCGGCTCTAAGTATTGAGTAGAATAAAATTGACTCTTCCCAATACGTCTCCTTTAAGAGCTGGTAAGCTGCGATTTGTTCTTGATTTTAGATACGCTTTAATTCTAGAGCTCTATGACGTGATACTGTTAAGCACACAGAAAAGTTATACAGTCCAGCAAATGGAAGAGCAGAAAATATTAGACTTTAGATGATCTCTCAGGCCCTATGGCTAAGAGCCATCTCAGACAGTAAAGCTAGCCATACACTGGTTGATTTTCATATGAATAATCTCATCAGTACAACTCATAATGCCATCAGAGACTTGTAGAACGTAATTCGAGATTCTGTTTGATTTCAACATTTGATTATGGAATAAACGCAGCATCTCAAATGAAAACCACATTCACTGAGACAATTTTGTTAATTGGAGAAAAATGATCCATCATTTTTTTTTGTCTCTAAGGTTGAAATCGATTTGACCCTATTAACCCATTAGATACATGCACTTTGTCCACTGGGGACATGAAGAAAAGGAAAGGTGTACAGTGAGACTTCTATAAGGAAGGTGAAGTGCATGCAGGAGCTTTGGCTGAGATGGATAATAGATATCCTTGTAGGTTTTCTTTGAACAAATCAATATAAAATGCATTGTACCTTGTTCCTTCAACAGATTTATAGTCGGCCTTCCTGCTGATCGGGAGTGAACATTTCTGGGAGTGAGGAAACAAATTGTAAAAAGATTACAGCATATCATGGAACAAGTCAACATATCAGTGGTTTTTTAATGGAACATGGCTGTCTTTTACATAGTTACATAGTATTTGAGGTTGAATAAAGACATTAGTCCATCAAGTCCAACCTATTAGGATCACTCCCGTACTGCAATGGAACCATGAAAGGGTGCATGCAATGAATGTAACTGCAATGACACGAATGTATAAAAAAGAATGCTACTATTAAATGTTCCTTCTGCCCATAGCAACTGATAAGAATCATTCTACACTTAGCGGAAAGTCAAAATAATCAGTGGACGCTAAATGGGTAATATAGGCAAGAAGAAAAATTACGCTGCAGCAGTTTTCCGATGTCCAAAATGTGTTTAAATTTATGGACACCAAACCACCCACAACTCTTCCTAGGTCAAGTGTTTGGGGGATGGAGGAGACAAACTGGGGAATTGTCCAGGGCCCCCTTGTCTCTAGGGCTCCAAAGGAGGCAGCAATATTTATATGTGCAATTCTCATATGGAGTCTCACCATTCTCTCTGTGTGAGTTATGAGCTGAAGGTGGGGAATGCTATAAAGGAAGATGATAGGAAACGGACAGCCAAAGCTGTGTTACAGAGCAGCCATGGTTAGGACAGATATGTAAATAACTCACTACATACATAAATGTCACATGTACTTACTAATCAGGGTATAGAAGCAAGCCGAGCAGAGAACTGCCGTACAGAAAAGCTTAGCCCACCAGTTGGCAAAAAAGGTAATATTTTGGTTGATATGGCAAATGGCAGTCTGTTTAGGTTTTTAGAATACAAGTAAAAAAAGACACCCCCTAAGTAACTACATCTATGAAACTATAAGTCCTAGTAAGTCAGGGTATCCTGGAACATGTAGCTCCACAACTGGAGAGCCATAGGGAGCAAAAGCTGTGCTAAGTTCTGATAAAATGTTTCCTTTGGCTGAAGCTCATGTACTACAATACATTACCTGCAGCATGTTTCCAGCTATGACAGCCACACAGAGTAAGCAGTTACATTTAGTGTTATAATCTGTGTATAAAAGAGCAGTGGTTCAGCAGGGGCGTATCTGCCGCGAGGCAAACAAGGCGTTTGCCGTGGGTGGCAGATTCCGGCGGGGCGGCAAATGTACCGGCCCGCGGACCAATTGCGGCAAAAAATTGGCAAGCGGCCCCCAAGAGAGAAAAAAATTTGTCGAGTGACGGAAAGGACGGAGCTCCAGTCAGGCGGCGAAGATAACAAGGAGGCCGTGTCAGGCCCAAGGATGAGGAGGCCGAGGCGGCCACATTGGGATTGCTGCCCAGGGGAGAAAGGGAACAAACTGACATTAGGTAGCATGTACATGAGACGCTATGTATTATTTGTAGAAAAGGGTTCAAAATAATGCTAAATAAGCAATATTCCAGACACACAAACCATATTTGAATGAATGAAAGTATAAAGGTCTTACAGGGGTAGTCCTAGGTGTTTGGCCAATTCTATCTGTCTGATGAACACCTGACGCTGCTCTTCCTTCTGGTCGTCTGTGCTGGCGATCCGGGGAGTGAAATCCAGGCCAACCTGAAAGCATGCACAACACAGCTAATTAACTGAATATGATTTGTAGCCATCTAGAGACAGCACAGTGGCTTAGTGGTTAGCACTGCTGCCTTGCAGCAATGGGGTCCTTAGTTCCATCCTGGCCAGGACACTATCTGCATGGAGTTTGTATGATTTCTCTGTGCTTGCATGGTTTCCTCCCACAGTCTAAAGACATGCGGGTAGGTTAACTGACTTCCATCTAAATTGGCCCTGCTGTGTGTGTAAGTATGCATGTGAGAGAGGGACCTTAGAAAGTAAGCTCCTTGAGGACAGCGACTGATATAAATGTAGCGTGTTGCATCAGTTGTTGGTGCTAAATAAATGCCTGTAATAAATTAAACTAGAAATGGCATGCCGTTTTTCCTAAAAGGTCATCCCTGTCCCAAATCCCTTTAACTGTCTTCAATTTATATTCTAGAATTGGCTCCTGCCAAGCTGCCTAGCTGCAGAAATGTAATATAGGCACCGGACTGGGGGAGGGATTTAGGAAAACATGTCCCACCCACTCAGTTACACTCACTATTGCAACTGCAGTGGATTAGAGAAGGGGGCGTGTCGGTGGCAGCACTGTTCTAACTCCAGGGGCTTCTGCAAACATTGGTCCCAGACACTCCCCTGCATTCCATAGGTAACAGATACATTTCACAACATAATTGGGCACCAAAAATAAAACTTTTTAAAAACGTCTTATTGAAAAAGAAAAAAAAAACTATTTCTATTGACTGTAATTGGTATAAGGCAGGTTTAAAAAAAGGGGGAAAAAAAATCACCCTTCCAAAAAATAGAATGCATGGGCATTGCTTTACTTCCATACCTGCAGCAAATCTACTCATGAAACAAGATGGTGTCTAATTTGGGGTGAGGATTGTATGAAGGGATTGTCACATTGCACAGCAAAAGCTCTCCAAATACACACAACCTAAAAATCTAATATTACATATTCTGTACCTCCCCAATAGCCACCAATTCATCCTTGTACAGTTCAATTAAAGGCAAAGCATCTTTTAAGTCCTGTAGAAGATAAAAATAATATACGGCATCAGAATTCATAAATCTTTACTTTTCAAGCATTTAAATGTTTTATGTATGAAAGCAATGGCTGGCAAAAGTATACAATCAAAACTAATATTTTGGTTTTAGATGGAGTCTGGACTGAGTCACCTTTTTTATTATTCAATCTCTTGTGGACTCCAGTGGTAGGATGCCCCTGACGCAGATCCCTAATTGATTCCCTCCCATGCTGGAGTCTCATCCCTTCTGTAACTATTCCTGGATTGGTTCCCACACATGCCGGAGTCTCATCCCTTCTGTAACTATTCCCGGATTGGTTCCCACACATGCCGGAGTCTCATCCCTTCTGTAATAGTTCCTTGATTGGTTCCCTCCCACACTGGAGTATCACCACTTCTGTAACTGTTCCCCGATTGGTTCCCTCCCACACTGGAGTATAACCACTTCTGTAACTATTCCCCGATTGGTTCCCTCCCACACTGGAGTCTCACCCCTTCTGCAACTGTTCCCCGATTGGTTCCCTCCCACACTGGAGTCTCAGCCCTTCTGTAATAGTTCCTTGATTGACTCCCTCCCATGCAGGAGTCTCGCTCCTTCTGTAACTGTTCCCCGATTGGTTCCCTCCCACACTGGAGTCTCACCCCTTCTGCAACTGTTCCCCGATTGGTTCCCTCCCACACTGGAGTCTCAGCCCTTCTGTAATAGTTCCTTGATTGATTCCTTCCCATGCTGGAGTCTCGCTCCTTCTGTAACTGTTCCCCGATTGGTTCCCTCCCACACTGGAGTCTCAGCCCGTCTGTAATAGTTCCTTGACTGATTCCCTCCCATGCTGGAGTCTCGCTCCTGCAACAGTTCCTTGATTGTTTCCCTACCGTGCTGGAATCTCAATCCTCTTGCAACAACAGGAGGTATACTTTCCTTTTCCTCTTGCTTCTCCAACACAAGAAATAAAAAAATCAATCTAACGGGAAGAATTGGACATCTTATTAGAAGGTCTGGGAAGTCAAGTACAAAGATCTTTCCCTTGGAGTCCCATGAGGTGTAAGAAAGTGTCATCTGATTTAATTACCTTCCATCTACCAGGAAATTATTTTTTCTAAAAGCGCTGAGGTGCTCCAACCTCACTATATTGTGTTGTAAAGTAGTCACTGCTCCAAGCTCACTCCCGTGATAGACTTTAACTTCAAAATGAATTAGTAAATTAAATGTGAGATTGTATTCCATCACAGAAGTGAGTTTGGAGCGGTGGCTACTTTACAACACACACAGGGACCCTGGGGAACAAAAGTAGCCACCCCCTAAAAGGAAGGACAGTGTCCGCACCAATTCAGAGATGATTTGAGGATCTACAGCTGAGTGATACACAAATAAGAAACATTTAATAAAGTACTTGAATGTCTTTTTAAGATTTAACTCCTGATTTTAGTGTCCCTCTAACTCTGCTTTCCTTGCATAAACTAATAAGGGGATCAAAGGATCCCTTTACTTGCTCACTACACATGCTGGTCGTATTGGAATATGCCCTCACCAAAGTCATCCTCCATCAAATCACCATTAGTGTGAATTTTCAGAGATTTGCTCATCGCTATTAGAGACATCATAAAGATGCGGCCATGGAGTAAAATGAATGTCCTTACAGAATTGAAGTTCTGAATATCTGTTTAGTGATAAAGGCTAAGTCACTGTACCTGGAGGGTGGCGCTGCGTGGCTGCTCCGAGGCGTCCGTTTGCACCGGGTGCACCCCTAAACATGGAAACACCAGTCCCGCATTCCTGTGTACAGTCAGTCACTGGATAAACAACATGACCAGCTTATAATTTTACATCTGTGCTACTAAACAAGATCACTGCTATGTACTAGTTGAATCGACAATGGAAACACAACATAACCACAAAGTAGCGTCAGGGTCTCAGCGGTTGGGCCGGGCACAGACAACACAACCTCTGATCAGACGGGCAACAAAGCCCAATAATCCTCTCACCCAGGCTTCCAGAACCTGACTGCACAGCCCTCTACTCACATACAGAACTTTATTTGCAGTGTGCAGCCAGGTTCAGGGGCTCCTGGGCAGAACACAGGGATGAATTCAAATAAACTGGAGCAGACAGAATCTAGAGCAGCTGCCCATGGCAACCAATCAGCTTCTCATTTTCAAAGCTTAACTGAACAAACTGAACAGAAAACCTGATTGGTTAGCATCAGAAAACGGTCTGCTCCAGTTTTTTTTTTTTTTTTATGAATTCCCCCCATTATTTTGGGACAGTTAAAGCGACACGCAGGCATCTTTGCACCTAAAGTATAGTTAACAGCCAACATCTGTTTTGTTTTTACTTTTGGGTAAACTAGGGAATGTTTCTATAACGGCTTAAATCGTATGTCAAAGGAAAAAAACAAAAAAGAACCACATGCAGTATATCTTTGCAATATATTCTCATGTCCCCATGTTTGATCCCTTTAAATAACCTACATGTACAGAAAAATACTTGTTGATCTGTCAGAAATGCACTTAGTTCTTAAAGTGGAACTAAAGCCAGAATTGTGTTTTCTTAGTTTTGAATAGAGTAAGGGAGGGTTATAACCCCGTCAGTTTTTTTTGCCATCTGTGTCCCATTGAGGAGATTTGCCTTCACTTCCTGCCCCCCATAGGCACAACTGGAAGTGAAAGGAATTTGTTGGTGGTCAGCAGGGTCACCGGAACTGGTGTGCCCATTGGAAGATTTCCCCTCTATTCCTGTTCTAGTAACAGCCCAAACCTTGGGATTTTCTTTTACTTTCACTCGTACTAAGGCCCCGTTCCCACTGCGTGATATGCAAATCGCGCGTTTGTCGCGCGATTTGCATATTGCGCGACATCGCGAGATTTGTTGCGCGATATCTCGTTCAAGCTTGCATTGAGCAAGCTTGAATCGCGGCTAAATCTGCTCCAAAAAGGGTCCTGCTGTAGCGACACACCACCCGCGACAGCAGGACCCTTTGCCCCATTGAAATGCATTGGAACGCGATATCGCGCGGTAATTTGCCGCGATATCGCGGGAATTACCGCGCGATAAATCGCTCAATGTGACGGGCTTAATAGTAATCACCAGGATGAATCAAGAGGGTGATTCTCCACGACAAAGTCACAGAAAGCATTAAAATACTGACAGGACTTCTACTCCCCCTCCACTCTATCCAAAACTAAAAACCAAGTTGTGGCTTCAGTTCTACTTTAAACCCTTTTGGGGGCGGACAACATACTGTCGTTTTGTAGACCAAGCCACAAGGAGCATGACATCAGTCTCGCCTAGACACGCTGGGCAGAAGACTGCACTAGGGCAAGTATAAAATCATACTTTTTTCATTACAGGTAATAACAAGCAGCGACTTTTACAGGGGTAGGGGCCCCCGGACGTAATAAGAGAACTGTGCAACTTCTGCTTTAAGGAGACCCTGTCACCACCGCAGACATTTTAGAGTGGCATTAAAGTCACAATCCCCCCCCCCCCCAATGCTGGTGTAAGGACTTAAATTAAATGATGCCTCTTGATCCGATCATCTTCTCATTTCCAGTAGTTTTCAAGAGTCTTTCCAGCGCTGGTGCCGGTCTCTGATCCAGCGCAGACTCCTCATGTCCCACGGTGTCTGTCCGACGTGCACACTCCGGGCTGCGTGCATTCACCTCCACTGTGTCTCTCCTCTTCTCCCCACCAGTGATCTCTACTGCGCATGCGCCTGGTCTCATCCTACTGCACAGCAGCTCGAGAAGCTGGATTTCACAGCCGGGGGCCAGAGACAGAGACAAGTTGTTACATATTTGGTAACTTTAAAAAAAAATGTTTTTGCATATATCTACTGCTTCCAGGAGTGTCGGAACTTACAGGCTCCTTGTGATCATGTCCCCCTCTCTGACATCACAGCTCTCTTGCACTGCGAGTTCAAATCTTTCACTTTCCCCCGGCATATTCTCATGTTCCTTGCTTCCTTATTCAATATTATGTTTAACTTTGTTCTTTCATCCTCAGTCAAAAACGTATTGCACTGCCCCTCACAAACTACACGTCATGCAGTCACAGCCTACACGGGGCTATGGAGTCCCCCCATATGACAGTGTTGGTGCTTGGTGAGTGGCCCACTATGGTCACATGCTCCTGTATAATGCAAAAAACTGGGCATCTTTAGTTAAGTAAAAGGGGAGTATGAGCTGCTGGGGAGGGGGCATGAAATGAAACCTGTGGCTCTGCCCTGCAGGGGTGAAACACAGGTTTACTAGAAATATTAGCTTTGGGTGGAGTTGGCCCTTAATAGATGCATATTACGCACAGATATTTTAGGCTTACCTTCTAGAAAGCTGAATTAATTTTTCAAATTCCGCTGAGTGCTCTGCCACCGCAACAAGAGCTTGGACACCAGCCTGAAATCCAGAAAAAGGTCCAAAATGTGAAACATGGTATTCATTTTTATCTCTTGCCACTGGCAGAAGCTGGCCCTGTGACTCAGGGCCAACAGCAGGGGCTCCTGTGATTGGCTGCACAGTGATGATGTAACCCTGATTGGTAGTAGTTCTCCGTGTACTGATGGTAACAGATTGGGGGTCACAGGTCTGGTAGCGCCGATTGAGTCACAGAATAAAACTGCAATACATATATGAATCAGCTGGGCATCAAGGAGGCACTGTGTGACACCAGATCACAATGAGAAAGCTCTAATCACAATGACCCAGATTCACTAAAGAAGCACATTCAATGTTTTCATTAGTAAATAAGGTGAAACAAGGTGAAAAAATACTTAAAAAACCCAACAAAACAGGAATTTTCCTTGCACAACTGATTGTAGTTAACACAGATTCACCCCATTCACTACGCTAAGTAAAAAGTCACTTTGCAAATGGGATAAATTTGCTGCGGACTTCAATCAAAAACTCTTTGTTTGGCTTAGTGAATTTTTATTTTGTTTCGCTTTATTCACTCTAAGATTAGTGAAAACTTGCTATGAAAGTAAATTGACTTCATAGTGTACTGGTGGGAAATTAGCTCACAGCCCCAGTGCACCAAGACAGGTTTACTAATCATGTTTTTCTGCACTAAGCCTATCTGATGTGATCATTTTGAACGAGGAAATAACTACTCAAAAAGGCTAATTTAGAAAACAGATGTCCTATATCTAAGACAGGTTTATAATTATCATAAATGAGATAATACTCACTGCCTTCGCTTCTTGCAAAATAATATCGATGTCCTGCAATGGAAAGAAACAATGAATGCACACACAAATTCCAGAGTTGGCATGTTACCTTTCCACTGTGGCCTAGTCAAAGTCCTGACCTGAATCCTATTGAGATGCTGTGGCATGACCTTAAAAAGGCGGTTCATGCTCGAAAACCTTCCAATGTGGCTGATTTACAACAATTCTGCCAAGATGAGTGGACCAAAATTCCTGCACAGTGCTGTAACAGAGTCATTGCAAGTTATCGCAAATGCTTGATTGCAGTTCTTGCTGCTAAGGGTGGCCAACCAGTTATTAGGTTTAGGGGGCAAACACTTTTTCACACAGGGCCATGTGGGTTTGGATTTTGTTTTCCCTTAATAATAAAAACCTTCCTTTAAAAACTGCATGTTGTGTTTACTTGTGTTATCTTTGACTAATATTTAAATTTGTTTGATGATCTGAAACATTAAAGTGTGACAAACGTACAAAACAATGAAAAATCAGGAAGGGGGGCCAACACTTTTTCACACAACTATAAGTAGCATTCTTTCCACTCACCCCAATGTAAGGGGGCATTCTTACCACTGGCCCTAAGTGTAAGGGGACGTTCTTCCCTTTGACCCACAATGTAAGGGGGCATTCTTCCCTGACCTCAATGTAAGGGGGCATTCTTCCTTTTGACCTCAATGTAAGGGGGCATTCTTCCCTCTGACCTCAATGTAAGGGGGCATTCTTCCCTCTGACCTCAATGTAAGGGGCATTCTTCCCTTTGACCTCCATGTAAGGGGGCATTCTTCCCTCTGACCTCAATGTAAGGGGGCATTTTTCCCTCTGACCTCAATGTAAGGGGCATTCTTCCCTTTGACCTCAATGTAAGGGGGCATTCTTCCCTCTGACCTCAATGTAAGGGGGCATTCTTCCCTCTGACCTCAATGTAAGGGGACACTATCATTTTCACGGTCTGCATTTCTTTTTTGGCCTGTATTACTATTTCTTTAATTCCATGATTATTGCTGAAAAGAATTTGTCCGTATAGAGGAGGGGATCCATTATGAGTGTCAATATGCTAATTATGCCACAATCCATATTACTTAGTTTGTTATTATCTCTGCAAATCTGTTCATGCCAATGCACCCTACACTGTATATATAATCATTTTCAACGGGGGTTCCCAGACAACAGAAAATGATTTCAGGGGTTCCTCTATGATAAGGTGGAGAATGTCTATTGTAGGGTCTAAGGCAGCGGTTCTCAACCTGTGGGTCGCGACCCCGTCGGGGGTCGAATGGGGAGAGAAACACTTTCTCCTGGAAAGGTTTAATCTGCTCGATCGAGCAGATGAAACCTTTCCCTGCGATCATTTTTTTTTAAATAGGTGAGAGTCCTTCTCAGCCCTCTCCTAGCGCAGCAGTGTCAGTTCTCCCGCCACGCCGCCAGATGTCGCTGCAGCAGCCGCGTCATCCCTAAATTTTACCGTTGGGGGGTCACCACAACTTGGCAAATGTTACCAAGGGGTCCCGGCCCTAGAAAGGTTGAGAACCACTGGCCTAACGTAAACTAATATTGTCATTAGTTGATAAAAGGCAGCTGAGCACATGGTTGGTAGGAGAAGCAGGAAACTCACTTTGCCATCGTCCGCCCTATAACAGCCCAGAGGAAGAGCTGTGTCACTGTCATTGCACATTACAGAGACATGAAGGGAGAAAACAATGAATAGGACTCTTACTTGGTTAAATTCTGCAGCAGCCAGGTGACAATGACAATCCACAAACCCCCTATACAGATCCATCCCGAGTCCCCCTGCAAGAACTTCCAGACATATGTCAACCCACAGCCCAGCTCGGACCCTCACTGCGCATGCGCCAGCCTTCATCTTTGTACACCCGCTTTTATCGACAAAGCTACAGGTACTCTACACATAAAATATTTCCATGTTATTCTACTAAAATATCCTCTAAAATTGTTTTTTAAATATATTTTAAAAGATATTACTATTTGGTGTAGTAAAATGGCGATTTGCCGCTTCCTGTTGCCAGCCAGTCGCTCGCTAGTTTAATTTTCCCCCCATTTGTTAATAAATTATTGTAAACATACTGAATGTAAGGATTAAATTAAATATTGTAAACATACTGAATGCAAGGATGAAAAACTAAACGTATCCAGAAGTTATGTCAACTATCATTTGAGAGTAGTAAGATGGCGGATGACTGACTTCCGGTGCGCATATGTACAATAAAGCAAAATGCTAAGTATGCTGTGCTATTTATTTAGAAATAATTATTAAGCACTAGCATATACGTACAGAGAGATCAAGAAGGAAAAATACCAAAGCGAGCCATCCCTCCAAACTACGCGGAACGAATGTGTTAGGCAGAGTTCCCGGAGGTGCCGTTTGGATACCGGACGTCCGGTGAGGGGCTGTCCGGTTTTTGAAAATGGCGGCAAATGTTGACAGTCTGCAGCGACAGAGTCTCCGTTTACAGAATGCGAAAGCGGACGCTGACAGTGGAGCGGCCGCGACCTCCTCAGGGGCCCGGGGCCCTGCAAAACCTAGGACTTCCGGTAATGCAAAACGACTCTCTGCAGAGAAGAGGAAGGTAGACACAGGAGGGCAGGAGAGATCCTTGGGCAAAAGAAGAAGCACAGATACCCCTCATAAGGAGAATGAAACAGACAAGAAGCCCAGTGACACAGCGCCCTCCACAGGAAGAAAGGAGAAGAGGGACTCCATAGAGAGTGCACACCCCATGGAGCCCAACGCTAAAACTGTTGACACCACCCATACACCTGGAGGGGAACACAGTAGAACTATACGACCAAGGAGAAACCGCAATAGCTCCAGTTTACATGTAGCGGACAGCACCAGAGAAGGATCCTCCACTGATAATACCTTCAGTAGAGATACCAGATCCAGCAAATCTAAAAACCATGAGGTGCCTGGAGCTTCTACTGCAGCCAGAGGACTGGGTGAAGGTGCGATCTCAAGCAAGGAGAAAAATGACAATGCACACCTCCCGGATCCCAACTTTGAAAAGGAACAAGGATCTGAGGGTCCTGGTGAGAACAGCAGCCACGATAGAAGCCTACCACCAAGGAGAAGCCATGATGGCTCCATCACTAATAGAAGGAACACCCCCAGAGGAGCTGCTGGAACGAATACACCGCTCCAGAGACAGACCAGATCCAGTGGAAGAAAAAACCTTGAGGGGCCTGGAGCCTCCACTGCCATCAGGGGTAAAGGTGCAAACTCAAACAAGAAGAAAAAGGAAAATATAAACCTTGCTGAGCCCAACTCTCAAAAAGAAGGTGGCGCTGAGGACCCTGGTGCAAGCAACAGTCATGATAGAAGCTTACATTCGAACAGAAGCCATGAGGGCTCCAGCTTTAATGTAGAGGACAGCTCCTCCACTCTAACACTCAACAGAAAGACCAGAACCAGCGGAGCCAAAGATCTTGAAGAACATGCTGTCGAGAGACGAGATGAAAGTGTAGTCTCAAGCAAGCGGAAGAATGAAAATCCAAAGCTTGCTGAGACCAGCTCTCAACAAGGGGAAGGATCTGAGGAGCCTGGTGGGAGCAACAGTCATATAATAAACTTACAACCAAGGAGAAACATTAATGGCACCAATATTAATGTAGAGGACAGCCCCAAAGGAGCTGGTTCATCCACAGGTGCCAATGCATCATTCACAGAGACCAGAGCCAGCAAAGCAAAGAATTACAAGGAGCCTGGAGCCTCTAAAGCAGTCAGAAGATTGGGTGAAAGTGCAGTTTCAAGAAAGGAGATGAAGGATAATGCGCATCCCACTGAGCCCAACTCTCAAGGAGAAAAAGGACCTGAGGGCCTCGGTGGGAGCAACAGCCACAGCAGAAGCTTACAGCAACTAAAAAGTCACGAGGGTGCCAGCATTAATGTAGAGGATCGCCCCAGAGGATCCAGTTCACCCACTAAAAGCCATGATTTGACCAGTGAGGAGGCCAGATCCAGCAAACAAAAAGACTGCAAGGAAGCTGGAGTTTCCACCTCTGCCAAAGGAAGGGATAGTAATGCACTTTTAAGCAAAGAGGAACAAGTAATAAGTGAGAGAGCGTTAGACATCTCTGGTGGGGTCAGAAGTCCAGGTAAAAACCTAAGACCAAGGAGAAGCCATGATGGCTCCGGCATTAGTAGTGGAAAAAGTGTGACAGTAAAAGGAAGTGATGGTAAGAAAGAGAAGAGGGGGGAAGCTGAACCCAGAATCCAGAGTGGGGAAGTGTCACAGGATCCTGGGGGAAGTATCAGTGCCAGGAAAAACCTACAGACAAATCTGAACATTGAGGACCCTGTTGATAGAAGGCAGCCTTCTAATGTGACCCCTGAGAGCAATACAGGAGAGGCTACCAGGGACTATAAGGTGCAGTGTTGTTCTAAGCAGTTGTTGCAGGAGGTTCTGGGAATGTGCACAGGAATCTGCAAAGAAATACTGGATAGTCAGCAGTATCTGAATGAGGAGCAGAAGCAGCAGCATCACAAGAACTTCACCTGGGTGAGACGTATTTTGCTATAGAACCTGAAATTGAGTTGGGTTGTCAGTGAGATTTGTGTGAAGCAAACCTGTAGTGAGAACAATGAGGCCACCACTGCTGACCACTTGTCCTGGAAATGCTATTTTTAGGAGGCCAGCAATGGCAGCCTACTAATTTATTTTCTCTAAACAGGGTTTTCTTAAAGGGTAAGTTCACATTCTCACAAAATGTGAAAAAATTTGACAGCGACCTGCTACCTCTCCCTCCCCCATTGCACATACCTAGGTGATCTCCCCACCAGCCGGTGTATAGTCTGTACACTTCACAGCCCCGTAGTATATAATGCCCGTAAATCATGAGTGCTCACGGGTCAGCATGGTCACATGACCACACTGACTAATGAGAAGTGCTTCTGAGATCCAGGAGCTGTGGTGGTAGGTTTCTTTTTTTTTTTTTGCATTTTATGAGAAAGTGAACTTGCCCTTTTAAAGCTGAACCCAAGGCAGATATAATAATACCACTCTATTATCATGAATATTAGAGGTGCAACAAAATGAAAATTTCAGAAACAAAACCGAAATAAAAAGAATTGTCAGGCCAAAACCGAAAATGTTGTTTTTTTTTTAAATATTTTATTTTTAGAAACTTTTTTTTACATTTTTTTTTTATATTTTTATTCATTTTTTTTATTAAATATTTTTATCTTTTACTTTACTTTTAGGGGCTTCTGGGAAATATTAGGGGTCTAAACAGACCCCTGATATTTCCCTTTTAAAATAGAAAAAGAGATTGAGGACACAAAGTCCTCAATCTCTTATTCTGTATCCCCTGCTGTTATCAATGAACAGGAACCCTCTATACTGAGGGTTCCTGTTCATTGATAACATGAGGACAGAGTATGTTTACTATAACCACAATTATGAATGAACAGGAGGTGATGTAGATCACTTCCCATTCATTCATAATTGAGGATATAGTAACCATACCATGTCCTCAATTATGTACAAACACTCAGCGATCACTGACAGTTATTCACAAAAGGGTGAAGAGTTTGGAGGAGGCAGGAGAAGTGAACAATCTAGGCCAAAATAGCTGATTTGGAAAAATTCTCCATTTCAGCTCACTTTCCGGTTCAGCGATGTTGTCCTAGATTTTCACTTCTCCTGCCTTCTCCAAACTCTTCACCCTTTTGTGAATAACCCTGTGAGTGTGTGTACCTCGCTCTCCTTTCTGACAAGCTGTCACAGGAGGCTGGGTGGGGCGGTGCAGGGAGGAGAGCTCAACCTCCTGTGACAGCGTGGGCTGTTTCTGCTCCCACACCGCTCTGTCGAACTGTGATAGGCGGCTGAGCGGTGTGGGAGGAGAGACAGCGGCCGCTCACAGCGCTCTCCTCCTGCAACGCTCGGCTGGCTGTCGCACTTCCTCTCCCCGCCAGGACACAGAGCAGCGCCCAGCGGGGAGGAAAGAAAGCAGGGATGCACTGATGTATCGGCACAAAAATTGCACTTTTCGGCATCTAGCCAAAAGTGCCATTTTCAGCGGATATGTTTTGGCAGCTGATATATCGGTGCATCCCTAATAAATATATTGATACGTGCAAGCAGTGTCAGTACCTGAATCTTACCTGGTATTAGCCTCTTGCAGTGTGAGAGAAAGTACAAGGAGCCATTCAGTTCATGTGCTGACAAGATGCATGCTGATAGGAGGATAAAGCACAGTGACAGAGAGGTGATCTCATCACTGTGCTGCTTCTCCTTTGACTCTCAAGTCAGAGGCTCAGACAGGTCCAGGACGACCTGGGCTTAGAGGAAATGGGCTGAATGATGCTAGACATCAGCCTAAGGACATCTAGTGGCAGAAAAATAATACTGTAGGGGAAATCCTCTGGATTGGAGATGAATATGGCAACTAAAGCTGTTTTGTTATTATTTCATTTAATGGGCTATTCAGTTTTTATCTTCTTCTGCTTTTACACCAGCCCTTCAGTGACACCAGCCCTCTGGAGCCAATGGTACTCTAGTACTTCATTATAGGAAAAGGTCACATGCTCAGTATTGCACACTGCTATAGGCTGTCACAAGCAAACTTCAACCAAACCTTTGCATTAAATTCAGGGGTTCTTGGTTTGCATATATTGCAGTATATGTTGATGTTGGCCAGCTTCGGTAAAGTGAGCTCCCGCTGCTGTGCAAAATGTCAAATACTTGCTCAAAGCATTCATTAGCTTGGATTTTAATGGCACAGGAGGTGCTAGAGGGGTGTGACTACATGCAGAATGCTCAAATTGAACCCCTTTAGAACCTCATATGTTATTTATGTATTAAAGTATGTATATGTGTGTATGTATATATAATGTGTGTGTGCATATACACTGAGTGGCCAGATTATTATGACCACCTGACGTTTGTAGGCAAATTAGCTATAATTTCACGCTGAAGTTGCTAAAGGGCCAGACCATTATAAATAGGGAAGCAGGTTGTTTACCACGACAGTAGAAGTGATTTTTTTCTGAAGATATGGGTAAACAACGCGATTTAACAACCTTTGAACGTGGGATGATTGTTGGCGCTCGGAGCCATGGAGCGAGTATCAGCAAAACAGCAGAATTCGTTAAATGTTCAAGAGCAGCTGTTGTTAAAGTGTTAAAGACTGGACTGTCAGCCGAAAATCTGGGTCTGAATGTGCGAATTGTGGCCGTCAGCAACTAGTCAATGTTAGGGCAGAACGGAGAGTGGCAAGACTGGTACAAGACAACAGAAGGCCAACAGTGCCGTGTCAGATTCCTCGCATCACCTTTCAACATCTCGTGGAGTCATCTCGTGGCTCAACGAAGTACTGATGGGGTGGTCATAATAATCTGGCCACTCTCTCTCTGTGTGTGTGTGTGTGTGTGTGTGTGTGTGTGTATATATACAGGGCTTGAAAAATCCACTCGTCCACTTGTCTGTGACGAGAGGACGGTAGACGAAAGGACGGTGGACCCCGACGAGCAGCTTCCCGGCCGGCCGTTGTAATTACAGGCCGGGCGGGAGCTTTACATTCAAGCGATCGGGCGTCTCTAGAGACGCTTGATCGCTTGTATTAGCAGCTGTCACTGCCGGTCCCGAGATCCGCTGTGCCCGATGCGGCCCGGGACCAGCACGGCTCCGTGACAGGAGATCAAAGGGAGTTCAGTATATGAACTCCCTTTGATCTCCTCTCAGTCCCCGAATGCAGGAAGTGATGTATATGACATCACTTCCTGCATTCAGTGTCACTCTCCAGCTACAGAAGCTGATGAAGCAGATCTCCCCTAGGTGACATTAGGGGTCTTGGAGACCCCTGATGTCTCCATAAAGAGGACCTGTCATGTAAATTGGCTATTATATAGGGAGCTTCTTAGCCCCCGATGTAATAGTAATAAAGTTGTGTGTCAAAAAAAAAAAGTAATACAAAAATTAAAGAATCCTAAAAAAAATAAAGCATAGAAAAAATGTAAAAAGAAATTTTTTTTTTTCAAGTCCCCACCCACCACACACACAATCAGATATGCGTTGGGTGCGCCTACGTGCGAAAACGCCGATTGCGCCTATTGTGTTGCACATGTTACCTATCGCCGCAAACGTCGGAGTGAGAGCAATAATTTTAGGGCCATCAATCACCGATAACACTAAACTGAGGAGCAGTAAAAGCGTTTTAAGCGTCGCCTATGGGCGTCTTTTGTGATTTTTGCGGGCGCACGCAATTTTAAGGCTCGACATGTTTGGTGTCTATTTACCCGACGTGATACCACATTTTATGTTTTACTAAAAATATGGGTAAGAATAAAATGTTTTATAACATAACGTAGGGAAACTGTTTTTTTTTGAGCAAAAATATGGGTATAAATGTTTTATAACATAACATAACAGGGAAACTTTTTTTTTTCTTTTACATTTACGGTACTTTTTTCATTATATAGTAACATAAATAACCCCCGAGGTGATTATATACCTCCAAAAGAAAGCTCTATCTGTCCTCAAAAAATGTTAACATAAATTGCAAGGCTTTAGTCCGTTCATGCTGACTGGTGAAATTTTTGACTGACTGGTGAGAAATCCTAACATTTTTCAAGCCCTGTAATATATATATATATATATA
>NW_017306269.1:2996258-3009899 GCF_000935625.1 Nanorana parkeri
CCCCAGAAGTTCACAGGAAAAAAAGATGCTTCCATGGTTTCCCGCAGCTCTCTCTCTCGGAGTGTCGATCTCAGAGGTATTCCGCAGCTCTCACACATTCCTTCTAATGACCTCTACATCACCACTGGGTTCTGTAGTGACACGGAGTGCGGCCGAAGGAACCATTGAGACCGGCGGGGACCCCACAGAGATTGATACTCCCAGAAGTAGCCACATCAAATAGTAAAAAGGAAGTACTGTATGAGACAGCTCCATATTTAAGGTGAGTATTGCAGCAAAAGCTGCTCTCTTTTATTTTTAATAATCCTGGCCTCTTGATTTTGAAATTAAAAAATGGATTGCGTTTTAAGTATCAGTTTGGGATGGACTTTTTTTTTTTGACTATTTACGGTTCTTACAAAACCTCAACATATTCTACAAGCAGAATTGATGTTCTTGTTAATAAGTTGACAATTTTTTTTTTCATCGCAGGACTTTGAAACAGCCTTTCAAGAGAATGTCAGCGTCAACGGACTGTCATGGCACGAGGCCCCAGATGAAGAGTCTGGTAAGAATCCGTTCTTGTTAAAGCCCAACTCCAGAGCAAATGTTTTTCCTTCACTATCTGATACAGTACAGAAAGATTAATTCATGTTTATATTTCCACAGTGGGAAATCTTTATCTGTATGCCCTGTCCCAGTTAGGGCAGCTTTAATATTTCTGTATGATGATATAAGCTTTGCATAAGAATTTTGGTTACTTAAAGGAGAACTATGAGGTGAGTGATTTCCACTCATCCTCATAGTTCGAGCTGAAGTGTGACAATGAAACTGTCACACGTCAGCTCAATAGATCTGGAAGTGAACGAACACATACCGTCGCTCACTCACTTCTCGGTCATCTCCCTGCAGAGAGCCGTGACTATCAGTCACGGCTCCCTGCAGGGATTTCCCCTCTCCGATCCTCCAGTGCTGACTGGAGGAACGGCCGGGGGAGGGGGCGGGTACAGCTGGCTCTAGATGGGCAGAGCCAGCTGTTGCTCACGCAGCTGGGTGGATCGACAGTAATGTCGGGATCCGTCCTGGCTGCGGCGGTCTCAGTATGCTGCGAGCTATTGCTCGCTATATACTGAGCTTTGGGTCACGGGAGGACGCTAGTATATGTCCTCCCGTGACCCTAAAGAGAACTATGGGGAAAAACACTTACCCCATAGCTCTCTTGTAAATATTTGCTGAAATCACAGAAATAGATATGCAGTCAAATATTGCAGTTACATCCTCCATTTTCATAATCTCTTGCCTCTATTTACCTGTTCTGGGTGTCTAAATATGACTGTGCAGTCCAATAGGCATGAGAGGGGGACTGATTGGGATTGAGAGCCTCTATCTGCACAAAGTGTTGGCTGCTGGTTCTGAAAGAGGGAGGTTTATAAACGTATCCCGAGCACAGGACATCATAGTATGGGATGAATATTTATAGTTTGAGGGTGGGAAGGGGTTAAACCCATTTATGCAGCACTGAAGATGTACCTGAATATAGGGATACTTGCGATTTGATGACCCATACTAAGGGATACTTGGTAGACGTTGGCTTTATAAAGGGGTACATATTTTATTATAGTGGAGGAACTCTGGCTTATGATATCTTTGCTCACATGGCAGAACCTGACATTAAAATACTAGAAGACCAAATGGACGAAGTCATGGTGAAGACCTCGATGAAGAGAAAGCGATATCCAAGGAAGATTCTAAGTCACTTTGTAAAGACATTAAAAACGGAGCGTGAAATCCTGGTATGTGGTTCTTGTGTGCATGTGTTAATACGTTTAACACCGCCTCCCCTCCTCCTAGTATTGTAAATGTAGAATACATTCTTATTAGTTGCCTCGTCTCTTCCAATCTGCTCCAGTATGCTAATACTCCTCTCCACCCCCTCATGGAAATCCACATAATTAATTTAAAAGTACACATCGTTAGCCAGTGTCATGTCATGTGCTGGCCCGCCAGTTATGTCAGCAGCACATCTAGCTACCGTGTTTCCCCGAAAATAAGACAGTGTCTTATATTTTTTTTTCCACGAAAAAATACACTAGGTCTTATTTTCGGGGGATGTCTTAATGGTTTTATGGTGTGGTATGTTGCTGTGGCTTTAGCAACGTGAGCGTCATTACGCTACCCAACACTCATGTTGCTGAAGTCTTTTCTCCTGAGATTTTGTGAAATCCTGAGACATCTCAGTTTTTACAGGAGATCTCCCTGGAAGGCACTGGCGATGTAGCCTTCCCAAGGGGCAGCTGGAAGCAACTAGCTACATAACCAGTGCAAGAAAGCCAGGAAGTACAAAACAACATTAAATAAAAGCTTCTAATCATGGTTACATAGCTAGTCAGGTTGAAAAGAGGAAAAGTTCAACCTATAGAGAGAATAGAGTTCAACCTACAGATACATTTTTTTTTTTTCAATTTACATATGCATGGAGTGTGGTTTTAGACCAGCATGCACCTATGTTTTTAGGTTTGGGGGAGGGGAAGTTCCACTTTAAGTCAATGTACCAATACTGATATGTATTATTTATGAGCAAATACTAGAACCCAGTATGGCAAGGCAACTGTGCTTGGCTACTCAGCCACCATACTGTCACTATTTGTTTAGTGGCATCTTGTGACATCTGATTTGTTATCCTTTAATCTTTACCTGCAGAACCAGTACAACCCTGCTGTGAATCCAAGAAAGGTCACCGTCGATCCAGCATTTGGTAAGCAAGTTCACACAAAGGTGTTTCTTAGAGCTGGTGTACAAGATCAGTGGGCCAATGTGTGCTCAGCTCTTGTATGAAGCAAGACGTTTCAGGTTATGCATTATTACCTTTGACTGCTAAGGATGTGTTTTACTAATCATGGGTGTCCGACATTTCACAGGCTCAAGAGTGGCTATAAAGCACGTCTATGGGTTGTGGAAGTGGTGTGAAGATTTTTAAAGCATTGACTATGTACAGCTTTGGGCATCTTCATATGTCCCTGTTTTGTGGGTGCATACAGTTGAGAGGCCTGACTTGTTTGGTATCTATTTACTCCACACAGTCTCAGCTTTTCATATTTTACAAAAATAAATGTAAAGATTTTATCATTTGTGTGAATTAAAATGCATGGTTACTGAAAATATAGATTTGATAAACATTTTCACGCACGTCATGCAAAGTAAACTTTGCAACTGCCATCATTTTGTTCATCATATCCTCTGTGTTTAGAAAATATGTTTTGGGTTTTTAAGTGACTTTCGAACCAGGAATGCACATTTTAACTATTGTCTGAAAAAAAAAAAAAAACCTTGGCAGCGACTTGTTAAATATTTAACTTTATTTCTAACATTTCACTGATGTGTAAGCTAGACCCCAGCCTGTCCTTTAGGGGCAAATTAAATGCTCTTATTGGATGGTAGGGAAGCAGGAGATTTCTCCCACCTAGGATATGAAATCCTAAGAAACCCCTACTTGGGATGAAGTAACACCCCCATGCTGCCACGTCACCCCTTTCATCTTCTGGTGCCAGGTGTGGTTGTAAGCGCTGTCATTTGGGGGCAGGCTGGGGTGCCTTAAAGCTGGATTCACAACTGGGCGTAGCATAGGCATTTTTTTTTTTGCGTTTTTTTTTAGCACGTTTTTCCGTTCAGTGAAACGCGCGTTTCACTGGCGGTATGATTTTTTTCCCCTTTTTTTTATTTTCTCTTTTTTTAAATTTTATTTTAAC
Source organism: Nanorana parkeri (assembly GCF_000935625.1). Taxonomy (NCBI): domain Eukaryota; kingdom Metazoa; phylum Chordata; class Amphibia; order Anura; family Dicroglossidae; genus Nanorana; species Nanorana parkeri. The sequence goes on from NW_017306269.1 coordinate 2,999,984, forward strand.
TTTCAAACTTCCCGCCGGTTCCGCCCCCTGCGACGCCGCCGCTCGCAAGGGACGGAACCAGGAAGTCGGCAGCCGCCGGAGGACACAGCGGGGATCGCGGGCAAGTTAAATCCTATGCTGTGTTACCGCTTTGTTAACCCCGATCCACACTCGAAATACCAATGGAAACGCGTGGAAAAAGGCCCCGAAGAAGCTCCTGTACTTGTTTGGGCGTAGGGCATTTTGCAGTGCGTTTCTACGGACTGAAATACGCCCAGGTGGGAACCATGCCCATAGGGAAGTACGGTATTTCACTGTTTGAGCGTTTTACAGCGCGTCGATCAGTGCTGTAAAACGCCCAGGTGTGAACCCGGCCTAACCCTGTAAAGGTCCTAACTAGGCCAAGTTGAAGCTTACACTTGGGCTTGGCAGTACTGGGTAACTTTAAGCCACTGTTCTACAATTCATGCTGATCAATAGCTTGATATATTCAGTGTATGCTAAAGGCTGTACATATAATCTGATTTCTCTGTTTCCTGTAACGTCACAGAATTTCGAATGAAGGACCTTAGTGCTACAGCTGCCACCGTTTGTCAGCACATCCATGAAACCAAGAAGGTAAAACTGACTGTTCAGAGAAGCTGTTCTAATCAATACTTTATATTCTACCCCCCTCGCCTATGCAATCTGTAGGCTGAAGGAACCCCTTCAGCCCCTGTTTGTTAGAAACCCCTGTCATAGGAAAGTCCCAATTGTCATCAGAGCAGGTGTACCCATTGAATGGTTTTCCTTCACCTCCAGTGACAACTGTAACATCTTGGAGTTCCTATCATTTTCTGTCCCAATGACAAAGACCTCCAGGACAAATAAGGTGAATCTTCCCAGGTTGGATAAAGCCATGAAAACCAGAGTGGTTAAAACCGTTCCCTACTCTACCCAAAACATGTTAAAAATGTATTGGCTAGAGATGCACTTTAATGCAGACCTCACCTTGCATCTTCCACTATAAAGTTGCTAGGATGATGGACCTCTCAGGGAGCCATTGTTTCTTATAGGCAGCTTCCTGGGAACTCTGACACCCGGAGCATACACTTATGGAAATCTGAGCATCCGATTGGAGGGTCACGCTTATATTCTTTGGTTTATAAAGCCATTAAAACTGAAAGTGTTAGAAGTATATGTGGCGCTGAAGACAAATCCAGAGTCCAGAACATTAGCAAGCTTACTAGCATTAAACCAGATGAAGACTCCATTTCCCTGTGTCAGACGGAGTTTTCAACTGCTTTAACGCTAATCAGCTTATTGTGCCCACAGTTGGGTTTTACAAAATAAGCCACACAATGGCGTTAAGGTATCAGGTTCATGTGTAAAGCTTGAGTTGCTGCAGCAAAGGGCTGATAAGCCACTTCAGGACCACTGTACGTGTATAAAAGGCACTGTCCTGAAGTGGTTATACCAAGATCACAACTGCTGCAGCAATGGTACCATTTTTTTTGTTTACAGCCAGCGAATGCTGTCACAAGGGTTTGGGAAGCTATAGAGCTGCCTTATAGCTTGCATGCAGCTGGACAGTGTGTGCGCCACCTCCGCTCCCAGCTATCCCAGGCTCCGCTGTCCTCATGCAGGATCGGCAAGGTGGGTCTCTGCAGCTGGATTGGAGGGAGTTCAGCACATTTCCTGCGGCTGATCTCTCTTCCAGTCACTGAAACCAGAAGCGCCGTGTTTTTCATCACCTACGGTTTCTGTGGCGGAAGAAGCAGCTGATAAAGCACGATCTGTGCTTCATCAGCTTCTTTGAGGTCCATAAGTGACATTAAGGGTCTAATAGACTCTTGATGTCTCCATAGAGAGGACTTCTCACTGTATCATCACATAAGGGGCTTGTTAGTCCCCTATGTGATTAAAAATCAAGTTAAAGGAGAACTATGAGGTGAGTGCTTTTTCTAGCCGACCTGTGACAATGAGACTGTCACAGGTCGGCTTAGTAGATCGGGAGGTGAGCGAACACATACCGGCGTTCGCTCACCTCTTGATCCTGTCACTGCTCTCTGCCGTGACAGGGGAGGGGCTGGATACCCCCTGCTCCGATCCGCCAGCGCTGATTGGCAGAACGGATGGGGGAGGGGGCTGGTACAGCTGGCTCTGCCTCTAGATAGGCAGAGCCAGCTGTCAGTCACGCAGCTGGGTGGATCCAGACAGAATTGTCGGGATCCGCTTCAGCTGCGGCATCTTAGTATAACGCGAGCAGCAGCTTGCGGTATACTGCGGCATCTCGGTATACCGCGAGCTACAGCTCGCGGTATACTGAGCCTAGGGTGACGGGAGGACGCTAGTTTGTGTCCTCCCGTTACCCTAAGGAGAACTATGGGGGAAAGCCTTAACCCCATAGTTCTCCTTTTTAAGTGTAAAAAAAAAAGTTTAAATAATTAGTCACATATAAAAAAAAAAGTCCCCTGCCCCCACGTAAGCCTACATGCAAAAAAGATGATTGCGCCAGATGTTAACATATGACCGCGAACATCGGAGCGAGAGCCACAACTCACTGTTAACTCTAAATTGATGAGCGGTATAAGCTTTTAAAGCGTCTATGGCCAATTTTGGGCACTGTAGTTTTTAGCCATTTCACAGATACATTTGACATCTTTGGTATCTATTTCCTCATCTTTTATATTTTACAAAAAAATGTGATATTATATTCTGTTTTTGTGCGCTAGCATTCATTTTATTTATTTTATCCTAATTATACTGGTTTGATAATCATTTGCGCAAATATTGTTCGACATAAAACTTTGCAGCTATAATTTTTTTTTTTATTCTACAGTGCTGCTGCTTTCTGAACGTGTGTAATTGTTTGGGGGATTATAAGCAGTTTTGTAGCCAAAAATTTTTGTGTGCAAAAATTAAGAAATTGCTCTGGACAGGAAGTGTTTAAAGAACATCATTATCACCACATCCTTTTTAACGCTGCACTGACCATGATGTATGTCTGGTATTGCTCGAGGTATACCGCTGCACATTGCCTTGTGTCTAGACTTGGACTCCGGATTTATTTTCATTGCTGTAAACACTTTGCACAAAAATATTTTGTCTCCAAATGTACAAAGAGCGAGACTGATTTTTCTTTGTGCCCGCAGCGTTCCTTTTTAAGCTTCATGTAATTATGAAAACGTCACCACTGGCTGAACAAACATATACAGGGTTATTCACAAAAGGGTGAAGAGTTTGGAGAAGGCAGGAGAAGTGAACAATCTAGGACAAAATGGCTGGTTTGGAAGAATTCTCCAATTCAGCTCACTTTCTAGTTCAGCTATTTTGTCCTAGATTGTTCCCTTCTCCTGCCTTCCCCAAGCTCTTCACCCTTTTGTGACTAACCCTGATAGACTAAAACCTGGAAAGCAAGGCCGATATCCTATAGTATAACATTAGTATGACATTTATATTTTTACATTACAACCACTAGATGGTGCTGTAAAATTATGTCATTGTTCTAATACATGAAAGTCATTGGCTGGGTTTCCTTTTTCCGCCTGCTGGGTTTACAAGCAACTGATGTTACTGTTGTTTTTTTTTTTTTCTTACCTATCTGCTGTCCGGAGCAATTTCTTCATTTTGGTAAACACATGATAAAATCTAAATTTTGGCTAGAATACAGCTCAGTACTCCCACACAAGTATATATTTTCTGAAAGCAGAGGGCCGGTAGAATAAAAAAAAAAAAATGCTAGTTGCAATTTTTTATGTCACACAATAGTTGCGCAAATGTTTATGAAACCAGTATTTTTAGGATTAAATGCACTAAAATTTAATTTAGTGCACAGAAACAAAATATAATAGCCTTTTTTTGGGGATGTGATGTGACAGGTTCTCTTTATGGAGACATCTGGGGTCTTCTAGACCTCAGATGTCTCTCCTGACCTCCAATATAGGGTATTTAGCCCAACATTGTGCTCAATCTCCTGTGTAACCGGTATTTCAGCCGGTTCTGACTGCTGTGACTCAGCAGGAGCAGATCGGGGAATGGATGTGAGCATAACACTGCTCACAGGGCAGATCAGGGAATGGATGGAAGCACAACACTGCTCACAGGGCAGATCGGGGAATGGATGGAAGCACAACACTGCTCACAGGGCAGATCGGGGAATGGATGCGAGCACAACACTGCTCACAGGGCAGATCGGGGAATGGATGGGAGCACAACACTGCTCACAGGGCAGATCGGGGAATGGATGCGAGCACAACACTGCTCGCAGGGCAGATCGGGGAATGGATGCGAGCACAACACTGCTCGCAGGGCAGATCGGGGAATGGATGCAAAAAATAACACTGCTCAAAGCGCAGTGTTGTGCTCGCGGCAGGATGACACTGGGAGCACTATCTTGGTATCATTTATGAATGTCTAGCGCTCCTGAATGGGTTAATCTTGTATTACACGGTGCTACGGCAAGCTGCTTTTTAGGCATGTGCTTATCAGGAGAGCCAGGAATTTGTGATGCTTTTTGGCAGATTGTGTTATTTCACTGCAGATGTTGCTCTCTGTTAAAGTGGGTGGAAGCATCCCTTCTCTGACCCATAACAGCTGAGGAAGAAGCCTTCTGATGATAGAACCCGCATACTTTTACTCAGACAAAAGACTAAACAGCAGTCACTAGAGGTTTTTTGTTTTGTTTGTTTGCTTTTTATTTGAACGCGTTTCCTCTTTTCCAGGCGTTGCCCATTCAATTGGAAAAGGCTGAAGGATTTTCCCAAGTTCTCAATCTCCAACCTTTATTGGCCGAATCGAGCGTCCGAAAAGACATTTTCTATAGCCGCGTGGTGTTAGAGGACATTTCAAAGAGCATTCCCAAAGTCCTGGAGACGACTCTACCCGAGAGCGAGCCCAAGGCCCTCGCCACGCCGGTGCGCAGCCTCAGAAAACGGAGAATTTCATTATCCCAGAGACATTTATTTCCCACAAGGTCGAAAAGGAAAATTAGCCTGGAATCTTAATTACACATTGTGCTGTTTTTAATTCTTGTGAGCATTAAGCCGCGAGCTTCCCTGGTATCATTAACGTCTGCATTCTCCTGGATGACGATCAAAGAGAGCCTGTCACCCTTCATAAGATTCTGATACACTTTGTCCAAAAGTCTATATTCAGAGCTGTTTTGGATTTATATCAGCAGCTGGCCTACATTTTCCATATTGGAATGTTGTGCTCCATACATCTGCTGTATGTGAGTAAGCGAAGGGCACAAGTTAAAAATCGGCAGCTTCAAAAAACACCCCAATCAGTTTTATTTTAAAACTGTTGCCAAATGTATTCATGGGTAAGATATGGTGACAGGTCCTCTTAGACGTTTTCTTTTGGAAAGGCTACTTAGTGGCTACTAGCTCAGGATTGTGGAGTTCCACCAGTTTCACACTTTGTTATTAAGTCCGTGTGTTTGTTTTTAAAGCTGTAGAAACAGTATCACTCCTGTTTTGCATTGGAGGATTCATGGAAGGAAGAATCCGGTTCAATTGTCAAAATTAACTCTGTGTGATTCAAAAACAAAGATACCCCATTGTATCCACGACTGTTAAACTTATGGGTTGTGCTGGCTAGAAGCTTGATGGTATAACGCGGATGGATTCACAGGAGGAACTTAGGGAAAGCCATATGTGATCACTCTGTTTCCCAGCCTTACAGAGCATGAGAGCAAAGCCTTATCCCCTGTCGAAAACCAGTTAGTAATGGGCTTTGGTAAGAATATGGATCTTCCATTCTTCTGTTATGATAGTGCAGCTATTCTTCAGGAATAGGTTTGTGTGTGGGTATGCACTTGTATTCTCTCCCTATGAATGTGGGTATGCACTTGTATTCTCTCCCTATGAATGTGGGTAGGCACTTGTATTCTCTCCCTATGAATGTGGGTAGGCACTTGTATTCTCTGCCTAAAGCTACACTATTGTAGAGATAAGTGCAGATTCAAATGCCCATAGGTGACTCTGCCTGAGCCCAAGGCTGATAACGGATTGGGCTGTTGAAAGCAGGTAGAACTGCTGAGACGGGAGGTAGAATAGCCTCTATGGGAGCCTTCCAGCCTTGATGGGGGAGTCAAGTGTGCAAGGCTACAATCTGATTGAGCAATCTCCTTTAAATCTATGTTGTGAAAGGGTCTGCCTGATTGATATAACTTGTTTGGATACATTAGAAAGACCTTCATGTTACATAGTTTGGTAGATCTGAAGTTGATTGGTCGGATTGTAACGTGTAGGGTGATCCTAAAGCTACACTATTGTAGACCTGATTGCAGATTCAAATGCACATAGGTGACTCTTTTAATATAATTTTTGTAAATGATCTTTCATGTGCAGTAGTTTTCAGTGTATGTATATAAATATGTGAATCGGATCCGTGCCATAATCTGGGCCACTTTCAGTGAACTCCACAGATGTACACGTTGCTCTCCAGCCGTTTTACAAAGATGATATTGTGCAGCCATTAGGGACACCATTTCACCGGTCACACTGGCTTCTTGTAGCCCCATGGGTTCCCAGGGCTCAGAGCCTCACGAAAAAACTATTCCAAGCAATGTCCTATTCCCTGAACCAGTTCTCTATAATGTTAGAGGAACCAGCAAAAACTTGGGCTAGGAGGGTGTTAATGGCTTCGCTGGTGTGGGCTGAATAGGAAATGTATTAGAATTTGTTTAATGAACGTGGAATCCCAAGTTCCAGGGAACGGTTGATACAAAAGTGGGGTTCTAGCCATGTTTTTTTTTATAGTTTTGGGGTACAGTGGCTGAGGGTTAGAGCTTCTGTCAGGTTTTTATTGCTGCTTGTAACCCCACTGGGAAATTTTCACCACGTTTCCTGCTGTTTCAGTAATAGAAAGTCTCTCCAAAACAGACACGGTAATCTAAAAGTTGTTTTTAAAAAAAAGTTCTACTTGAAACATAATGAAGGTCATTAACAAAGGCAGTGCAAGTTGCTGTAGAGACATGCATAGCAGCCGATTGGATCTACGTTTACTATTGTCAGGTCTATAAGATGCATGTTCTGGTAGGTGTGCACAGCAGCAGTCTGCAGTACCTTACTGATGAAGCCGGCATACGCAAAGTCTAGCTGGATTTTTAGTTTAAATCGGCTGAATACATTCCAGGAACATCACAACAACAAAGGTGTGCACAATCATGGTTGGTTTTCTTGTACCGAAAAGCCTCTCCCCAGCCACCATGATGCAGAGAAGGACCCTTGTGGAAGCAGTGCCGAGTCTATCGGCAGAGGTCCAGCAACCCCTTCCCTTGTTGAGTCCCAGCTAGAGCTCTCCAGTCAGCTGGGAGCAGAGAGACCACTGCTTCCACACAAAGCAAAGGTCCACTGATGCACGCTGGCAGGGAACTAGCTTCTCAAGGAAAATTAATTGTAAAGCCCCTTACACACAGGCTTAACAAGAGGGTCTCTGTGCACTGTTCCCCCTCCAGATTGGAGCAGTAGGGAGCGGATGTCACCGCTGTGATATCCGTGTCTGTCCATCTTGTGATGGAGGAAAGCACTGTAACTCGGATGTAAACGAACATGTGTCTGTTTACATCAGACTTCCTCCTCCGATCCGGCAAAAAATAACTTTGTTCCGTTTGTTTTTCTGGACCTGGCCGGTGTCAGGGTTAACCTAGTTCTCACTTGCTGTTATGTAAATGATCTTTGTTAATGTTTCTACCGGCACTTTAATGTACAGCCGCTTGCCTTTAACTTTAGAAGTTACTTCAAGTGTTAAATCTATTTTAATGTTCTATAAAATCTTGTTCATTTAATAATATGACTGGTCTGTTATTTAGAGTCTTATACATGGGTTTATTTTTATAGTATTCAGAGACCTGAAAGTGCAGTGTAAGGGCCAATGGCCACTTCTGAAACATCCAATCAAAGCCTTTCCTTTTAAGAATGATAGAACCAAGTCAAAAAAGAAAATATCTGTCATGTTTTTTTTTTTTAAAAAGCCTGTGGCTGGAGAAAAAACGCCTCACCCTTTCATCTGCATATTTATACTATAAAAACTGCTGAATTACCTGTTTGTACTTGCCTAACATCATCTATATACCCCATCATTCCTTCTCCCAGGAGTGATGACCAGTGATCTGTAGTCTCTGCCTGCTCTGACCCCAGATGCCTCTTTATGATATCCTCACACTGTGCAGTCTTCTGGAACATGAGAGAACCCCAATACTGGACAGCCATAGCGGTGACTACTTTCCAATACACACACAAACCAATGGGAACAAAAGTAGCCACCCTCCAGAAGGAAGGACAGTGTCAGCACCAATGCAGAGATGATTTGAGGATCTACAGCTGAGTGATACATAAATAAGATACATTTTTGTTAATAGTTAAGGTACCTGAATGTATTTTTAGGGTTTAACTCTTGAGTTTAGTGTCACTCTGAAGCAACTTTCAGGATAGATGGGGGGGTGTGGGGTAATGCCTGGAGTTCAGCTTTAAGGTAAATCTTTCCCAAGAGAATGATGCCGGCTGCCACTTCCTGTCTGCAATGTTGACTCTTTACCTTCTGAGAAGTCCTTTAGTTCATTGACTTATGAAGCCATAGGGACATCATGTCAATCAAGCAACCAGATGTTTTATGATAACAAGTCAGCAATGGCAGACACCATGTTTATCACATGACAGGCTTCCTTTTAATGCCATTGCTTAGGTTGTTTATTGCCCCTTCTTCAAAGTCTCCGCTGTCTAGTAATCCCTAGAAGCTGCGAAATTCTGTATGAAAATCCACTTTACCTTCACTGCAATGTCTGTGTACAGAAAGTCTTCCAGACACGGGGGCATCATCCCTCCTTTCCCAAGTGGCTGCATTTATTTTTCTATTGGCTGATTTTTACAGTTTCCTCATGCTATCTTGGGAATGCTAGAGTTGTGACATGAAAATGGGAGCAATAATGTACTTCCAGCAGCTTCTATACACCAGGCACTGATAGATGGGATTGCAAGGGGAATGGCATGGATCCCTTTACATACATTGGCTATCTGAGTCTTTGCATTTCTCTAACCCTTCACATTAGTTATCACACTGTCGTGGTATTGCTAAAGGACCTCACTATCCTGCAACTGATTTGAAGCTGGCTACACACTGCCTGAATTTCAGCCAAGTCAGCAGCAGGACCACCCTGTTTGACAAAAGTCGATTTTGTTTTACTTTTGATGAGTCTTTGTAGACCCCAGTTCTGTCAACTGAGCAGCCACAGTCACTCTTCAGGTCTGGTCTCTGTTTGGGTATTCTGATCTCTGTTCAGGTATTTTAATGTTCTCCTGTCATTGGGTAGGAATTGCTGCTAAAAAGGGGAGCAGGGTGAGCTGAGCTGCTGAGCCACTGCTGGAGGTGGGGAAGGATTCAGGATTAGCTGAGCTGCTGAGTCAATGCTGGGAGAGGAGAGCTGAGCTGCTGAGTCCATGCTGGGAGGGGAGAGAGGAGAGCTGAGCTGCTGAGTCAATGCTGGAAGGGGAGAGCTGAGCTGCTGAGTCAATGCTGGGAGGGGAGAGCTGAACTGCTGAGTCAATGCTGGGAGAGTGGAGAGCTGAGCTGCTGAGTCAATGCAGGGAGGGGAGAGAGGAGAGCTGAGCTGCTGAGTCAATGCTGGGAGGGGAGAGAGGAGAGCTGAGCTGCTGAGTCAATGCTGGGAGGGGAAAGAGTAGAGCTGAGCTGCTGAGTCAATGCTGGGAGGGGAGAGAGGAGAGCTGAGCTGCTGAGTCAATGCTGGGAGGGGAAAGAGTAAAGCTGAGCTGCTGAGTCAATGCTGGGAGGGGAGAGAGGAGAGCTGAGCTGCTGAGTCAATGCTGGGAGGGGAGAGAGGAGAGCTGAGCTGCTGAGTCAATGCTGGGAGGGGAGAGAGGAGAGCTGAGCTGCTGAGTCAATGCTGGGAGGGGAGAGAGGAGAGCTGAGCTGCTGAGTCAATGCTGGGAGGGGA
>NW_017306269.1:3010303-3021463 GCF_000935625.1 Nanorana parkeri
GGCCCTTTAAAAAAAAAAAAAAAAACAGTAAAAGTAAAGTATGTTTTTTTTTTATTTTTTGGGGTTCTGATTTGCGCAATGTGACAACAGATCAGATGTATTCCGCACCAAATTTATGGGGGACATTTTTTTGGCAATTTGTAACACAATTTTCATCAGTGATTATTTATGTCGCCGGTTTGTTTCACCGCAAGTGTAATCTGACATCAAAACCGCATGTTACATGTGCGGTTAATATGTCTCAGCCTGTAACAAACCTATGGAGAGGAAAGCAGGGAAGATGAGGTGCAGAGTCACTGCTGGGAGAGGGGAGCAGGGTGAGCTGAGCTGCTGAGTCACTGCTGGTAGGGGGAGCTGAGCTGCTGAGTCAATGCTGGTAATGGGAGCTGAGCTGCTGAATTAATGCTGGGACGGAGAGGTGAGCTGCGGAGTCAATGCTGGGAGGGGAGAGAGGAGAGCTGAGCTGCTGAGTCAATGCTGGAAGGGGAGAGCTGAGCTGCTGAGTCAATGCTGGGAGGGGAGAGCTGAGCTGCTGAGTCAATGCTGAGAGAGGAGAGCTGAGCTGCTGAGTCAATGCTGGGAGGGGAGAGCTGAGCTGCTGAGTCAATGCTGAGAGAGGAGAGCTGAGCTGCTGAGTCAATGCTGGGAGGGGAGAGCTGAGCTGCTGAGTCAATGCTGAGAGAGGAGAGCTGAGCTGCTGAGTCAATGCTGGGAGGGGAGAGCTGAGCTGCTGAGTCAATGCTGAGAGAGGAGAGCTGAGCTGCTGAGTCAATGCTGGGAGGGGAGAGCTGAGCTGCTGAGTCAATGCTGAGAGAGGAGAGCTGAGCTGCTGAGTCAATGCTGGGAGGGGAGAGCTGAGCTGCTGAGTCAATGCTGAGAGAGGAGAGCTGAGCTGCTGAGTCAATGCTGGGAGGGGAGAGCTGAGCTGCTGAGTCAATGCTGAGAGAGGAGAGCTGAGCTGCTGAGTCAATGCTGGGAGGGGAGAGCTGAGCTGCTGAGTCAATGCTGAGAGAGGAGAGCTGAGCTGCTGAGTCAATGCTGGGAGGGGAGAGAGAAGAGCTGAGCTGCTGAATCAATGCTGGGAGAGGAGAGCTGATATTTAAAAAATTAACAGCCACCCTCTAAAAGAAGAAGCTGCATACTTACCTCTCTCGTGGGTGCTGACTTAAATCTTCACTCTTTTGTAGGGTTGACCCCCGTAAGACAAAACAGTTCACACAGATCTATTTGCAATGTGTATCTAGCATTTGCCTGACGTTTTGTCATTAGATAGCACAAGACCATTCAAAATGTGTGAGAATGAAACCATGTTTTCGTGTTCTCCCGTGCCTCACCCTTTGATGTATAGGGAGTTAATGACACATCAGCCTGTGTTATAGTTAGAGTAGCTTGTGGTATTAAACGTGGTCACTCGGAGTAGTGAGTTATTCCACCAGCTTACTCACAGTATGAAAAACTGTTCCATTATTTTTGTTTGTCTGCACTGATTATCTATAAAGGAATTTACACATATTGTATTTTTTATTGTTTGGTTCTGCAAGAGAAGCAACATGCTCACATTCAAAGTGATTAAAGTCCAAAGGTTTTTACTCTATTTAATGCTGATGAAATCACTTACAATGGATGCTGCTCCTTGATGATTCAAAGTTTTATTTTCCTGCAGAATCAGCTAGTCCCCTGAGCACTGGCCCTGATATCCTTTTTGAGGCTGGCTCCTTTCCCTTGCAGTGTCCTATGGAGTCACCCTTGTGTGTGCTAGAAACAGATATGGCAAGGCAACCAACTCCCCTCCTCCTTCTCTAAGCTAGCTACAATAGTAAGAGCCAACGTTTCGAGACCGCAAAAGACGTCTTTCTGCCCTGAGGAAGGGACCCTGTGTGGTCGTCTTTCTGCCCTAAGGAAGGGACCCTGTGTGGTCGTCTTTCTGCCCTGAGGAAGGGACCCTGTGCGGTCTCGGAAAGTTGGCTCTTACTATTGTGACGTCTTTGTCCAATAAATGGACATATTGAATTATATCGCTGAGTGCTGGTGATTTACTTTTCTACTTCATGTTTGCACGGCCCCATCCGTGATTGTCACTGCGAGCTCCATCTTTTATATTGGCTTGGACTGCTGCAAGGTGTGCGGAGGGCTCCCCGATCTATCCACTTCCTTATATTGTAAAGCGTTGCGCAAACTGTTGGTGCTATATAAATCCTGTATAATAACAATATATTTTGGTTAGATGGATAAATCCAAACACTAGTCATTGGGTTAGTGAGATGGTTAGCATTCCTGCCTCGCAATACTGGGGTCCTAGGATCTGATTCCCAGCAAGGACGCTTACAGCTAACAGTTTCTGTGGGTTTTGTTTTGGTCTTGAGAACATTTGTTCGACCTTCTAAAAGATAATTGGGCAAATCAGCAAACGCTTTTGACCAAAAAGAATTCAAGGAGCAGGATGGAGAACTTTTCTCAAACTAACAAAATTCTAAGAGTGAATGTGGTTTTTGTTGGGCAACCTCAATTTATTCCACAATCAAAGGTTCAAATCAAACGAAATTTCAACTGAACACCTCTCAAGTCTCTGGTGGCATTATCGAATGTTCTGATGAGATTTTTGGTATGAACGTTTGCATGAAATTCTAACCTTGTAAATCCAGCTTTAGTCTAAAAACATACCAGGAAGTGAAAGCTTATCACCCAGACTGGATCTTTTTTATAGGACTGGTAAGGACATTTAATTGTAAGCTGTTCCGGACAGGAGTTGATGGGAATGGCTCCGTGCTCCCTCTAAAGATCTGGGAAATCTTTCAGTGCAGTATAACTGAGTAAATACATTGTTGCCATTGGTACAGACAGCCAAACAGTGACACTGCTGTGAATCCAGTCATGTATGTGTAATCAAGTGAAGACATCTGAAAACCTAATTTGTGGTCGCTGCCTACCAAACTGCTGTGAAAACCAACATTTGTTCTCTTTCAGTTATCACTAATCTTCACAAGAGTGCAAAAATAATGAACACTGACCGGACAAACACAACAATGTTTTATTAAAAGGACAGCTTCACCTTTAGTAGAGTCCCTTTAAATGTACCCCAATCATCTCAATGTTACAAAATGTGTTGTATTAGTGCAGGAGTAAGAAACCTTGGCCCACCAGCTGTGGTGAAATGTCAATTACCATCATGCCACTGGGAGTCATGCCTGTAGCTGTCAGAGTCTTGCAATGACTCAAGGCACTTGTAGTTCCACAACAGCTTGCATGCCAAGGTTGCCTAACCCTATATTAGTGTATACCTTCCCAAAATGAGAAAGCTTAATTCTTATTGTGAAAGCCACCACCACACGACGCCTTAGGGCTTTTTTCTTCCACATATCAGATTGACTTCACACACCATTCCAGTAACAAAGGTCCTGGCTGTTCCCCCTTGAAGAATTGAGAGTGACCATCAAAAAAAGATCTGCAAGAAGACATACAGTAGATATTCTGCACAGGTGACTCTACACAAGGGTTGGTGAGACCTTTGGGTTCTGTCAAAGTCTTAATGTATGTGAACCTCAGTGCTATTTCTTTTCATGCATACTACAACATGAGGGCTCTCTCGTGTTCTTTCTCCTCCATTTCTCCAGTATTTTATAGTATTCATTTGCCAAAATTTTTAAGTGTATTGTACCTAGGTGGAACTGCTTATCCTTGCAAACTCTGCATATATCCTAATGGGGATTTTGTATTGCAATCCCATACAACGCCTGTCAAATGCAACACTCTGTACATTTTTCCCCGCAATGCAAAGCATTTCACCCGCGGCAATGTATGCAGTACTGTTTAGCCGCAGTGCTGGCATTGCAGTAAGTGACCAGGAGGCGGTAAAACTCCACATTAACTGCTTGGTTTTACTGCCCCCTTGCTGGGGTTAATGGTGTGGGGGAAAGCCTGTCAGGTATGCTGTATAGGGCCTCATGATTTGTATTGGCAGCCCAGTCGGCAGGTAAAACCATTTAATAAAATAATATAATTTAATACAATAATATAATAAACTTGCACTGGACATAAAAACCAGGTAAACCGCTTCTTCCAAAAATCCCAGGTTACATTAATGGTAACTGGACTCACTCTTGGCAGGCAACCAGCAGAAGGAAAGATGAACATAGAGATGCAGAATTTCTGTAATAAAGTCATGGAGAAAGCACTACAAATTGACCCGAGCAAACAGCTGGAATGGGGAGTGGGACTGTACCCTAGAGTAAAAGGGTTCCCGCACTTATATGTTTCGGGGCACAGGCCCCTTTAATCAGAGTCCTTTACAAAGACTGCCCAGATAGATGGCAACCATGAACTTACCAATAGTTTAAGACTATGAGCCATCATAGGTCTTACAAATGTCAATATATACATGAACTTGGGTGACCTGATCTGTGGCTGTTGTAGTATAATATAAATCAAGATCAGACATTGGCAATCTTCCTGTTCCCCTTTTTAAAGCTCTGTGCAGAGGTGATATGATGCTGAGAACTGGAAAGTTTGACTAAATTTCTCACAGTGCTCACACAGTTCTCATAGTATCAAAGAAAAGTTGGAGAATGTGACCTTTTAACTCCTCTTATCTCATCTTCCCTTCCCACATACTTAAAGCTGAACTACTGTTAAAATAAAAAAATAACCCTTGGACTGGGGCTTCCTTCGCCCTGTAAGGGTTAAATAATTCCTTTCCTCTAGGGGGGACAGAGAAAGCAGCTATACTTACCTTATCCCTCGCTCCCCTAGCAGCTGATACTCTTCACTGCTCTCCAACGCTCTGGGTTGTGGGTGGGCCCTCGGCATCTTCACAATATAGGAGGGCCACAGCACCACCCCCCCTGTCCATTCATAGAATGCCTAATAATCATACTAGGCAACAATACTAGGCATTCACTGTGCCGAGCAAGTGACCCCCTGTGTTTTCACACCAGGGGGAAAGTCACTCAGCACAACGGCAGTACAAGGCCCTGAAGATCGTGGCCAGCACTGTAGTAGCTGCGGCTACTCCAGGACTTCACAGGAACCTGGTGTCCTTACCAGGTATAAAATATGTATACATACATTGGGCCAAAATGGCCTAATGTAAGTATACATAAACCTTTGTAGCTGGAGTTCAGCTTTAAATCTATATCCCTTCAGGGGAACTTTATTTAACGTTTTTCATTTTTATCCACCAATATCTCAAACATGTTGATTCTCATGTTGGATCTTATACACCACCCTGTTGTCTAAAAACATTTTCATATCAAATTCCCATGAAGTGATGACAACTGAATAGGTATTTGATGTTTCAACATATTTACACATAATACAACTTTGATGTTTAGGCTAGGTTCACACCTGGCGATCCCGGACCGTACGGCAATCATGCACAAAACCGCACGGATTGCCCTGCGGCAACGGAGTCGCCCACCGCAGCCGATCGTGCTGTGGGTGCCATTATTTTCTAATGGCACGCCAGTCACGCTGGGCGGATTGCGCAGTTTGCCGTCGCAATTCTGCCCATGCAACTGAACACACAAAAAAGCAACGCGTCGTGTTTCGCAAAAAAGGGCCGTGTGGCAACCGCTGTGTGCACTAGCACACAATCATGCGGCCCAGGGACGCCCATCCTGAGTGTCGCTGCTGTGTGAACATAGCCTTATACATAGCTCACTTTTTCTGGAACTGGATATGCATGAAAAATGCTCTGGAATGTTGCCAAAACCTCCAGGACTATTTAAAGGGTCTGTGTCGATGAGGGTTTGTTTGCATTGGGTGGATTTTGCAAGAGTCTATAGGAGGTCAATTGCAGGTCATATGCACCTGTCCGTGAATTCTGAATGTTCTTGAAGGTGTCTCAAACTGATGCCATCAACACAAGCGTTGACACAGGACCTTAATATATTTTTAAAAAGATCTATATTAAAGATGTATTGGTGCTGTTTACAAAAGGATAGCACTGGCCTAATAAATGGCTTCGTAAAGGAGGATCACTGTGGGTTGGAGTGCTTGGACCATAACACAGGGAACACAGAGATCCTGCTGCACCTTGCGTGTGAATTGAGGTTCTTCTGGGCTGGCATGTATTCTTCCTTATCCATGCTATTTTACTGTGGATCAATATACAGTGTTTATTTCTGACCCACAAGCAGTCATTAAGTTTTAAATTACATTTTGCATAAATCCAGTTCACATCCAATTTTGCTATACCACCTTCAAATCTGATCTTCTGCACATGGCCAACGTCACTAGTGTTCCATGTTATCCCTGTGGAGGCATCTGAATAGAAGAGCAATTCAATATGAAAGATAAGAATGAATATTCTGTAAGCAGAGACAAATTCTTTGTTCCTATGAGCCTGGCATTAACTAAAGGAGGCATCAGAAAAACCTGCATGACCTCCACGTTTATGGTGGGGGCAGAGAATATATTTTTCCACCAACATCAAGAGATATCTACACTGTGTCCCTGTGATCTCAGTCTCTCACTTGTCTTTTTTTTTAATTCTAAAAGAAATCATGTAGTGACAAAAATACAAAGTTTGCCTTTGTTGAGCTCCTTTTAAAAATGCTAGTTGCCTGGCTGTCCATTTTATCCCGTGACTACAAAAGTTTGAGTCCCTGGCACAAATATGCAGCAGGAGTCCTGACTTCACTTGAATTTTGGTGGCTGCAAACTTGTTCCAAGTCAGAAAATGATCAAGTCAGAGACAGGCAAGCAACTAGCAGCTTCTAGAATGAAGCCAGCATTGGTATCTCTGTATTTCTGTCTATAAATATTATAATTTTATATTTACTAGATCTGGTTTTAATTTTTTTTAAATGCCCCTCATCTAACTATAACACTCACCTTCAATCAAGAGCTGTCTCCTGCAGTACCCCATCTTTGCCACAAGATGCCCTCAGTCTACTAGATTAAGTGAAGCCCGAGGTTCTTGGAGGTGATTATTGGGGTGATGATCTTTCTATGTGTATGTATTTAATACAATGTTGAATTAAAAATGATACTTTGATTATATACTTTTGTATTAGGAGGGTTACATAGGCTGCATTTATTGTATGATGAGGAGTTTTTTCTCAGGACAAAAATATATGATTAGTATTATATAATATAGGCAATGTTTTCACCCACCAAGTGCCCTCTCTGTCTTGGAGTTTAGAAGCCCAAGATCACTCAGTACCGAAGACTATGTAGGGCATCATGGTCCTGATCCCTTTGCACGGCACCCTGCACTCAATGTGCATTGCTGCAGAGAGCAGCACTGCATCATCCAGGATTTAAGGCATCAAAGAGAAGTTTGTGACTGGAGGAGAGCCAGTGACATGACTTGGACAGGCCAAGTGAACAACTTTTTTTACCCCTAACTCCCGTTCATTATTACAGCGCTCCACCGGCTTTGGACTCCCAAAGCCAGTGGATCAAAATTCTGTTGTGCTTTATAAATGTGCGTCCTTAATTGCATCATGCCACAGTAAAGCCCTAGCGCTGCATTTTGAATGGGGCGCCCTATGTATCCATGAGAGACTATGGGACCTTGGATATTGCATTTGTGTGTGGATGCCCATCATTGGTGTCGCTACAGGGGGACAAGGGAGGGCAATTGCCCCCCTAGGTTATTCCTTGCCCCCCCCGTGTGCCCCTCTGCTAACAGTGGCGTTAGCAGAGGCCAGTCCCCTGGCCCCAGCAGTGCCGGCCCGCTGGGGGGAGAGGCCGGGCCACAGAAGCAGCAGGTAAGGAGCATGTGCAGGGAAAGGGACCCACGGCGACCAGCCCACCTGAGACCCTGCGGAGCCCACCATAGAGAGTCTCAGATGGGCTGTGCAGGATCTATGGTGTGCTCTGCAGGGTCACTCTCAGGTGGGGTGTATGGGGTCTCAGGTATGTGTGGGGTCTCAGGTGGGCTCTCCAGAATCTCAGGTGAGTCCAGTGCGTTACTAAGTCCTGAGTCCTCTGCATTACTAAGTCCTGAGTCCAGTGCGTTACTAAGTCCATAGCGTTACTAAGTCCAGAGTCCAGTGCGTTACTATGGCCTGAGTCCAGTGCGTTACTAAGTCCTGAGTCAAGTGCGTTACTAAGTCCTGAGTCCAGTGCGTTACTAAGTCCTGAGTCCAGTGCATTCCTAAGTCCTGAGTCCAATGCATTCCTAAGTCCTGAGTCCAGTGCGTTCCTAAGTCCAGAGTTCAGTCCGTTACTAAGTCCTGAGTCCAGTGCGTTCCTAAGTCCAGAGTTCAGTCCGTTACTAAGTCCTGAGTCCAGTGCGTTCCTAAGTCCAGAGTTCAGTGCGTTACTAAGTCCTGAGTCCAGTGCGTTAGAAAAAGCAAAAAAACTAAATCCGAAAATAAATCAGCTCTCAGGGCCTGGCGGTTGCGACATGTAATCCGACGATGCCCACAGTCTCCCTCTTCATCTCCTCCACAGAAGTGCTGAGCGCTGGGAGGAAGTGACTTCACTCCCAGCGCTCTATGGTAGATAACTGCACAGGAGAGAAAGTGGGAGCCATCCAACCACGCACTTCTGGCCCTGGGTCTAACCCATCTGTCCCCATACAGGTAGATATATATTATACAGTATATATTGGTTAGTACTATAAAAAAGTATAATTGCATACCGCATTACTCTCGTATTTTGTAATCGTATTTATATATACTTATTTAGTTTTTTTCATGATTTAGTGGTGAAAATTATTCGTGCCCCCCGCCCGCCTCCCCGTTTTGACTGTGGTATCTTATGTGCCCCCCTATATATTGTTCCTAGAGTCGCCACTGATGCCCATTGTTGATAATGAGGAGATTTTGCGAAGAGATGGTTTACTTTCTGTATTCAGAGGAATTTTACCTCCATCAGAGGAATTTACCTCAATTCTGTGCAATAGTGATGACACTGCTGCCCATAAGATTTCACCTTTTCGCTCTTCTGACTAATCTGAATTAACACCAACATGACTCCTCTTGCTGCTGAACTGAATAAGCAAATTAGAGGAATTATAGGAATACAACAGCAGACTGTGTAATTTCCACTGACATAATCATGAGGAACTCATTTACAAAAGGCAGCGTGCTTATCAGAACGGGACCTGCTCTGTGCCCCGAAGATCTGGACTTTTTCTGCACGTTTTCTATTACAGCCATTCTGCGGTGAAACTCATAAATTCACAGGTTAGTTAAAGTGACAGTGGAGGGCGACAGCATCCATCTCTCAGTTCCCTGTCACTATAGGCTGTGGTTTTGAGCGAGTTTCCTCTGAGTTTCAAAGGCCTTTCACGTGACTTACTTGAAATGAGCTACAGGCCCATTCCAAGAAGAAGTAGAGACAGTCACACTGATAAAGGACGGGGCTCATAGAGGACTGCTCACTTCTCTTCACCTGCTTGTCAGGCCCACCGGGGGTCATGCAGGATTGACCTACAGCTCCCTCCTTGTGTCTGGTCCTTGTGCTCTGGGCTGCACAACCTGCCTTTGTTTCAAAGCTTATTTTGACACCACAAACACCCTGTTGAATGGACTGAACCTTAGATCCCACGGTGTTGGGTTCCTCGGCTTGCAAGCTATGTTCTTCACTTATGCTCTAGCTGGCTGAAGACGTCGGATTTTAACTTCGGTACTTTTCCTGAACCCCAGCAACCTCGTAGCCTGTATCCCATCAACCGACTGTGGGTACCACCTCTCTCTCCTCCCACCCCTGGCTGGTCCCTACAGTCATCTAATGTATGCACTTTCAACTCTCAGCTGCTCAATCTAGACACAATGTCACAGAGATCACCACCGACCATCAGCTCCTACGCCACGAGTGCGCCCAACTCATCTGGATCAGAGGCCGACGCTCTATCCCAGGTACAGTGTTGTTTATACCCTGAGTCAGCTTTGTAAGTGCTATTCTTGGTACAGTTTTTTGTTCATTGATCTCTTTTTTAATATTTGGTTTTCTGTTAGTTGTTATTGATGATTCTTATTATGTCATTTATTTATATTTTAGTTATTTGAAGCAGTTTTATTATTAAATTATCATCTGATAATGCCAAGTCTCCAAAATGATTACATTCAGCTCAGTATCATATAGCAGTTTAGCTTCTCCTTTGGAGGTGCAGCATCATCTTATTGTTACTAAAAATGTAAAATGATCATGATCTGACTGAGGCAATTTCTGCCTTCCGCCATGACTATGGATACCAGAAGCTACCACACGGTGGACCCTTTTCAAGTTACTTAGCAAGCAAATATTGATTCTTTTTGGCTGGTCGTTATTCTTTTAAAACCAAAGCCACCTGACTACTCTTTTTTTTCTCCCTCATCAATACCTGTACACATGCACACTAGGGAAATGACTGGCTATGGCCAGCTTGTGTCCTGTCCTGTCCCTGCTTTCTTTGACTTAAAACATTTTAAATTTTTGTTTGTTACCTTTTAATTATATATTGTATAATCACAGTGAGGAGTATAGCACACAGTGATCTCTATATACACTGTTCTCTATATACTCAGTGGTCTCTATATACTCAGTGATGATCTCAATATACACTGATCTCTATATACACTGATCTCTATATACTCAGTGATGATCTCTATATACACTGTTCTCTAAATACACTGATCTATATATAAATACAGGTACATACAAAGAAGAGGTAGACAACTTTGCATATGGTGGGAATCAATACAGGGAAATAGAAGTGATAGAAAATGTTGTTCTTATATAGTAGAAATAGGGCCTACTATGATCCGCCCCCCCAAAAAAATGTCAGTTCTAAAGGTGGCATTTGGAATGTTGTGGTACAGCAGCATTAATGCTATAAGGAATGATTCGGCTGTCTTGCTTCTGAACCTTTAGCACTGGTGGAATGTACACTGAAAATACACTGCATCGAATGCCCTTCTGTATCCCACACAGTGGGGTTGATTTACTAAAGGAGTAGGTCACTTTTCAGATTGTATATCCACTTTGACAGTGAATGTTAGTAAATAAGATAAAGCTGTGTTTGCTTTGCCTGTGCAATTTTGCGCTAGAAAAAATCCTGTTATTATAATCTCCCTCATACATGATTGGGCATTCAACGCAAACTCAGCTTCACCTCATTTACTTTTACTTTAAAAAGTGAACATACACTTTACTAACTGAACAACCAATACTCCTACATTAGCTAGTGTAACAAAACTGTGAACTGTTCATTGTAAAATGCGCACA
>NW_017306269.1:3021537-3044331 GCF_000935625.1 Nanorana parkeri
GAGTAAAATAACAGTGTTTTACCAGCTATAGCCACTAGGAGGCATGACACACTGATATTCAAACCCTATCTCTTGTCTAATGTAATTTGTAGGCTATGCATGTGCATGGACATGTACTTGATGTACTTGAAGGCCCCATTCACTCAGAGTGATTTGGGATTCCTGCACCAGGAATGCCAGGTGTTCCTGTTCATATGCGGCCACTGTACCCATTTAAGTTAATGACTGGGTGACAGGGGCTGCATCTGTGATCTTGGTGATGGACGCCGGCAGAGAGAGGAGGGGGGACGTTCACCCGGCGGGAGAAGGTATGCCGCTGGGTCCCCTCCTCTCTCCTGCAACTGTCGGGCTCTCAGTCCATGACCGAGTGCCCGACTTTTCAGAGGGGGTGAGACCAAAATGACTGTCAGTCATTTTGGTCTCACCCCTCCAATGGTGTCACCCTTGTGCGGGCCGCACCCCCCCGTGACACCACTGGTATATGATACAATTATAGAAGGTTTGGAATAGATTACTGTCCCTGGATGTATTGATCTGTACTGCCCTCCTGAACCTTATTCAGACCCATAATGTATGTAATGGATTCAATCAAGTTCCCCCTTTCAAAGACTGTAAATTTTAGTTCCTTGCAGTCCCTTCTGATAAGTTTTAGCCCTCAGAACTTTCACCATTTTTGCTGCCCACATTTGGACTCGTTCTATTCTATCAATATCTTTTTATTAGCGAGGTCTCCAAAACTGGACACGGTATTCTAAATGAGGACTGACTAAAGATCTATATATGGGTATCAGGACCTTCTTCCTCCTACTGGTGATCCCGCTAGTGATATCTAAATATCTTTATAGGGGAATCAAGACCTCATTCCTTCTGCTGGTGATTCTTCTAGTGATAACTAAAGATCTATATAGGGGTACTAGGGTTACCTTCCTACTGCTGGTGATCCCTCTAGTGATAGATAAAGATCTATATATAGAAGCAGGACCTTCTTCCCCCTGCTGGTGTTCCTTCAAGTGATAACTAAAGATCTATATAGGGGAAGCGGGACCTCCTTCCCCCTGCTGGTGATCCCTCTAGTGATAACAAAAGATCTATGTAGGGGAATCAGGACCACCTTCCACCTGCTGGTGATCCCTCTAGTGATAACAAAAGATCTATTTAAGGGAATCAGGACTTCCTTCCTCCTGCTGATCATCTCCCGAGTGATAACAAAAGATCTATATAGGGGAATCAGGACTTCCTTCCTCCTGCTGGTCATCTCTCGAGTGATAACAAAAGATCTATATAGGGGAATCAGGACCTCCTTCCCCCTGCTGGTGATCCCTCTAGTGATAACTAAAGATCTATATAGGGGAATCAGGACCTCCTTCCCCCTGCTGGTGATCCCTCTAGTGATAGCTAAAGATCTATATAGGGGAATCAGGACCTCCTTCCTCCTGCTGGTCATCCCTCTATTGCTGCACTCCAGACTTCTACTCACTTTCCCCATTGCAAGGTAACACTATTTGCTCATTTTGCAGAAATTACTCTGAGCTGCAAGCATATTACTGTCAAATGAAAGCCGACAACCACACAGTGAGCAGCTATTTTTAAACCAAGAATTACTACTTGAAAGAAAGTGAGAGCATTTATTAAGGAACACCTTTACAGGCACAGCACACAGAGAAGTATTTCACGTGTGCATTGTTCTGTGTGTTGGGACATGTTGTGTATGCTGGGTTGCCAGTATTTCTATGTAACAATAAGAGACACTATCTATGGGGCTCATGTATGACAAGGGTGCTGGAAAGAACAATTTGTGCAGCTCATAGCAACCAATCAGATTGCGTGTTTCATTTTCAACTGTGTACTGTAGCAATGACAACTGCAGTGTGATTGGTTGTAATGGGTAACGTTTATGTTAGCACTTTTCCTGACATGATCCCTCATATTGTGTCGGGGATTTTTCTATTCTCTGGCTGCTCTGTTTTGTCTCTTCGCAATAAATGACTAAATTCCTAATGGACTGTTGACACACACACACCACTGCAAATTCTTGTAAAGAAACATGGAAGCTTCAATTGCTGATTCTAAAAATGCAAGTTGACGGGCTGTCACGCTAATCCAAAGGTTTGGATATTTTCTTAGTCACTGACCTTGAACAAGAATGCAGATCTGGAATGTTTAAGTGCAGTCGGAATTCGTGATCTGTATACTTGTTCCGGGTCAGTGCCTCGGAGAGTACTGAAGCCACTGGATTAACACCGCAGCCAAGTAGCTAGCATTTTCAAAAGGAGAGCTTAACGATGGCAGGCCATATACTCCCTCAGCACAGATTTCTTTAAGAAGATACAATTCATATGCTGTCATATCAGGCTAGGTACACACCTGCACTACACCTGTGATGCGCGACCCGGGTGTCGTGCGGTCCCGCACAATTCAGGCAGCGGTTGCCGTGTGGCGCCATTGATTTAAATGGGGTGACATCCGCTCGGCAATTGCAGAAAAAAAGGTACAAGTACCTTTTTTTGTGATAAATGACGCGTGGCTTGTTTATCGTGTTCGAAAGCACGGGCGGAATTATGGCGGGAAACCGCGCGTTCCGCCTGGGGTGCCATTAGAATATAATGGCACCCACAGTGCGATTAGTTCACACCTTGGCAACTCCTGACCGCGCAGCAATCCGCACGGAATTGTGCACGATTGCCGCAAGGTGAGGTGTCGCCTAGATGGGAACCTAGCCTTAGTGTTTGTTTAGTAAAGGAAATCTGTCACAAGAGAAACATGAAGCCTGCCATTGCTGACCTCCCTCTGAAAATGCCGGATAACATGCTGACTATCTTGTATGAATACTTTAAATCATTGAACTGGCACCAGTATGTAGACCAAAGCCACGGGCTCTGTAACTGTTTTTAACTGTTATTCTTGTTACTCTATACTTCACATAAAACCCAACATGGGTAATACAAAACAACTAAATAACTATAAATAGTGATTACAGGAATTTATGCAAATGCTTATGGAGCTTAAAAGTGATCTGGCCATCCCTTAGTTTTATTAAGTTATATTATGGGAAGGAAGCAGATAGACAGACAATCATTTCATAGAATCTTGAAGGCAGTTGCACATCTCAGCAATTGCCAAATGTCATCTTTATTTCTTCCATGAATCTCTAGATCTTCCTCCTGTGGCAGTGAGTTCTGTGAATCAACTGAAGCTGTAGAGGTTAGATATGTCTGACCGATATTAGGGACAGTCCCTCCCCGCATAGACAGCAAGAAATGTGTCTCCTAAGAAAACTGTTATTACCTCCTGCTAAATGGCTGTTTTCTTCAGAAATGGTAGACTATTGAGTCGTGTTATGAGCATCTTGAACTTCACCTAAAAGACAGCGCAGTATAAAGTTGGTTTTATATCTATAACACAATTACATTTATGTCAAACAAACTTATTGTTGTCCCTAGTTTCTTTCAAACATATTTTCTTCATGCCATTTATCCTTCATTTTAGGTCGTGTTTTTGTCTTCTTTTGTATATTTCTGCAGTTTTGCATTTTTCCTGATAATACATTTTTGGATTGGCAATCTGTTTTGGGAAAAGGATCCTTTGGTTACAGAGGACATGTTTGGTCTCCTTGCTTCCTCTTCAGATTTTAGAGATGGCCATCTGTTGTAATCAGAATGTAACTTTTTGGAGCTGGTATTTGGTATCTTTGAAATATGAATTGTTGCAACAAAGAGTTGTGTTGTTGATATACTATTACATAGTTTTTATTTTCCACAGAAAATGTTTAGCACAAAGGTAACACCTCTGTTAGAGATGTGGTTACTTTAAGGTTATTCTATAATGTCTAGGTTTAGGGGTTACCTTGAGTTATGAAACTAAGGGTAAGAGTTAGAGTTAGGGTTAGAGCAAGAATTATGGTCATACTTGAGATAGTAAAGTGAGGGGTTAGGTTAAATATTAAACTGACGGTTATGTTGTGGGTTACAGTGAGAATTAAGGTTAAGGGTCAGGTTGTGTATTACAGTGAGGGTTGAGGATTTGATTGAGGGTTTCGGTAAGAGTTATGGATAAGCTTGACGGACAGAGTGAGGGCAAGTGAAAGGCTTAGGTTAAAGGAGAAGTATGGGGTTAAGTCTTTTCCCCATAGTTCTCCTTAGGGTAACGGGAGGACACAAACTAGCGTCCTCTCGTCACCCTAGGCTCAGAATACCGCGAGCTGTAGCTCGCGGTATACTGAGACCCAGCAGTATACCGTGAGGTGCCGCTCGTGGTATACTGAGACGCCGCAGCTGAAGCAGATCCCGACAATTATGCCGGGATCCGCCCAGCTGCGTGACTGACAGCTGGCTCTGCCTATCTAGAGGCATAGCCAGCTGTACCCGTCCCCTCCCCCATCCGTTCCGCCAGTCAGCGCTAGCGGATCGGAGCGGGGAGGGGGGAATCCAGTCCCTCCCCTGTCACGGCAGAAAGCTGTGACAGGATCGAGAAGTGAGCGAACCCGGTATGTGTTCGCTCACCTCCCGATCTACTGAGCCGACCTGTGACAGTCTCATTGTCACAGGTCGGCTAGAACTATGAGGTGAGTGAAAAGCACTCACCTCATAGTTCTCCTTTAAGTATTAAACTGAAGGTTATGTGTTATGTTTTGGGATACAGTGATAATTATGGTTAAGGATTAGGTTGTGTATTTACAGTGAGGGTTGCGAATTTGGTTGAGGATTACAGTAAGAGTTATGGATAAGCTCAAGGGATAGAATGAGGTAACGTTTAAGGGTTAGGTGAAGTATTAACTGAGGATTTTCAATTCGGTTGAGGGTTACCGTAACCGTTATGGATAAGCTCGAGGGATGGTGAAGTGTAAGGATTAGGTTAAGTATTAAACTTAGTGTTATTAGGTTTTGGGTTACAGTGATAAATAAGGTTGGGTGCTATTCTCCGTATCATTCTTCTATAGGCCTAGCACAGCTTTATAACACGTGACTTTTCAAATAAAGATTACAAAATGTATATTGATATCAGTTTGATGTTGAGCTGATCATGAAGTTTTCATAAGAAGGTTTCTGTTCCTTCAACCAAGTTTCACAAGTTAGGAAATATATATTAGAAATATGTAAGTTCCCCTGAGATAATGAACAAATAACCAAACAACAACAACAAATAAACTCACGATGTCGGTGGCATAAGTGTAAACCACACAAGTCATTTACAGTATATAAATTCTGAATTTACCTGTTGAAATGGAAGTTTTTGCAGCTTTGGGTGGTGTGGTGAAGGGCTATAGAAACAATAATAGAGTTCCAAACCTGAGGTTGTCTTATTAAATAGATTGCTTCAGCTGCTGTGGAGCTTTCCAACATACTCTGAAATATTTTTTTACTCTACTGCTCATCCCCAGAGTGCAACACCCACTAAATCCCCAGAATGTGTTTGCTCTTTGTTTGGATTGGATCTTTTTTAATAAAACTTACTTTTAGACCCCCCTACCTTGGGTTTGATGCTCCTTTCTTGTTTCTGTGTTTCCTATCCAGAGAGTTCTTGTAGAACCTCCAATATATGAGTCGGACACCTAATGCTTAAAGCCCATTGCCGCGTTTTTGATAAAAAAAGTTGTTGTTTTTTCTTAGCCTAAAATGGACTTCCAGTGCATTCCAGGGCGTTTGCATGCGTTTTTGGTGCATTTGCATGCGTTCCAGAGCAGGAAAAATAGGGCTTGCTGCAGTTTTTTTTTACATGCTCTGGAACTGAACGCTGTGGTGTGAACTAGAGCCCAAAATACAATTGGAATACATTGGACGCAGTTTTGATCCGTTCTGTAACTGCTCTGCACTGCACATAGAACGCGCTTGGTGTGAACAAGCCCTTACTCCACTCCCGAGACACAAAAATGCACATAACCTGTGCAGTGTGGGGGCAGGGTCCTTTTTTTTGGCTCGC
Organism: Nanorana parkeri; assembly: GCF_000935625.1. Lineage (NCBI taxonomy): Eukaryota > Metazoa > Chordata > Amphibia > Anura > Dicroglossidae > Nanorana > Nanorana parkeri. The sequence goes on from NW_017306269.1 coordinate 3,027,454, forward strand.
GGGAGATGGGCTTTACTGTATTATAGTTCAACTCGCTGCAAACTTGCTGGAACGATGTTTCTACTTGGGAACCCGGCGCCATCAGCTATCCCTTGTCCCGACAGGGGAGTTTTCTTCTTACATTCCGTCCTGCAGACTGGTGCCACCAGAAACAAGAAGTGGGGACATTTTTCTTCCAATGCATGCACTTTTTTTTTCTGTCTGTGATCTCATTGGGTTGCTTCTTCCTGATCCAGAGAATGGTACAACCACATACAGGAAGTGGGAGCAAATTTCCCCTATGGGGACACAGACAACAATGATAGCAGCTATGTTGTATGGCAGAGGTGTGTAGATCTCAATACTGAAATACTGAGAGAAATACAAATCCTTTGGCAAGTAAAACAGCTCTTGTATCTATTTCATCTGTGTTATAAAATGTTTGCCTGGAGTTCAGATTCAAATGTACACTTTTGTCTCACTCTCTTCCAGGGCTCTGATGTAGGCGACAGAAAAGTACGAAGGAGGGAAAAAAACAGAGTGGCCGCCCAGAGAAGTCGCCGGAAACAGACGCAAAAAGCAGACAAGTTACACGAGGTAAATCAGAATGAAAAGATTCCATAAAAATACATTTAAAAAAACACATAACGTCAGGTTATGTGGACAAGATAAATCTTTCACCTAAAGTGACACTAAACTCAGGAGTTAAATCTCCAAAATGCATTTATGTACCTGAACTATTAACACAAATGTAGATTATTTGTGTATCACTCCGCTGTAGATCCTGAAATCATCTCTTAGTTGGTGATGACACTGTCCTTCCTTCTGGAGGGTGGCTACTTTTGTTCCCCATGGTCCCTGTGTGTGTTGTAAAGTAGCCACCGCTCCAAGCTCACTCCTGTGATAGACTACAAGCTCAATACAAATTAGTAAACTAAACCTGAGATTGTAGTCCATCACAGGAGTGAGCTTGGAGCGGTGGCTACATTACAACACACACAGGGACCATAGGGATCAAAAGTAGCCACCCTCCAGAAGGAAGGACAGTGTCCGCACCAATTCAGAGATGATTTGAGGAACTACAGCCGAGTGATACACAAATAAGATAAATTTTTGTTAATAATTAGAGTACTTCAATGCATTTTTAAGATTTAAAGGATACTCAAACCCTTGCGTGTTTTTGCATATATCTACTGCTAGCGAGCAGTAGATATATGCAGAAAAAAAAGTTATCAAAAAGGTTAAAACTTACCTGGGGTCTCTACTGCACACTCCCGTCTGGAGATTCTTGGGCAGCTGCAAAGAATCATGCGACGGGCTCATGCGCAGTAGAAATCTTCAGGCGTGAGAAGAGGAGAGACACAAGGTAGGTCAATGCAGCAGCTTGCACACGGACAGATTACCCAGGTTGGTAAGGGCCGGGCAGGGAGATGTGTAAGAGCCATACACTTATAGTAAATAATCCTTTCTTTAGTAGCAGAAACAGAAGAGAGGAGATAAGAGTGTGTACAATTCCCGTTCACGGCGGGGTTCATCATCCTTATGCAGAAGTTTGTGCGGGCATACATGCAGTATCTGTTCTGCAAGGCACCCAACCACAGATGGCAGGTTGCCCTGTTCAGTTGGGAAGTGAAGATGAAAGTAAAACTGAAAGATATGCACCAATGGGTCGTGCTCTCTGCTGAAGCTCCAGTATTTCCAAATTTGCTTGGGAATTCCAATAGCTTCCTCAATAGCTGTGGTGGTGTAAGTGTGCTCACATCTGCATTATGCAATTCTAAGAAGCATTAAAGTATGTCTAGCAGCTTTCAGAGCTGAAACACCAACTCTAGCCACAACATTATATTTTGGATATATTGGGGAAGGTCTAGAGCAGGGGTAGGCAAACTCCGGCCCTCCCCCTTTGGTGAAACTACAAATCTATTGAAACTATTGGAAGAGTATATTATAATCTTCCAATAGTTCTCCTTTAACAAACAAACTGAAGAGGGAAGCTGATTGGCTACTATGTGCAACTGCTTCAGATTCTGTCTGCTCCAGTACTGATACACTTCTCTCTCATTGTTCTGTTTTGAATGTTGACATATGCAAAAGACATACCTCCAGAGACCCAGTTTGAATCAGCATTATGACAACTTGCTGACTTGGCATTATTCACAGGCAGTTTAACTCACCTAGAACACACAGATGTAGAATCCAGTGTAGTGCTACTTTAGCTCAATACAATGCAAGGATGTTTTTGACGTGTAAAAAGACCATGAGGGGAATTTATCAAAACTGGAGCAGACAGAATCTGGAGCAACTCTCTTTCATTCTCAGAGCTTGAATTAATAAAAAGAAAAGCTGATTGGTTCCTATGGGCAACTGCTCCAGATTCTGTCTGCTCCAGTTTCGATAAATTCCCCCATCCAATGGCTTTCCCAAAGTTGACTCTGCAGAGGTGGAAAACTGAAACGTAAGCTGGCCATACACCAGTAGAATTTCATTGGAAAATTTTATTTTTCGAACATTTGATTTTATAATGTTAGTTAGTTGGGTCTAGTCCTTGTTTCGATTGTAGTGATGAGGAACATCGAAGGAGCAGAGTGTAAAATGATTCATTTCATATTTGAATGAACAAAATTCAAACCGTGAATGTGATTTTTGTTCACACATACATATTGTAATGTACATGTGCAAGGCACAAAAGAAAGCAGTTTAATATGTCTGGGATTCCATTCATGTAGCCGGTCTAGTTGAAGCTTTGATGGGCTTTCGAAAGAAATTAGTTGACTCAATGATGGCAAAATTGACGAATGATTTCAAATGAACGTTCAAATGAATTTCTAATAGTGTATGGCCAGCTTAACTCAACAGCATAGTGAGACTGGGAGTGCCTGGGTAAGGGTCATACTAAATGCAACAACACAGAAGGGGGAAACAGGGGAACATACCAAATACAAAATCTCTACTTCAAACTCTTGAACACTCGTTCCAAAACTAAGAAATTGTCTCGTGTTTCACTATCTTTACTGTGTTGCCTATTTATTTATTGTCCTAGATTCAGTCTGAAAGAGAATTACTTGTGTTAGTTGGGGGTTATTGTTCAATGGAATTACCAGAAAGGAAGTCAGCTGCGTGTAGGAAATTAACTTCATCTTTCTGTTTTCCTTTTGCAGGAATATGAATGTCTGGAACAGGAGAATTCCTCCCTTAAGAAGGAGATTGGAAAACTCACGGATGAACTGAAGCACTTGAGTCAAGTGTTGAAGGACCATGAACAGCTATGTCCATACTTACGCTGCCCAGTGAGCTTTGTGACTGTGCCCAGAGTGGCAGATGGCCTGTCTGGCTGCTTGCCCCGGTGACCACTACTGATTATAAATTAACCGAGATTATACCAGCCCGAAAATTGGAATCTAACAGATCCTCATCCTAGGGATGTGTAAAGCTGAACTCCAGGCAACTATAACAAAAATACAAATTAATACAGCTCAATATTCATTAATATATTCTAAAAGGAGCTCTAAAGTCCCAGCATATCCTCTCCTGTTATTACATCAGCATTGTAATAGGAATACATACTAGGGATGTTTCTGATAATACAATCAGCCTACTTGAAAAAATCCCTTTTATGTAGTGAGCGCTGTCTTCCGTTTGCCCATCTCTTTCATCAACTTCCAGGATTCCCAGAGCACTTTGCATCTCTTTCCCTGCTGCTTGACGTGATGCAATCTCCATTTCTCAAGACTACATATCCCATGATGCATTGCTTCCAGCAAGCAATGATACTGTTACATTGTGGGAAGTTCAGACAGCAGCCTTAGTTAGAGTAGCAACACAAGGAAGTGCATATTGAAAATGAAATTGTGCATTAAGGAAGTACATCCTATGGGCATCTTCAATAAGTAAGCTTACAAACTTCAAGATGGATATGGGTAATAGGAATGGGATAGAACTTATGGAAATTATATACGTTAAAGAAATACATATTTATTTTTAGTTTTTGACAATAAATATCCTTTAAATTTAATTTTTTTATTTTTAATGGAAGCAGTGTAAATAACTGAACTTGACTTGCAATCAGTCTCTTGGAGTTCCTTCACAGCAGAGCTCAGACTGGGGAAAGAGAGAAGCAGCCCAAAGAGCCAGTGTGCTGCAGTGCAAGAGGCATGCTGATAGGAGAAGAGTGTAAAGTGTCAGAGATACTGTGTGACATTATTAGTGCGCTGCTTCTCATTTTACTGTCCAGTCACAGGGTGGCGAGGAGACCTGTACATGAAAATGAAACTGCAGCGGAGAAAGGTCGGGTCTCCTTCCCTGCCACCATGTGTAAATCGTAGGGCTCGATGGACAGAAATACAAATCCTATGCTGTTTGCTTGGAGCTCAACTGTAAGTCAGCTTAAGTCAACCCAACAGGATCTACTAAGGGGCAGCTTATACGTTCACATGAGATCGGGAGAATTGGGATGCTAATCGGGAAGATTGTGTATCACCTCAGACATCTCTGGACGTTCCTTACTACTACTGCCAACTCCATATCGTCTGTTTACAAATGTTTATATGTACTACCTAAAAATATGATTATTGTTAAAATGATTTTTGATGTGTTTTGTTATTAATAAATATTTTTTCTAGAAGTCTTAGAGTCGAGTCTTCAATTAATATATTGGTTTCAACTTTTAGGCAAAAGAAAAGCCCACATTTTTAAAATGTTGTTTTTGAAAATGTGGGGAAGGGTTAGAGTCTGTCAGGTAGGTACTTCTTCCCTACTTGAGTGAGTATTTTAACTCATTTATGAACGGCTCCCTCCCAAATTCTTCAACATTACATGCATATATAGCTATGTTTCCTAAACCTGGTAAAGACCCAACCATCTGTAGTAGCTATAGGCCAATCTCGTTACTTAATACAGATATTAAAATCTACGCCAAAGTATTAGCAAATAGACTTAGTGCACTGGTACCCCAGATAATAACAAATGATCAAACGGGTTTTATACCCGGCAGAGAGGCAAGGGATAGTACCCAGAGGGCGATTAATTTAATACATCAGGCTTCATTACTCCCAAATCCCACCCTGTTGCTATCTACGGACGCGGAGAAAGCGTTTGATAGAGTTGACTGGGATTATCTACGGGCTACTTTGCAAATAATGGGTTTGGGACCTAAATATATAATGGGGGTAATGGCCCTATATAATGACCCTACGGCACAAATTAAGGTAAACGGAACCCTGTCGGAAAAATTTACATTACAAAATATAGAGGTCGCACGGCTTCCACACACCTTACGATAATCGTACGATCGCGGGATTTCCCACGATTATCGTACGATTATCGTAAGGTGTGTGGGGACCTTTAGGGAGATTTCTCCCCACTTCCTGTCAAAGGGGACACAGGCACAAAAACTTTTACCGTAGAGTGGGGAAGAGTTAGAACTCATGATGTTGTTTTTATCGTTGTCTGTGCTTTTCTGCTTGGGCGGTAGAAGTGCATGAAGTGAGGGAAAATCTAACACATGGGGTCACAGAAAGAAATAAAACCCAGAGAGAAAATGTATTTCTGTAAACTTTATCCAAAACTTTGAAAAAAAGCTCAGAAGAGGTGAAAGAGGACCAGTAGTTGGAGCCAGTCAGGTATCCTGTCAACATATGTGCTGAGAAAGAACATAATGACGGGAGCAGAGGAAAAAGATGACCTCATCAGTCTGTTGCTGATCCATAACTGTTCAATTAGAAGCTTTTACAGTTGTCACCGGAACAGGAGGTAAGGGGAAATCTTTTCACGTGAAGACCTGTTGTTAGGGGGGAGTGAAGTGCCTCTGTTTGCTGGAGTGGACCCCAATAGCAGGCAACAATACCAGAAGGAGAGTCCAGGCTGAGGTACAAAGTACAGGCTGAGGTACAGAGTACAGTCCGGGTCGAGGCAGGCAGCAAGTATCATAAACGGAGAGACAAGCCAGGGGTCGATAACCAGAAGATCCAAATAGCATGAAAGGAAACAGGAAATGAGGCTTTGTAGCTGCTTTGGGAATGGCAGAATAACTCACCTCTGGCTGGGATTTAAACCCAGAAGGAACCAGAAACGCCCCCGTTGTGTGGGTAACGAGGAAGCTACAGGTTTCGGGGAACCAATGGGACTGCTAGGGGAGGTGTGCTCGCAAAGCCCTACCTGGCAATGATCAGCACCCGAGGCGACTAATAGGCCATGGCAATGGCACGTGCGCACGCACGCCACGCAACCAGCCGCCACCGGGCAACAAATCACCCCAAGAAGGACCTTACAATCTCCACCGTACCTGCTGGACCACAGGTAAGAGGGCACCCCTGGTCCCACATCACCTCTTTCAGTGACAACAGTCTAAAGCAGACCATGCACCTATAGATTATCTGCAGGTTTTCTAGGGTCAGATGAAAAAAGTGAAACAGATTCCTCTCATCTACGCTAAACTGTGTGTATGGAGGAATCTCCCAATAGGCCAAACTCCAGTATCTTGCTAGTCGGCCCCGCTGGCTCTCAAAATACCTGAACAATCTGATTGGATGCAGGCATTGTTCACGTGTTTTGAGAGCCAGCAGGGCCGACTAACAAGATACTGAAGCTTGGCCCTCCACTCTTTTAAGAAGGCTTTCCACAAGATGTTGGAGTGTGCCTATGGGAGTTTTTGCCCATTCAGCCAAAAAAACATTTGTTAGAAGAGAAGATCTGACTCACATTCAGCATTCAATTTCATCCTAGAGGTGTACAGTAGTGTTGAGGTCAGGCCACACAATTTCCTCCAAACCAAAATAGTCAAAGCATGTCTTTATGGAGTGGGCTTTGTAGACAGGGGCACAGTTATGGTGAAACAAAAAAGGGTCTTCCCCAAACTCTTACCCCAATGTTGGAACTGCTTCATTGTCTAAAATGTCTTTGTATGCTGTAGCATGAACAGTACCCGTCAATGGAAACACCTGAACCCAATAATTTGGAAGGGTGTCCTCATACTTCTTGGCCACATACTTGGACTTACCTTTTGGCCATATGGTGTACTTTATAGGCATTTTTATTATTAAAAACGTTATCAGCCTGGTCATATAAAATCAGTGCAGTGCAGTGATTTGTTCTGATGGTTTACAGCAGAGCCTGAACCATGGTATGGAAGCCCAGCACCCTGAGAGCTTCCTTGATCTGTCAGGAGAAAACCAAGATAAACCACAAAGTGATGACTTCTCAGAAACTTCCCTGTTTGAATTACAATTGGCCTGTTTATTTCAGTATCTGAGGGCATGCTGCTACACAGTAGAAGCGAGGAAACATACAGAGCCCCATCTACACAAGCACCCAATAGCAGCATGAGCCCAGGCCACAGAGGGGAACCACAACCAATGACAAACTTACAACTATAATCATGTACATCATTGAAATATATCTATTCTTGTACAGAAAACCACAAGGACAGGAAGCCATTACCCTGGAAATCATTTTACAAAAAGTAAATGTTTATACTTTATATTACTCAACCAGTGAACATTTTGTGATAGATTCAGATCAATGTAAAGGCTGTCAACTAATCATAGTGTGGTGTCTTAAAGAGGAACTCCGTACTGAACCATGTTTTCCTGTTCCTTGCGATTATATAGGAATAAGTTCCTATTCAGCAGATTCGTCACTCTTGATGTGTTGGCTATAAAGCAGGGAGGTCCAAACTGCGGCTCTCCAGCTGTGGTGGAACTACGAATCCCATGAGGCTTTGCAAGATTCTCACAGACATGACTCCCGGAGAGAGATGCTTCATGGGATTTGTAGTTTCACCACAGCTGGAGGGACTAGAAGTGGGTAAGCAACCTTCTATATTTTGGGGTTGATTTAATCAATGAATGGGAACTGTTCAGATGAAGCTGTGTTCACTTAAATCAACCAATCATGTTCTAATTCTAGTTTTGTAATTGTATGCTCAAAGCAGACACGGGTTCATCTTATTTACTAACATTTACTTTCCACTGTTATCATTAACTGTGCTAGGTGAACCTCCTCCAGTAAATCCACCTCTATTTTACCGGATTTACTCTCCCTGCTGCCCCAAGGCCAGGTTCCTCAACGCGCCCCCCTCCCCGCCAATGGAGAATGTCAACCAGAAATGGCGGGGCGACAGGGTTAGTTTTAATTTTTTGTTTGTTTCTTTTTTACATTTTTTTACTTTTTTAAATTTTTAATATTTATCTATTCATCTTTTCCTTTTTTTTTATTTTTTATAATTTTTTAATCTTATTTTTTATTTATTTTGTTATATTTTTTTCTTATAATTTCTTTTACTTTTTAATCACCTTTTTTATTTAATTATTATTTCTTCTTTATTTAAAAAAAAATTAAAATCTTTTTATTCATTTTGCATTAGTTATACATACAAACATGACACCAATGTAGTGCCTTAATATTAACACTTTATACAGAGCGGCATAACATATGCCGAATCTTACTTAGTACGCCATAACAAAGCCCTGATCAGAATCCCCCCCACCCCATAGACACATTCAGGACCCGTACTGCACAATAAATATATCCACTCTCCAGCAACTCCCACCAAAATGAATATCTTACATCTTATTAGTTGCAAACTTGTGAAATTTTCCCATCAAATGAACTGAGGATAAAACGTCAATCATAAGGAAGGTGAACTTCACACTCTCACTGCACACCTGCCGTGCCACCTCTCCTGCGGGTTGTGGGATGTAACAAAAGAACCGTCATGCCCCTGTGGTGGTATAATTGTGGCAGATGGCTTTTCCTAGAATGTTAGGTTAGACCCCCAGCGTGCCACTGGACTCCATCCAACCCGATTAAACTTTGTCAAATTTCATTGGACACCCTCTGCAAGCGTATGTCGCTTTATGTTATGGCAAGGAGGCATTGAATAGCGAATTCCACGCTCCCAGGGTAGGCGACTCCACCTTCCTCCAATTAAGGACGAGGAGTTTCCTGGCATAAAACAACAGGTAAATCAAAAATGTACGTGATGTCACCGAGGGAATGATTTCTTATCAATTTTTACTTATTTTGTTTTTATTTTTATTTATTTATATATTTTTTAATCATTTTTTTAACGTAACTTTATTGCTAGCATTTGGAGGTGACAGGTTCTCTTTATTGAACCTGTCACTTCCAATACAGTAGTTCTAGCACAGCACTGTGCTTGAACTCCTGTGACAGCTGAGAGGGGAAGGCTGCAGATACAGCTCTCCTTGCTCTCCAATCCTGAGGGTGTCTGGCCGGCGAGGATTGAACCAGCAAGAAGAGAGGTAGGTGCTGGGGGAGATTCCACACCCCTGCCGCCCCTCTGCTCCCTGCCGCCCCGAGGCCGGGCCTTGGTGGCCTTGTGGCAAATCCGGTCCTGGCCCAGAGCAAATATAGTGGTTATATTCCTATCCATTTAGGTAATATGGCTGCAGTTCATGCCTGATAATGAATCTGGCCCTGGGGGGTGGCAGGGAGGGCACTTAAAGCGGAACCCCAGCAGACATAAAAGACACAAATGAATGCAGCTCTGTATTCATTAATAAATCATTTAATGTATTTTTTAAATGCAAGTACTTGAATATGACCTGGTATATCCATGTACAGCAAGGCTGGAGTGTGAGTGGAAGTAGCAGCACAAGGAGCCATGTGCTGACAAGAAGCATGCTGATAGCAGGAGAAAGCAGAATGACAGAGAGAGGAGCTCATCACTGTGCTGTATCTCCATTCACTGTCCATTCACGTGCTGGTGTGGGTCCAGAATGTCCTGGGATCAGAGAAAGTGGGTTAAACGATGTTGACCATCAGATTAGGGATATCTAGCTGCAGAAAAAAGGTTTTATGGGAAAATCTCTGCAGTGAAGGTGAATATTGCAGCCAAAGCTGTTTTTGTTATTTAATGTTTTAATGGACTATTCATTTGTATTTTGTTATTTTTGGCTGGAGTTCTGTTTTATTAATAGGTCCCAACTGTCCTGCATGTGGAGGGCCTGGTGGCTTTCTAAAAACAAATCCTCTGTCCCTCTTTCTTCCTCAGTTGTCTTTCTTTTTGCTCTCATGCACGATTTAACTATCCAATGTGTTACATTACATTAAACCTTTTATCCATATTCTGTATTTTGAAAGAAGTAGTGGTGAAAAAAGCACCCTTGGGTACAACCAAAAGTATTACCGCACATTAAAATCTGAAAAAAGCCTTTTTCCTGTGTATGGCTTGTTTTATATATGTACATGGAGGCAGCCATATTTTCTTCTTGTCTTATATACAGGATCTGTTTCCTGGTCCTGCACAATGAACATGCTTCTTGTTTCTCTTAGTTCAAATCTACTTGTAGGAACAAACAAAATACGCACCCTATTAGACTAGAGCAAGGCACGAAATTTTGTTTCATTTTCGTTTCTATTTGGATTTTTTTTTCCGTTTTCTGAAATTCGCATCCGGTTGAAATTTGGAATTCGGATCAATCCTAAGTTTTCTTTTTTGGAATTTGGATATATTTGAATCTATTTGGATGGAGTTAGGTTGTTTTAAAATGTGAAAAGAAAACAGTTTGGGGATCCCCCAATTCACACCAGACCCTTTAGGTCCTCACCCTTGCTACGGCCCAGGGTAGCCAGACACCATGGAATTGATTAATAATTCTTCCACCCAGTGTAGCTGGGCGCAATCCATTTGTACAGCACTACACCTACTAGATGGTGGTGAAGAGCATAGGGATTCTAGTGGCAATAGTACTGGGCGAAGGGCTTTCGCCTAGCCATGCACTGAAGAGTGATAATTAATCCCCATGGGATCTTGGCTGCCTAGGCTTGAGGTCACATGAGGGAGCTTGTGAACAGGATTTGTTTTTAATGTGGTTAGCAAGAGTTACTTTTTCGCTCAATAGTGTGATTTGGTTATGACAGGCCCTATTTAAAATTGCTTGAACATACAATTATAGAATAAAGAGTCACATTATACCTTCCCAGACGATGACAGCTTCACACTGCATGTCTCCATATAGATAATGAATTTTGCAATGCAAAGAAATTAAATCATTTATAATAAAGGAAAACTGGGGAGCCGAAGAAGAAGTGGTCAGTAGCATGTCTGGGTCAGCAATACCACGGCTGACGAGTCATAACTCAATGCATGATTAGAGAGACATCGACGTGCTCTGTGGGAATCGGATTTGAACATTACGTATTTGTATTTACTGAGAAAAAAAACACTTTTTTTTTTATTTAATCACCTGAAATCCTTCTCTGTGTTAAAAAGACCCATACACCTTACACATACAGGCAGTGATTTATTTTGGTTTTGTGCTGCCCTAGGCAAGACTAAACGTAATCTAAATTTGCCCCACCCCATCCTATTTAGGACATTTTGTGCAACCTGTCAATCACTGGATACAGCGCACACGGGGTCTCAGGAAAGCTGTGCGTGGTCTCAGGTGGCCTGTACGGGGTCTCAGGAGAGCTGTGCAGGGTTTATGGTGGGCTGTGTGGGGTCTCAGGAGAACTGTGCAGACTCCCTTTCTCTGCATACATGTGCTGCTCCTCTTACCTGCAGCTCAAAGTGCCATCAGTACCAACAGGATACCAGCCTGCTTCTGGGACATCCCACCATCAGATCACATGATATGGCCAGCACCAAGCCACCAGCTGCTTCTCCTCCATCTCCTGTACAAAGCCATCTCACTGGGCCCTCCCCTCCACCGGGTAGCTCTATAATTAGGCAGCCACTCTTAGGGCCATGCGGCCGCCTAGTTTGCCTCATTGGGCAGCCATTGCTGCCTGATTCTGTGCCGCCCAGCCTCGGCCCACTGGCAAAGTGCCCAGTATGCCCAAAGGCAAGTCTGGCCCTGTCCGCCTCATTGGTTTGGGGTGGCATTTTCTGCCGCCCCCGTGAAAAGTGATGCCCTAGACAAATGCCTAGTTTGCCTTGTGGTAGATACACCCCTGCATACAGGGCAAAGTGACAATGTCTCTGGAAAGCCCCCCACCCCTTATACTCACCTTACCTGAGCTCCCTGGCAGCGCCTTATGGAGAACCATGTAATCTGCCCACCGGTGCATGACTCCCAGAGGCAGAGGCATGTTTGGATTTGTAGTTAAAGCACAGCTGGAGGGCTGCAGTTGCCCACCCTGCCCTAGACTACATGAGCAATTAAACCTTGCTATCCAGCGGGGGATTACATGAAACTAAACTCGTAATGCTGAATGGAGTTCCACTTTAGGCCTGTCTGATTTTGATTGATGGTATAGCATCAGAGCCGGTGCTAGGATTCTTGCCTACACAGGCAAGGTGCATTTTTGCTCCCCCTGAGGTGACGCGCGTGTCGGGATCCTCTGGCAGTCGCCGGCCAGCTAAATTAGGACCCCACCTGGAGCTCCTCTCACTGGACCAGCGCTGACTCGCCGCTGCTCTCCCACGCCAAAGGTAAGTGAAAAAAAAACATAGCGCAAACATCGGGGCATTTTGACAAGTACAAGTACTTGTCAAAATGCCCTGTTTTTTCCTGCCTCACCCTGCAGCGCCCTCAGGCGGCCGCCTGACTTGCCTTGCGGTAGCGCCGGGCCTGTATAGCATGCAGAGAAAGGAGGAAGTTACAGATTATCTTCGGGAAGCAGACACACATCCCACATGTGAGGAGCTGTGTGAAATCTGGTTGACAGATTAAGGTGAGATGAGAGAATTGCCTGACTTTAGCACAGTTCCAGTGTTTGCTGGATAGCATTTCTTCACTAATTGATCTTATTGCATGAAATAGCTTCAAGAGGAAGACGTTTTTTTTTCCACTCGGGTAGTGTAGACACAAGTGGTTTAAGATGTATCAGATGATTATAGTTGAAGAATTTCCCTGACAGAAGACACAAACCTTCAGATTTTTCATGACAAATGTTGCTCAGAAACAACAACTTGACCTAGTTGTGTTTTACCCGGACTGCAAACTGGGCCACACAGACTACCCGGGAATTGCAGCGATCAGTCACACGAACTGCTGACACTTTTACTATATACACTGCGATGTCTTCCAAAATGTTGAAACGAAAGGAAACCCGTCATAAGAGAATTACGTAGGCTGATCCTTCTGTCCGCTCTCTGAAAATAACAATATATATACATTGATACCCTACAAAGCTACACTAATAAGTGAATAAATAAATACATGAACTTTATACACCCAATGAACAACATAAAATGACTACAAGGCATCACATAAATGATTCCAGTCATCAGAGTTCAGAAATGATAAGTGTTTCTAGTAATGGTGAACTCCAAGACGATATACAGGCAGGCAGTCCCTGAGTTACATACATCCGACTTACATCCGACTCCTACTTACAAACAGAGGCTCGGAGGCTATTACTGTACAGCAGGTGTAGTTGTAATGCTACCGCGCTCGTGCCGACAAGGAGTGCCCGCCTTTTTGGGTCTGGTTTGTAGTACTGTATGTACATAACAGGAAGCTGGCTCTTGTTAGACGTGCAGTTGAGGGGTGCCCACCTCTTTTTCCGGGTCACTGTGAGGTTTTTACTGCTGTCTGTGTCCTCACATGTCGGTTTTCCGCTCAGCTTCGGCCGTACGAATACGCGTGAAACCGCTCTAAATATAAAAAACAATGCATGTTAATGACTTTTGCGACGGCCGCGTGGTACAAAGCTGCACGTCCCACAAAATACTTTATGGCAGATTCCGCACGTTGCGGCTATGTTAACAGCCGCAAACATGTGGAGTGCGTATTTTAAAGTTTGTGCGGTTTCGTGCGAAAAACTGCGTGGAAAACGCTAACACTAAGTGGAAATGGAGCATTAAGATATATGATCTCCGGCACTCAGTCAAAAGCATTACATTCTTTTGCTTATTTATTGAATAAACATGCACAAGCGTCAATTAGCCAATGTTTCGTGGCCACGCAAGGTACCTTCTTCAGGGTCCATTCACAACACCTCCAGATCACCTCCAGACCAGATTGTTTCTGGACCTAAAATGCATCCCAATGTTTCCCCATGCTCTTCTTGGCCTCAGTTCACACCATCACAGCCAGTGCCAGACCAGACCAGAAAAATACTGCTTTTTACATTTTGTCTGGTCTGGAAGCCACGCCCTTCGGCCGCAATGCGAGCAGCCGCACAGGATCGCAAGGCACATTATGCATGCAGTCCTGTGCAATCAAAATGCTGCAAGCACTATTTTGATCGCACCGGACCTAAGGCATAATGTGCCTTGCGATCCCGTGCAGCCGATAGCATTGCGGCCGGAGGGCGTGGCTACGGTGCCATTCACTTCAATGGCGCGCCACACCCCCTCCTGCCCCACAAAAAAGTGAGCCGGCCGCAATGCGAGGCAGTGCGTTCTGGCCAGAATCGGGGCCGGAATGCACTGCATCTGGTGTGAACGAGCCCTTAATGCAGTTCTGTTTTCAATATTATGTCATTTGATTGATTTTGTGACAAATACATGTGAGACTGAGTACGTGCTCATTCCCAGTTCTAACACTGCACTGTCACTGACAGTTGCTAGTCTACACGAACGATTGGGAAAAAACCTGAGTGATCTCTAGTCTTAGGACAATGACCGGGACAGCACAGTGGCTTAGTGGTTTGCACTTCTGCCTTGCAGAACTGGGGTTCAAATCCTGGTCAGGACACTATCTGCAATGAGTTTGCTTGTTCTCCCTGTGCTTGCATGGGTTTCCTCCACACTCCTAAGACATGCTGGTAGGTTAATTGGCTCCTGTCTAAATCGGCCCCGTATGAATGTGAGATGGGGACCTTAGATTGTAAGCTCCTTGAGGGCAGGGACTGATGCGAATGTGCAATATGTAAAGCGCTGTGTAAATATATATAATAAATGAAAGACAATCATTCTGTAGCACAGTGATAGGCAGCTGTCACAAGTCATTACTGTGTGTAAAATTAATGTTTAAAAACTGTTTGGAATTTGTCAGCTTGTATTGAAAAACACACACAGGGCATTTATTAAACCAGTATACCTATAATAAAAGCTTCAGATGTTCTTACAAACATTGTACAAATTACCTTGCTAGGCAAATAGGTGATAGGGATATTTTCAAGTTAACCTCTGCCACTAAATTTGGTCTCGGCATCGGTGACCTCATGAAAAGGTTAAAAACTAGATACTGATGGATCATGCACAATCTAAAAATACAAGTGGAGGATGGTAGCTTCCAAATAGCTACCCTGACAGACCTCTTTTAAAGCATCTCTTACAAAAATCAAGCAGGATCAAGAAATTGAAATTGCTCCCTCATGTGTCCTGTAGAGCTTTCTGGACCAGAGTGATGTCACATTCTGGCTTCCACCACCTCTACAGAACACACTAGGGAGCTGTACAAGCAATGCAAATATGGATGGAGCTCAATCACAGCACAGCAGCCCACACTGGACCCCAGGCTGAGGATCCACTCCGGTTCTCGTAAGATAGGAGACTGGGCGGATCTTAATTACACATTTTTTTGGGAGTGTGTATGTCCGTGAGTGTGTGTGTCTATCTGTGTTTTTGAGGCGCATTCACACTAGTGATTAATTAATCGCATAGTCCCATGCAATTTACTCACTGTACCACGCAATCGCACCTACCACGCATTCTAGTGTGGGATGTGAGTTGTGTTGCCATTCATTTAAGTGGCACCCAAAACACACCTCCAGCCCACAGTTCGTACCGCAATGCCGTGCAATTCAGTGCGGTGTGACTTGGGTAACGACTCAATGACCAAGGATAAATGTGGGCCCTGAGGTTACACAGGTTGGGAACCACTGACATGTTTGGTGTCTATTTGCCCGATGTGACCCCGTCTTTTATATTTTACCAAAACAATTGGGTAATAATACATTTTTCATAACATAATGTAGGGAAAACCGTTTTTTTTTCAAAAGTTTCTGTAGTTTTTTTTGTTATATAGTAAAAAATAAAAACCGCAGTGGAGATTAAATACCACCAAAAGAAAGCTCTATCTGTCCCCAAAAAATTATATAAAAATAATTTCAGTACAGCGTTGTATGACGGAATAAATGTCAGTCAAAGTACCGCAGCGCTTAATACTGAAAAATGGCCTGGACAGGAAGGGGCGTGCAAACACCCCGGTCAGCAAGTGGTTAAAGAAGCTCTAAAGGTTCAGGTGACTGCATATGGTAAGACATAGAAACCTGGGTAATAGTTACATCAACTGATTTGTAGCAAAGCAGAAACCACAGGACCACAATTTGTATAAATCAGTTATGGATTCTCTTCGTAACATGAGAGTTTTCTGAATGCAGCAAGACTGAAACTGCACTGGGCAAACTGCTGCAGAGTGTCAGTGCAATCTTAAAGAGACCCTGTCATCTACTTCAAAATTGGAGGTAAAATAAAAAAAAATCAGCTACTTTAAATGCTTTCATGAAGTGTTTTTCCTTCCCAGAAATGTTCTCCTTTGGACTTGCAATGTGCCTTTGAACTTGCATGAAAATCTGACTACCCCAGGAAAGTTAATTCTGTGGCAAAGTCACCTCCATTCTTGCATGTCTTGCATATTTATTGACACGGCCTGGAGAGGAGCAAAGGAAAAACCTATAGACCAGGGCTAGGAAAACTCCAGCTGTGGTGCAACCACTGGCAGAACTACCAGGGTCACAGCGGTCACAATTGCGACCGGGCCCTGGCGTTCCGCCACTTAGGGGGGGCCCAGAGAGGAAGAAGAGAGCCCTCCCCCGAGAGAGTGCCGCTCCTTCCCTGCTGCACAGCCGCCCGCATCATGTACGGGCAGCTGTGCGGCAGGGATGGGAGAGGCTGTCACCAGCAGAATATGCTGCAGGCACCGCCGGGCAGCACATTCTGCTGTCTGAGGACCCGACCCTCTTAGCCCTGCCCCCTGACCGGGGAGACGAGGAAGAGGGCCCTGCTGGAGAAGGAAGGTAAGTCTGGAGTGGGAAGGGGGG
>NW_017306269.1:3044541-3044853 GCF_000935625.1 Nanorana parkeri
AATTTGCCGACCTCAGCATCTGCGCTTGCGCACAGACCAGTATTATCGAGGAAACCGGGATTTCATTCACAAAGTATTTTGTTTAAATCGTTAATTGTGACCGTTAATAATATTCCATCCATTATACACTGGCATGGATGATATATTATTGACGGTAAGAATTACAAACTAATACTTTGTAAATAAATGCCGGTTTCCTCAGTAATCCCGTCTGTACATAAGCGCAGATACTGGGTCAGCGTTTTCGACAGAACACCGCATTAAAATTTTAAACAAGCGGCTGCCCGAGGTCCCACGCTTGCTGGGGACCTC
>NW_017306269.1:3044898-3064950 GCF_000935625.1 Nanorana parkeri
CTGGGTGAGACTACAAATCCCAGGAGGCATTGCAAGACTGGCAGCCACAGGCATGACTACCAGAGGCAGATGCATTATGGGATTTGTAGTTTCACCACAGCTGATTGCTTACCTTTGCTATAGAGTGTCACTAGAGTGATAGTTCTGAGTCTACTGTTCTGTCAAGAACGCTGACCCAGTATCTGTGTTTATGTACAAACGGGATTAACGAGGAAACCGGCATTTATTTACAAAGTATTTGTTTGTAATGGTTAATTGTTACCGTTAATGATATGCCGTCCATGGCAGTAAATGATGGACAGAATATTATTATTGGTCACAATTAACGATTTAAACGAAATACTTTGTGAATAAATAGTCCCTCCGATCCAGCGGTCTCTGCATGCGGGTGCACGCGTCCATAGACTTACCTTGCGTCTCTTCTCATCTCCCGGCTGAGAATCGGAACTGCGCATGCACCCGCCCCAAGATCCTTTGCGGCCGTACAGTTCCTGATTCTCGGCGCGGGAGCAAGCAGCGATAACGAGGTAAGTTTAAAATGATTTCAAGCGTTTTTTGTTTTTTTTTAAACCCCTTTAATTTGTGCCTTTTGTATCCGGAGTTCAGTATGAGCAGCTCTCCCCTATTTCAAAGACTTATGTCGCTACCGGTTGTAAAGAAAAAGGAAAATAAAACCACATAATAACAAGTATTCTCATTGTGGGCAGCATATGGAAATATTGTTTTTCATTTATAAAAGGGACTGTTAATCTACGGAATTTCCGAAAATACTTAAACAAGGCCCAACCTTAAGTTATGTGCAGGTGTAAAAGCAAATTCGGCTTTGCATTCACCTTGCCCTGACCCTTACTGCTGTTCAGTCTTATCCACTTCAGGACTGCAATATGTATATACATGGCACAGCCATGGAGCTTGGTACCATTTTTGTCAGCCGACTGTTGGCAATCCAGTGCTCCACTGCCCCTCGTGTGCTCATGCGACCAGCACAGCGGGGTGTGCGGCTTGCCTGAAGAAAGATCAGCACACTTCCACTTACTGAACTTGGAAGTGACAATGATTTTGTTGCTTCCAGTTTCAGGCTGTCATTTCTCTAGCTGCTGTGAAGAAGCTGGTGAAGCTCAATCACTTATTTTGTGCTATCACATAGAGAGCTTATCAGCCACCTATGTTGTTTGCCAGAGGAGGAGAACCAGAGAAGCTGATGTCTGCCGGAGGTGCCTGGAACATAGAGGACCTCTGGAGCATGGCTGGTGTCTCTCCTGCTGAGGATTCATGCTCATCCCTGCTCATCTGATACTTCAATTACCGTTCACTGTACCACAAGTGGATCTACACTGAGATGCTATCAAGGTCTGGTGAGTCTGGAGTCTATGTCTGTTACACCCTGGATGTCTAGGATCCCTATACCCTCTCTCCCCAGAGTGAAGATATTAAAGGAGAACTATGAGGTGAGTGCTTTTCACTCACCTCATAGTTCCTGCCGACCTGTGACAATGAGACTGTCACAGGTCGGCTCAGTAGATCAGGAGGTGAGCGAACACATACCGGCGTTCGCTCACCTCTTGATCCTGTCACGGCTCTCTGCCGTGACAGGGGAGGGGCTGGATTCCCCCCTCCCCGCTCCGATCCGCCAGCGCTGACTAGCGGAACGGACGGGGGAGGGGGCGGGTACAGCTGGCTCTGCCTCTGGATAGGCAGAGCCAGCTGTCAGTCACGCAGCTGGGCAGATCCCGGCACAATTGTCGGGATCCGCTTCAGCTGCGGCGTCTCAGTATACCGCGAGCGGCAGCTCACGTAATACTGCGGCGTCTCAGTATACCGCGAGCTACAGCTTGCGGTATACTGAGCCTAGGGTGACGGGAGGACGCTAGTTTGTGTCCTCCAGTTACCCTAAGGAGAACTATGGGGAAAAGACTCAACCCCATAGTTCTCCTTTAATAAAAGTTTTTCATTACTGGAGTGGACATCAGCTTTGTGGGCACTGAAAGAGAGCAGTTAAATGCTAATGGGGTAGCTGAAGACCAAATCCCCTAGACAGACTAGTTATGACCTCGTTAATTTCCAGCTGCTCCTTCGGGGGTGAGCGCTGCACTAGTAATATGTGAAAACAAGTAAAATGGTAAGTAGCTATTTTTTTAAGTTATGCTATGTGAATGAGAACATGTAACAAATATAAAATAGATGATATCCCAATTTGTCTGCAAAAGTGGAAATACACTTTAAAAGACATCATTGTAAAAGACATCGTGATAAATGGAACCATCTCTATACAGTTTATGTTTTGTGAGGAGAAAAACATACATTGATACATGGGGAAGTGTGTGTATTGCAGGGAAGTACGATATATGTTTTTTGCTTATTTTGACTTGATATATATTTTAGGTTAAACTTGTTAATAAAATGAATCCAAAATATAGATCGGAATAATACGGCATATAAAAGGGTGACCTAATAGATTGGAGTGAATTTTGTCTGTGTTGACTTCTAATTTAATTTAACATTCAAAAACAACAATCTTACGGATCCGTGTGGACTCTAAACATACACGGGTTCACTTGACTTTAGTAAGTCACCCCCATACATGACATGGATCATGTTCACCTGCCAGTGACGCTGATGTTTTTTTCACTACGTGTGTTTCCTGTTGTGTTTCAGTTGCATTACATTGCACACTGAGCTGCATCACGTCACCTCCAAGACCCTCATAACATGATTCAAAGTGAGAAGAACTCTTTGTGAGTCATTCGATTTAGTTGGAAAATTCCTTGTGTGAAAAATATAAGGTTTTGGTGAGGAGTTTCCACACAAATATAGAGTTTCAGTGAAACACATCATGACAGCAGCTTCACCTCTGAAGTGACACTTCTAAACATTGCACAAATTTTACTAAAATGCAGGTTCTGTATGTGTTACATCATCCACATGGAACCCTAAATGTAACCTTTACCGAGATGAACATGTAGGCTGCCATAGCTCACATCTAGCTGCCTGGTTGTCACGTTGACTCTCTGGCTTCAATTCTTTGAATCACTGACCCGCAACAAATATACAGGTAGGGATTTTTACCTTTCTAATGTTTGCAAAATATACCTTTGCCCCTCTGTTGAGAAAAGGCGGTTATTTACAGAACTCAATAGCTCAAGCTGAAACTTACACACAACTGAATAAGTCCAAGAATTGACCCAATTCTTATCAGGCCACAGTGTCTGGGGTTTTTAGTTAGACAGAGCGAGCCTTAAAGAAGGCAGTTCTTGCTGTGCTGTCTCTTTAGATAGCCTGTATAGCCAGCATGTGACAGGCAGAGAAGACAATCCGGTGTACACACCATCGTCCACGTTAATATTAGTCATCATACATAGAGGGATACATTGGCAGATTTCAATTTTTGAGTGTAAAGGTCCGTTTTAATGCTTGTTGTCTTTAGAAGGCACCCACAGCCTGAGTAGAAAAGTGTGTCTAAAGTGAATGCTCTAGAGCTTTGGTTCTCAAAAGTGGGTCGTGACCCAAAAGTGGGTCACAACCCCTTGTTCAGTGGGTCACCCACGTGCCTTCCACTTTTCAAGGCGAGAGGCTCCTCTGCATCCCCCTAGCGCAGCACTGTCAGTTCTCGTGCCAAGCAGCCATTTAAAATATGCTGCCCGGCAACGAGTGTCAGCTTGAAGTGGGATAGAATGGGGCTATGGCCGCGAGGGAGCTCCATCCATATGTGCATTGCTTACAGCTCCCTCATATGTCCTGTAGAGGTGCCTAGACCAGAGTGGTGTCACATTCTGGCTCCTGGCTCCTCTACAAGGTGTGCAAGGGACCTGTACAAGGAATGCACCTATGGATAGAGCTTGTCACAGCACTGCAGCCCACACTGGACCACAGGCTGAGGATCGACTCCAGTTCTCGTAAGGTAGGATGACAGGGTGGACCTTAAAAAAAAAATAAACAAAATAAAAATGTTTTGGGAGTGTGTGTGTGTGTGTGAGAGATTGTGTATGTGTGTGTGAGAGATTGTGTCTGTGGTTGTGTAAGTGTTTTTGAGGGCCCGTGTACAGTGTGTTAATCACAGTACTGTGCGCACAGCAGGGGTGTATCTGCTGCAAGGCAAACAAGGCATTTGCCTAGGGCGGCACTTTCCAGGGGGAGCACAGTACCATGCAATTGCACCTACTGTGCATTCTGGTGTGGGAGGTGTGTTGCGTTGCCATTGATTTGAATGGTACCTCAAACTCACCTACCACACACAGTTCGTACGCTCGCATCAGAACGCGCTGTACCCTAATGCAGTGCAATCCATTGCAGTGCGACTTGGGTCGCGACTCAGTGACCAAGAACAAAGGTGGGTCCTGAGGTTACACTGGTCTAGAGAAGTACCGTTGCTCTATGTGTAAGCAGTGGTCTCTCTCTCTCTCTCTCTCAGAGGTGGGCTCTACAATCAGCAAAGCCTATACTCCTTATTGATTGCCTTACTGACATCTGAGCCATTCCTGCATGTTCAGAATTTTTCATGCTTATTTCAGACAGAAGTTTAGCTGAAAAATAGTTAAAATATCGCTTAAGGAGTTTTGCAGCAAAAAGTTATGAATATAGTAGAAATGAGAGAGGTATCGAAACTATTTATGTAACATGATGTCTGCTTTTGTTTTCCTGGGGGGCCACATCCTCTCTTAACAAGCCTCTTTTTGTAAACCCCCCCACAGCCCACAACCCACGTTTGGGGAAGTTTGCCCGCCCTGCCATTTGGTGTCTTTTCGTGTGTACAGCCATTATGTATAGGGGACAGTCCTATTTATAACTTTTATGGTAACTGTTTGACTTGTAAGTATCTCTAGGTACCTGCGATGTAAAAGCCATCTTTATACATAACAATATGGTTGATGGTTATGGCGACTAGGCATTGTAACTATTATTTGGAATGATATTCTTATGACGATGTATATGTATCTTTGTCTTAGATATAAAGCCGGATCACTTTTGTCAGGTGCCAACATGCTTACCTACACTCAGTCCTGAAGAAGCGGACCTATTGTTAAAATGCGAGGGCACAAGACAAGGGTTATGGACGAAGCAAAATGCTGTTTAAAGGCATACCGTTCATTGCAGTGATCTACACAAATGAGTCTGTCTGAAGACCTGTAATAGACATAAGTGTTTTTTAAAAAGTATACATACAGTATACGTGGTTTTTGTGGATTTTAATCTTTTTCATGAACATAAAAGTCATTTTATAAAGATAAACCCCCCCAACCCCTGGGGCTATAAATAAATTCCTGTTAGGAGTAAGTCCTTCCTATCTACACATACAGTATATGTGGATGATAACACTGAGAAAGTAATGAAATTGGTTTGAACTCTACACCATTTATTCCATTATTTCTCAATGTATTGAGCTGATTGAAGCCGTAAGTTAAACAGGGCTTTAATTGTAACAAGAACACGCAACAGGTGTTAATACAGAAGGATGTTTCTGAAACTTGTGTAGGCTGAAAACCTGACAATAACCTTGGTTTGCTAAATGTACATGACTTTGCTAATTATTTATGTCACAAAACAAAAAGCTTTCAGTGGTCTTTTATTTAAACACCCCCCCCACAATCACGAATTTAACAAATGCATGCAGCCTGGAAAGCAATAATTCAAGAATGGATGCTGACCAGTTTTCAGCCTGCGTAAATTGTATAAATCCCAGAACAAGACCTCTTGTTCACTATGGCAGCTCTACAGCAAAATGAGGGGTATTGAGGGGTAAATGGGAAATGGGGGCCATCTGAAATCAAGGAGAATCAGAAATTCAAGTGCTAAAATATCAAATTGAGAGTCCAGAATCCTTTGTGTTGAAAACAATGTAGCAACATGAAGAACAAATGGTAGCCAATGCGTTTATAGGGGCAGCAAATCCCCCTTCATCAGGGCTAAAACAAACCACATTAATGAACACAATAGATTTGAGAACAGATAAACATATTTGTATACAATAATATAAAATAATGCTTTTGCATACAATTCATACTTCTATATCTGTGTACATGTCAAAATAAATATCTGCTCAGGGCTAAAACTAAAACATTAATGAACAAAATAGGTTTGGGAACAGATAAATGTGATATGTTGAAAACAATGTAACAACATGAAGAACAAATGGTAGCCAATGCGTTTCTAGGGACAACAAATCCCCCTTCATCAGGGCTAAAACAAACCACATTAATGAACACAATAGATTTGAGAACAGATAAGTGGTAGGCTAATTAATTAGCCATCTCGCACTCTCACCTGTCGGCTTGTGGGTGTCATCCCACCCGCCTCCCCCCCTTTTTCAGTTACCTTTTACTCTTGAGTATGCCCCCTTATTTTGCATACTGACCATAGCGACCACGGCACACCTCAGGTCATTGTAGGCAGGTCCATCATCTCGATTCCTGGGTACGTATCAGTGGGGCTTTGACCACGAACATATTTGTATACAAAAATATAAAATAATGCTTCTGTAAACAATTCATGCTTCTATTTCTGTGTATCTCTGTTCTACATCTGCTCAGAGCTAAAACTTAACACATTAGGCCCCTTTCACACAGGCTGATCAGGACCGGTATGAATTGAATGTCTTCGATGTGACATCTGTGTCCGTCCATCTTTTCCTCCATCTTGCGATAGAGTTAAATACTGAAATGACTGGACCCTATGCCAGTCTAAGGGGAATCGGATGTAAACGGATTATCATCACTGATATTGGTTTTCATATCTCTTCTGTTCATTAATGTGTTTAGCTTTGGCCCTGAGCAGATCTCATATATACTTTTACTTATACACAGATATAAAAGTATGACATTTGTGCAGAAGCATTATTTTACATTATTATGTATAAATATCATATTTATCTGTTCAAAATCTATTTTGTTCATTATAATGTTTAGTTTGACCCCTAAGCAGATCTCATATTTATTTTAACATGTACACAGATATAGACGCATTTATTTTTATGTAGAAACATTATTTTATGTTACTATATAAAAATATTATATGTATCTGTTCACAAATCTATATTATTCATTAATGTGTTTCATTGTAGCCCTGATAAAGGGGGATTAGTTGAACCCCGAAACACGTTGCTTACCACTTGTTCTTCATATTGTTACATTATATTCAACATTAAGGGATTGTGGAATGGAATTGATGTTTTGGTGCTCAATCATGTTGTATAGATGACGTTTCTCATCTACAGTAATAATTAAGTATTATAAGTATAAGAACAGAAGAAAAAAAACCTCCTTGGTTGTCTTACTGGCATCTTAGCCCTCAGTTAAATTCCAGTATGTTCAGAATTTTTCATGTTATTTAAAGACAGCAATTTACGTGAAAAATAGTGAAAATAAAAACACTAAGGGAATTTTTAACAAAAAGTTATTGAAACGTGATAGGAGAAGTGAGAGGAGTGCTGATACTAATTCAGTTCCATTGAAGCCACTGCGTCAACTCTCTAGGGACACAGCTCCGGGTCTGACATAGTAGAATCAGATCTGTTAAACTGAGAAAATCCATTTCCTCACAGAGCATTGAAATACCACATACCTTATACATGGGGTACGATGGGGAATCGCATGTTGGTTTTTGGTGCTGCCCAGTGTTGGGTTTATAGTTTATTCCTGACTATTGTTCACAATGTGTTATTTGTTTGGCATTTCTATTATGAGCTCACCAGTGTGGTTTAGCTCTAATTCAGAGTTCTGTAGGGGAAAATATGTGGCTCATGCTCTGCTTTTGCGAATTGGCAAGCTTCTAAAAGCCATTTGTGCAAAAAGCTAAACGGAATGAAAAATTAATTCTATTTGTTTAAAATATATAGTGTGAAAGAGATCCGACTGCTGCAAACCATGTTAGTGATATGTTAATGTTTAAAAATAAATGATTTCTATGTATACTGTAAATACATGTTCAGGCTCTGCTTCCTGTTCATCAAAACTTACTTTAAAGTTATATTAAAGTCAAAACGGTTTTAGGCTCCATTCATACATAAGCGGTTTTGCTTTGAAACGCGCTAAAGATGAAAAAAAAAGCATTCCAATGTGCATTGTCCACACCAGAGTGGCGTCCACACGGTCGGAAAACGCACGTCCCGCAAAAAAGTCCTAGCGTGATTCTATTGGCAGATTCGGCGCATTATGTTACCGTTTCTTCGTTTTCGTGCCGTGCAGTTTCCCGTGTGGTTATGCGAATGCCATGTGTGAATGGAGCCTAACGCTATTTCAAATGCTGATGAAATAACTTACAATGGATGCTGCTCCTTGAAGTTTACAAACTTAAATTTCCAGCAGAACTAGCTGGTCCCCTGAGCACTGGCCCTGATATCCTTTAGGGTGGCTCCTTTCTCTTGCAGGGTCCCATGGAGCCACCCTTGTGTGTGCTAATCAGCTGTGCGTGTCTCCACAAGCACACTGGAACAGCAAGGCAAGACACTCCTTGCTCCCTGCTCCCTTCTCCTCCTTCCTCTCTTCTTCAAGCTAGTAGATAAACAGCTGCTGAAGACTGCTCTGTCCCTTGTGATCTTGGACTGGACAGGAAGTTCAGGGAAGCAGAGCTGAGAGAGTGTTTGCAGCTGTTTAGAAACATGATAGCTGTAACTGCTCGGGCAAACATTTAAAGAAAT
Source organism: Nanorana parkeri (assembly GCF_000935625.1). Lineage (NCBI taxonomy): Eukaryota > Metazoa > Chordata > Amphibia > Anura > Dicroglossidae > Nanorana > Nanorana parkeri. Next base: position 3,053,528 of record NW_017306269.1, read on the forward strand.
ACTTTGTCGGGCAATGTCTATTTTTTTAATCTGTATTCATTATTGAAAAAAGTTTGAGAGTTTAATACTACTTTAACCCCTTAAGAACCAATGACGAAATTATTCCATCATGTTTGTCCGCGCCATAAGGACATAAGGAATAATTCCGTCATTCCTTAAGGGGTTAAGATTCCGTCATGGCTATGTCAAAAGTGCCAAAATACTCTTAGGTAAAAAGCCTACTTGATATAAATATATACTTTTGTGTGGCAATTTTGTTTTCTGTGATGGCTGTTAAACTTTGAAGACAAACATACCAAATTCTATCATTGTTCTACATTGAAATTGTGACCTGTAACTACCAAAAATAAACTGAAATCCTAGACATCTGATGTTGGTGCAATAAATGAGAAAGATGGAAATTGCATCTGAACACACACATAGCAAAAATTGCTTTGGTCCTTAAAGGAGAACTATGGGGTTAAGGCTTTTCCCCATAGTTCTCCTGAGGGTAACGGGAGGACACAAACTAGCGTCCTCCCGTCACCCTAGGCTCAGTATACCGCGAGCTACAGCTTGCGGTATACTGAGATGACACAGTATACCACGAGCTACAGCGGATCCCGACAATTATGTCTGGATCCGCCCAGCTGCGTGACTGACAGCTGGCCCTGCCTATCTAGAGGCAGAGCCAGCTGTACCCGTATAATAAAATTATGTTTCATATTTCTTTAGCATTTTTCTGTAAATGATAACTTGGGGCTCCGTGTCCCCCCTTCCATGACTGAGTGCCCAACTGGTCCTCCCAGTAGTAAGAGGCCAGGAGCAGTTGGTAACAGATCGGTCTATGTGCTGGGGGTACACTATGGAGTGCACGCCCACCACAAAAATGTGTCACATATATGAGGTGCCGCAGCAGAAAGCCTGCTTCCATGATGCCACATATATGTGGGACGCAGTGGTAAAGGAATTGAGGTGAACGCTGCAATAATCCAAACCATGGGCTAATTAAAAATATGTATAAAGAATAACCATAATATATGTTCCGGGAAGGGGAATGAAAGAAATACCGGCACTGTCACTGATGAATGGAAGATTCTAAATGACTGAATGTCATCTTCATCCAACGCTTCGCTACCTAGTTGGCCTGATTGAGACTCCATTCACACATAGCCGTAGCGTTTTCAGCGTGTTCTTTTCGCACGGAAAACCGCGTGGAATGAAACCGTGCAAACGTTAACATATGAGCTACTGTGCACATTTGCGGCTATAAAATTGCAATTGGACTATTTTGTGGGACATTTCGTACCGCGCAGCCGCATTAGTCTGAATGATGCACATTGCAATTCATTGTTTTTCATGTTTAGTGCGATGACGCCTAATATGCGCAGAAAACCGCTCATATGTGAATGGAGCCTTAGCCCTGGTTCACACCTAGGAGTTTTGGAGCAGTTCAAAAAGCGCTTTTAACTGCCCAACACAAGAAATACAATGATATTCAATGGTTCTGGTTCACACCTGAGCAGAAAGACACCAAAGATACAGGAGCTTCTTTGGGCAGTTAAAAGCGCTTCTTTGCCCCATAGACTTCATTGGAAATGCCCAAAAACATGCAACAGAAGCATGTTGTACATATCCGTGAGTGTTTTTGCGTGTTTATAAGCGCGCTCTTCCATTGCCCACAATGGTTTATGAACTGCCAATCAAAATGCGCGTCTCCATGTACGCACGTTAAAACGTGCTTACAAAATGTGCACAACGCGCATACCCGCGTGAATAAGATCATGCTGTTAACGTGCGTATAAACGCGCAAAAACGGTGCTGCCTAGGCGTGAACCCAGGCTAACTAAGGAAGCATAATTGTTCATTGGAATACTTATCACTCATGATGCAGCAATGATACCCAGCACTGCAAGGGTTACCTGCTCATTATAGTCTCGGGAGGAAAATAACAAATCATAGTAGTTTTCATCGGAGTTCTGCTTTAAAAACAGTTCATATCACTGTTACTTGTTATACAATCATTGTCAGGGATTTGGGGTATTAAGTACGCTATTACAGTGTGTTAAAATGTAACCAGTATCAGCAATCCACATTTAGGTTTAATTAACAATTGCTATTATTCTGTCATTAGAAAGATTACTATTTTTATGAAACTTATGAGGGAAATGTATGATTTGTTGGCAATTGTTTAATACCATTTATAAATATATTGATATGCCTGGGGAGCTTTATATTTAATTTTAATGAAATGTAATGTAAGGTGTAATACATTGTAATGCCGTGTTCTTCACTTTAATGAAACTATAAAATCTGAAATGCATATCGTTAATGAGACTCAATAGTATTTATGATGCAGCGCCCTGTATGCATCCATAGTAAGATTCACCCGGGGTGAGTCATGAAAGGACAGCTATACAGAAGCTACTTTGTAACCAATGCCCGAGTGTCTGCCTAGTCTTGTGTTGTGGTACAGATTGAAACAATGCAGATTTTGCTGCTTCTGTGCTGTCTGTGTCTAATGACTGCGCTGTCATTACCAAGTATTAAATCTGACCCCAATCACAACAATCTCCTATAAACTTTAATTAACTGTTAATGGATTTTCAAAAGTTGTTTCAATCTTTAATCTTTACAAATGTGCAATTTTCTATAAACTGATACCTGGTGATCCTGCCACTAAAAAAGCGCCTTAAAGGAGAACTATGGGGTCAGTGCTTTTTCCCATAGTTCTCCCCAGGGTCACGGGAGGACACAAATTAGCGTCCTACTGTGACCCAAAGCTCAGTATACCACGAGCTACAACTCGCGGTATACTGAGACCGCCGCAGCCGGGACGCATCCCGACATTACTGTCGAGATCCACCCAGCTGCGTGTTTGACAGCTAGCTCTGCCTATCTAGTGGCAGAGCCAGCTGTACCCGCCCCCTCCCCCGTCCGTTCCGCCAGTCAGCACTGGAGGATCGGACAGGGGAGGGGGGGAATCCCTGCAGGGAGTCGTGAATGACAGCCAGGGCTCTCTGCAGGGATAGATCGAGAAGTGAGCGAGCGACGGTATGTGTTCGCTCACTTCCCGATCTATTGAGCCGACGTGTGACAGTTTCTTTGTTACAGGTCGGCTCGAACTATGAGGCTATGATTTTCACTCACCTCATAGTTCTCCTTTAAATAACTCCATTGCATTTGCAACAATGGCAGAATTTAATTTAAAAAAAACCAAATTACCTTTTAGTTTCAGCTTCGTACATTCTGGGTTCTCTGTGAGGAAGCAGTGGTCTCTTCACCAAGGTCTAAACCCCCCGCCCCGCTTAGTAACACCAATATCTCTAAAGTCAGCAAAGCTCATGCTCCCTGCTGATTGGAGAGCTATAGATCTGACTCTGCAGTAGGGCTGTTGGACCACTGTAGAGAGGCCACTGCTTCCACACAGAAAATGTCCTTCTCTGCAGAATGCTGGCAGGAGACAGGCAGACAGAGACAATCAGCTACCCGGAACCGCAGGTAATCGTTCCATGTACGATTACATGTGGACTGCCGCTGACAGATGCAGCCGCTGTCACCCTATAATTAATTTGAATGGGATCAGTGGCCTCAGCTGAACGGGACACCTGGGATTCAGTAGGTTCTTGCACCAAGAATTCCCAGCCACACATAACAGCCCCATGTGAATCCAGGCCAGTCCTCCTTGGATTCTAATTAGTGGCGAGAGTCACCGGGCGATCTGCCCCTTGCTGTGTTTTATTGAATTATTCTGTGCATGTTGTTTTGGCTCCACAGCGATCTCTTCGGACCTATATTCCCCCACCACACCAGGGATTCCCAGAACAAGTGTAGAGCAGGCAGGCGGGAAACCTTCATTGAGAATTACCACAAAATTTACTGTGACAACATTGACAGCAAAGAGCTCGCTGATTGCCATTCACAGGAACTGCATGACGACAGACGAACGCCCACAGATTAGAAAGTTACCAGCACATATGTTACAGTAAGAACCACACCGCTTCCTGACAATACAGGACTACAGGCGTGTCAGTCTGGTAAATGCAGTTCCCCAAAACTTTGGACGATGGACGATGGTGTGTACACTGGATTGTCTTCTCTGCCCGCCACACGCAGGACACAATCAGCTGATAGAAAAGTAAAAATGAATGAACTGGTAATGATTTTGAGAAAGCATCAATACTTATTAACACTCTAATGTGAAATACCGACTCGACTGACCATGGGGTCAGTGAAGGGTTCATTGAATACACGGCGGTCTGTGAATGGCCTGGGGGAAGGTGGCAGATAAATGACAATTGAGCTTTACACTCAAAAATCAAATTCTACCAATGCATCCCTCTATGTATGATGAGTAATAATAACATAGACATGTCAGGTGTAAAATGCTGTGATTATGAAATATTTACACTTGCAGAGCATTCACTTGCTGCTTTCAATGGGCAAAATGACTTCAGTTTGCCAAAGCAATGCACACTGGGATGGCCTTGTCATCAGCAGAGCATTGCTGCGAAATCTCATCTGTAATCTCAGAAGATCTCCCTGAAATTATGTGCATGGTCACATGTCCTAGTCATATGTCTAGTCACAGGAAGTAAAGGGAGAGCTAGTAATCTGCCCTTAGTAAACATGGCCACTGTCAGAAGACTGGGGAGGAAAAGAGAAATAAGGTATACAAAGAATACAAAGCCGACAATTATCTAAAGGTGTGTTTGTTGTTATTCTAAAGATATGGGTAAAGGTCCACTTTAAGTGTATGAGAGTCGCATCTCTTATATTTGCAGCTGCTGGAAGTATAGCTATAGCTGTACTCGCCAGCATTAACAAATGTGTGTATTGCCGTAATTGGAAGGACGATACTAATGTGGCATACACCCCGTCAGAGGTAACTTTTGTTAAAAATAAAATCCGTCTCACATTTTTACTTTCATGACAGGGTCTCTTTAAAGCTGAACTTTAGTTTTTTTTTTGGAGTGGAATACAGCACATTTGATATGTGTAGTGATGTGTGTCCTATTACCTGCAGCTGCTGCTTCTTGTAAGGCCAAATTCACATGGGGGCTTATGCTTTGTTTGGGGATATCTGCAGCAAGAACCTACAGATTCTTGTGGCAGGAATTCCAGGTGTGTCCGTTCAAATGTGGCCGCTGTACCCATGAATTTAATGACGGGGTGACAGTTGTCACATCTGTCAGCAGCAGTCATCATGGGGCATATGATGTCCCAGGTCCTAGGACTATCATGTATCCCGAACCACAGGTAATCGTGTCATATATGATTATATATGGACTGCCACTGACTGATGTGGCTGCTGTCAGTCTGTCATTAGCAGTGGACAGGCCTGGCGACTTGTACTGAATGGTGCTCATGTAGTGATGGATAAGCGTTGCTCAATATAGTAGTACTGTGACTACAGGGCAGCATGATGATGCGCCTCAACAGGCATGTCCATGACTATCTGGACTTGCAAGAAGTGGCTTGAATTTAACTGGGTGTCATTCAACCTAAAATAGTGGTGCCAACTAGTGGACGAGCGAACTTTCTATAGAGAAGAGTGCTGGAGAGTGTGGATGGCATCTAGTTTGCTAAAGCACTGTGTATCATAAACAACATCCATTTTTATTTTATTTTTAGAAAAGACTTGCCTTCACTTTTGTCATCCTTTGTCATCCTCCTGCAGCCAATTCCTGTCTACATGTGGCTGTATGGCATTTCTCAGGGCAGGTTTCCTGATGGTGACAACGACAGAACATGCCTGCACAATGAGCGTTAAAGTCTCCACAGTAAGCATATGTGACAGGGTGTCAAGACAGGGGAATAATTGACAGCAGTGGATTAACAATAGCCATAGCAGCCCAAATGGCTTCTTTGGGGCCTGGGTTAGAAGGGGGCCCTTTAGGGGGCTAATTAGGAAAACTAAATTGTAAGGGTTTCCGATATAGAAGGGCTGACGTCAGACCTCAGGATCCTCTGGTGACAGATCCCCTCTGTGCAGTAAGAAGCATTGATTATCTATCTTAGCAGTGTAGATTTATTGCCCTCTGAACATCTGCTAAAGACTAAAATATACCCTGCATGCCTACTGCAGTCACATATCCCATAGAGGAGGGCTGAGGTTTGTAGTTCTACCAAAAACTTTTAATGAAGCTCGAATTTAAAGAAGTCTGTATTAGGTTTGAAGAGTAAGTATGTGCAAGAGAGTTAATGACTTTATCATAATATAAAATATCATTACAGTTAATATTATGAGTACTACTATAACTTTTACCCCCAGCACTGTTCCCTACAGTATACTGACTATACTTGCAGGTCTCCTGCTGTCCGTTCTCAATACATCCATGTTATGATCAATGACATGTATTGTCACAGTTCACACTGCCAGTCGCTACAGAGAAGCCCAGGGGGCCTCCATGTTTTGCTATAATTTGAAGTTACGCCCCTGATTGAAAAACAGGGATGGATTATTGTCACTCTATCACAGGAAATGCCTGAACAAGGACCTTGATGGCAGGATCACCAGGTTTTATTCTAATGAATACTATAGATTTAAAGAGATTGAAAATGACTTTTGAAGTGATATATTACACGTTGCAGATCTGTCACATGTTACAGATTATATGGGATTTTAGTGACTGGGGTGACATTCTCTTTAGTAGGTGATAACAAGGACAGGTGGGGAATTGTGGTTCTTCTTTCAGTGGTGGTAACCTGTATAGTTTGCCAGCCACTTCCTCCTTTCAATAGGATGTTACAATATGAACAAAGTAATGAGCAATGAGTTCATGAGAAAAGCAATATGTCATGTCCTTACTATGGCATTTTCATAAATAATACAAGAATAGTATGTACCACAACTCAGACTTTGAGAGTTTCTGGTCAGATATGCATTATATTATTAATATAATATGTATTTATATAGCTCTGACAGTTTACACAGCACTTTACATACTGCACATCCACCCCACTCTCTGCCCTTGAGGAGCTTACAATCTAAGGTCCCTATCTAAGTTACATACATACATATAGGGCCAATATACCTCCCAGCATGGAGTGTGGGAGGAAACAGTACCTGGAGGAAACTCACACAAGCACAGGGAGAACATACAAACTCCTTGCAGATAGTGACCTGACCGGGATTTGAATGGGGGAGTACGCCACTGTGCCGCCTGCTATAATGTTACCTGTTTAATGTTATGAACATATCAGCTGTCTTCACTCCAAGACAGCCAAATAATGTCACTTTATATATAAGAAGCATATAATAAGCATAGCTTGTTCATCCAGCAAAACTGCTTGTACAATCATTCTGTGCCAGTTAGCAAACTGTTGTGAGAACGGGGCAAAAATAAATTTTCTTAGTGTAACTTCTACTCTGTTCAAATGTTCTTCAACGGGGAAAATACCACATTATGGCCACTAGATGGGGCTGAGGATCATAGGAATGAAATACTTGCTAGTGAGGAGATACAAAGTTTCAACTCAAAAGACCACTGCAGGGAATGAACATATAAATGTAACCATTGATATCCTTATAGTATTACCAGTTACATTTATATTCTCATTCCCTCCAGTCATCTCATGAACTGAAACATTGTATTGCCTATGATCCTCATCTCCATCTAATGGCCATAATGTGGTATTTATCATGTTCACTATATTTTTTATAATTATATTTAAAGTATAACTAAAGCCAAATCATTTCTTTTCATTTTGGATGGAGTAGGGAATGGTGAAAACCCCTGTCAGGTTATTTTTCCATCTCTGCCCAACTGGGGAGATTTTCCTTCACTTTCTGTTCTGTAGACACAACAGAAGGTGAGGGAATATCTCTCAAAAGATAAAGAAATACCCTCTTAGAGAGTTGTCACCAGAATAAGTGTCCCCATAGTAAGATCCCCCTCTATTCCTTTTCCGTAGCTTTCAGTCCTAGTGACAGTGATCACCAGGACAAACAGGAGAGTGTATTTCCCTAAAAGGAACACAGAGAGCAATGAAAACCGGAAAGGGGTTATAGCCACTCACCACCCTATCCAAAACTGAAATAAAAGTGTTGGCTTTATATACACTTTATTCAATTTATATTGAAGAACATACGACCAGACGGAAAATTAGGATAACATTCACTTTTCCCCCATTCTCACAACAGCCAGTTAATTGGTATACAGGTACTCTTCATGGTGCATATGCCTGCATAGTACAGTTGCCTTCTTTGCAAGGTTATTCATTTTCTTCTTTGGAAAACCCCTTCTACAGGGGTGTCAGTGGTGATCTCTTACATGTAGCTGCGTGAAGCCCATTTGGTTGTCAGGGAGTCCCATGCACGGTCTGACTTTTTGTGGCTCAGTGGAAAGTTGACATAGTGCTGGAATAAACATAGGGGTCTATTCACAAAGCTGCAGAAGGATCTAGCCGTAGCTTCGGCTGATCCTTCGGCTAGCTTCGGCCCCAGGACCCCTTCGGTTCAGTAGAACCGAAGGGCTGCTCCCGAAGTTGGCCGAGCGGCTCAGTTGATGCCTCTGCTTGACTGAGCCGCGCTGAAAGCCGAAGCTGGCCAAATGGCCGGCTGACAGCCTGCTTCTGACAGCTGGGCGGAGCCAGCCGTCTTGTCACGGCTGGCTCCGGCCACTTGCCGAGAGATCAGCGTCCCTGGTTACCAGCTAACCAGAGACGCTGTCATTACACACTGCGAGCGGCCTCTCCGTGTTCTCAGTGTGTAATGACAGATGTCGTTTCTGGTTACCTGGTAACCAGGAACGCATCTGTCATGCCTCCCCTGGACGCTCTGGGAGTCTAATAGGCTCCCTGCCTCCGGGAGAGAAACACTTTCTCACAGAAAGGTTCACTCTGCTCGATCAAGCAGAGTAAACCTTTCCCTGCTCGTTTTTTTCTTTTTTTTCTTCTGACGGCAGCCAACGCAGAAGAAAAAAAAAATCCCCATAGGAAAACATAGCTAGATTCCTATTGGCTATTTCAATTTGCAATAGCCAATTGCAAACAAACTATTGCACCCGCCCACTGCTGCTGTCAATCAGCAGAGGGGGACCTGCAGTTCTCCATCAGGTCAGCCGATCCGAATGCCGCTCAGCATAAAAATAGACTGAACAGCAGCGTGTAGCCTGCTGGAGGTTCAGCTTAGCCGATCCAGATGTTGGATCGGCTGAGTCGAACTCCTTCTGCACTTCGAGTCAGCCGAACATGGTGAGCATGTTCGGCCGCCCCAAAGCCACACGATGTACGGCTGATTTCAACCGATATACAGCTGGAATCAGCCGTACCAGCCTGAAGTGAATAGCCGAACAGCGTTCGGCTCACTTTGCTTGGGGTCCGTGAGTCACTCGGCTGCCTGCGGCAGCTTAGTCAATAGACCCCATAGAAAACATGTGGAAAGGAGCCTAGAGCCCCACCTACTGGCTCCAAAGGATAATACAAAATGGGGATTTCTGGTTATTTAGTTTTACTTAAAAAAAACAAAACATGATTTTAATGATTTTTTAGTTATATAAAATGGATACATAACTGTAGAGCACGTAGAATCCTTTTTATAAACCAAGATGACTTTTATGGCATGAAAGAGAGAGAAAGAGAAAGACTTACAGAGTGATTGATGGGAAAAAGAAGAAAAGAAATAGAAAGAAAGAAAAAAAGGAAGAAGGAAGAGGGAGACAATAAGGGGTAGAAGAAAAGAAGGAAGGACGGAGGAAGGCAAAAGAAGAATGAAAGAAAGTTAGACAGAAAAGGAAAAGAGTACAGTGGTGTAGTGGTTAGGTCACTATCTGCAAGAAGTTTGCATGTTCCCCCTGTGCTTGCATGGTTTTCCTCCGGGTACTCTGGTTTCCTCCCACACTCCAAAGACATGCTGGTAGTTTAATTGGCTCCTGTCTAAGTTGGCCCTCTATGTATGCATGTGTGATAGGGATCTTGGATTGTAAGCTCCTTGAGGGTAGGGACTGATGTGAATGTGCAACTATGTAAAGTGCTGCGTAAATTGTCAGTGCTATATAAATACCTGTAATAAATAAATAAAGTAAGGAAACCAAAGAAAGAAGGAAGAATGGAGGGAGTAAAAATGGAAAGCAATGATTGTAGTCATCTCATACAGTACAGTAATTAACACATTATTCCTATTAACCCCTTCGTGACTGACGACGTACAGTGTACGTCGCCAGCATCGGGACTGTTTAAACAGACTCCCGGCGACTTTTGCCGCCGGGACTCTGTTTAAACTTGTAGAGCCGACTGTCGGCTTTACAACAGAAGCGATCCTGGCGACTTACCTGTCGCCAATTGGGGTGTACCCCCGTCCCTTACTTTTTAAATATATACATAAAAAGGTGGTGGAGTTCTACTTTAAACTGCTGACTCAATAAGAAAGTCTCTAGTCTATATGAAAGTAACACGTCCGGATGGTCAGCCTTCATCTCTCTCAGCAGAAGTTGAGCTCAGAGTATTTTTAAACATTAGAAACCGTGCCCATCCCTCTTCTATAAGGCTATAAGTCAGCGATTGGGCAGCATATGATGAGGGGGGTAATCACAGCCTCTTGCACAATTCTCACTTTTATTTTTATTTTCAGATCGACTCATAATGACATCTCAGCCGTTCTCCGCAAGACGACAAATTGTCCGTAAATGGACTCTACAAGCAGAAGTTTGTATTTCCTATAAGCACAGAGAACTCTATGGCACTTGGCGGGTGTCTAACAGTAATGTCATTAAGTTTAATACTTCCCACAGTGACACATCAATGTGCTGATAAGTGTCGCTGGATGAAATCCCTCCAATATACTCAACAAGACATTGCTCATTTCTCACTAGATACTTGTAATATACAAATTCTGCCTTCCCTTCTTTCTCCCCACTCATCAAAATGCTAATTTAAATGTTTAAAGAAGAACTCCAGGGAAAACTTTTATTAACCCTTGCAGTGAAACTATCCCCGCACTGCAAGGTTAATTGCTCGTTTTCATCTAGGGACTAAAATAAAAAAAGTTATACTCACCCGATCCTTTGAGACGGCTTCTTCTTAGATTGGTCCTTCCAGCCTCTTTCCCCCTCCATTCCAGCAGTCTAAGGTGTCTGTAAATCATCAGTGTATAGATGTGAGGACACTGAGGAAGATGCCAATGCTGCAGTGGAGGAGGAGACAGGCTGTGACAGTTGGCCGGCTAAGAGCTTCGGGTGGGTATAACTTTTTATTTTAGCACCTAGACAAAGCAAGCACTTAACCCTTGCAGTGCGGGGGCAGCCGCACTGCAAGGGTTAAGAAAAGTTTTCCCTGGCTTTCCTCTTTCTTTTTTCATTACATACCTTATTATAGAGCCAGTGACATTATCACTGGGTCTCTGTGCTTCTCCATGCAACACCCGTACTAAAAAGACAAACTGTTTGACGAACTCAACAAACCTCTTTAGAAATATATATATATATATATACAGGGCTTGAAAA
>NW_017306269.1:3064979-3065989 GCF_000935625.1 Nanorana parkeri
GGGAAGCTGCTCGTCGGGCTCCACTGTCTGCTCGTCACAGACGAGCAGACGAGTGGATTTTCGAGCCCTGTATATATATAAAGTACCCCTTTATTGACCCCCAATTCCACAGAGACCCAGTCTACCATAACATAGATATCACATAATAGCACTACTACTACTACTACTAATAATAATAATGGTAATAATAATTATTATTCACCTTTCAATGCACATTGTAAGAAGCTCACAGTGGCATGCACAAGGCACTCCAATTTTAAAGTAGTATTACACTCTCAAACATGTTTTCAATAATGAATCCAGATTAAAATACAACTACACATTGCCCAGCAAATGTTTTTTTTTTACATTTTTGCCCAAACACTTACAGTCATCATGTTTCAGAACAGCTCCAACTCTCTCAGCACAACTTCCCTGAACTTCCTGCTCAATACAAGTACCGTGCAGACTCCAGCAGCTTACCATTTACTCTCTCTCTCTCTTATCTATTCTATCTCCCTCTCTCCCTCTCTCTCTTCTATCTATTCTCTCTCTCTCTCTCTTATCTATCTATTCTCTCACCCTCTCTCTCTTTTATCTTCTCTCTCTCTCTCTCTCTCTCATCTATCTATTCTCTCTCCCTCTCTCTCTTCTATCTATTCTCTCTCTCTCTCTCATCTATCTATTCTCTCTATATATTCTCTCTCTCTCTCTCATCTATCTATTCTCTCTCTCTCTCATCTATCTATTCTATCCCTCTCTATTCTCTCTCTCTCTCTTCTATCTATTCTCTCTCTCTTCCTCCAGTCTCATACAAATGCAGCTGCATCCATCCCATTATCATCTATCTATTCTCTCTCCCTCTCTCTCTTCTATCTATTCTCTCTCTCACTCATCTATCTATTCTCTCTCTCTCTCTTCTATCTATTCTCTCTCTCTCTCCCCTCTCTCTCTTCTATCTATTCTCTCTTTCTCTCCCCCCTCTCCCTCCCCCTCTCTCTCTCTTCTATCTATTCTCTCTCTCTCCCCCC
>NW_017306269.1:3066946-3067527 GCF_000935625.1 Nanorana parkeri
CAAATATATAGGGCTTTACAGGCTGCCCTTGAAAATGAATGTTTAAACCGATGATCGGTTTACTAATTGTTCAAGTACACCTGAACTTCATTAAGCTCTGATCCAGGAGCTATATGATTCACCTCTGCAAGATGTCTACCACACGTCCCTCTGAGGAAGCCCCTGTGTGTAGGGGGTGAAATGTTAGGGTTAAACATGTGTGCAGCCCTCCCTGTGTGCCCATGATTTTACTCTGCAGACTCTGCTGGATATACGGGATCCCTTTGGGGACACTGATGGCAAAGCAAACCAACCAAATCATGGTGGATCTGACAGTACTACCTTCACTCTGAATACTATCTGTTCACTCCTCTTTGGCTAAATCCATGCTGACTGGACCCACTAAGAGAAAACTACACTCCTCGTGGATCTTTATTCACCTGCATTCGTTAATGCGGCCGCACATATGGAATACAACTTTCCAGCTTTGTCATCAAACACAGGTCTGAATACCACTTCATAGGCAGGAGCCGACATGGAGGATCCACAGCAGGCCTCGCAGCAATTATACCAACATACAGGAAAATAAAGTTGCTGAAACC
>NW_017306269.1:3067638-3090674 GCF_000935625.1 Nanorana parkeri
CTTTGATCCCTTCTAGGTATGTTTAATCATTGGAACCTGATTGGGTATATGGATGCAATGAATGACTTATTTAGTAAATACACTATAAAACATTTTGCTCATGTTGAGAAGAAATTTTAGGCTTAAAGGGAGCCTCCTATCTATAGGGTATAATAAATATGAGAGAAACCTTTGATTACCTTTTTTTTAGGTGTAGGCTTCAGGGTTGTCATTCTGATCTTGATACCTGATATACGTATGCTTGCTCCAGACCAGTGACCAGCTAAGTAAGGGTGAGCTTACCTGTCCTGGAGCAATAGGATAGCCACACTAATGGATATTTTTTTGTTCAGCCTTTTGTCAAGTGGAGAAACCGACAGGGCCACCTGAATTTTGGCTGGTTCATCATCTATTCTCCCTGACTCCAATTAACGTGACCTTGTCCTAAAATAAAAAAGCGTACCAGTAAAAGAAGACTCTCGGTACCTAACTTTCCCCCCTGCCCGCAATGACATAACACCACACTGTTCAGTAAAGTAATCTTTATATTATTATATTTTACATGTATTGCATTTACCAAACATCTCCCCATAAATGTAAATCAAGTTTTGGGTGAACTCGCCCTTATTATAAAGCACCGAGCAATTTGTTTGCTGTGAGCGCCATCTTCTGGTGAAAAGGTGTCAATGGCTAAAATAGTGTTACTTTATAAATCATTGGTTCGGCCCTATCTGGAGTATGTGGTACAAGTTCAGGTCGCCGACTCACAGGAGGGACATCCTGGTACTGGAGAGAGTCCAGAGAAGGGCTACAAAACGAATTAAAGAGACACAAGGTCTGAGTTATGAAGATCGCCTTTCAAAATTAAACGTATTCTCCTTAGAAAAGAGGCGCTTAAGTAGGGACCTTATTGCAGTCTTTAAAATCATCACTCGAGGAGCACAATATTAGGAACAAGTAGTTTATACAGAGAACTGTATTGAGAACATGAGGACAAAACGAGAGGTTAGAAGAGAGGGTGTTTAACATTTGTGTACGTAAAGGGTTGTTTACTGTGAGAGTAGTAAAAATGTGGAATTCCCTTTCACAGGCGGTGGTATCCGCTGATAGCATTGATAAATTCAAGAAACCTCTTGATGAGTTGCTCCTTTCACTTAATATACAGGGATATGGGAAGTGTTAGTGCCATATATACACACACAGACACACTGCAGGTTGGACTGGATTTGAAAAAGAAAGAGAGAAGCTGATTGGTTGTCATGCACAGCTGCTTCACATTTTGTCTGTTCCATTTCTTTTTCTTATACAGGAGGGCGGAATCTAATCATTTAAAAAATAAATGCTTGGAGTTCCACTTTAAGACAGGTTTACAATAGAGATATGCAACATGTGGATCATCTATATGTAATAAACTCAAGAATAATCATTTTTACCGGGGGTTGTGGAATGTAACAGACACTAAAACTGGCCATATGCCAGTAGTGGTGTGGACATGACAAGAAACACGGCCGGTTGTGGTCAATAGGTATCATCCATTGACATGAATACACACCCATAATATAAGCTTCCTCAAATATTCAGGAACGTAGCCAGTATTGTTACCATAATAGAGAGAAATACAGATACTGTGGTGCACTCCTAATCACCTAACATATGATCCTGGTAATCAGTTGTGTGGTTATACTCAAGCCTACAGGCCCAGGTCTTCCAGAAACTGTCATAATCACGTATGAGTAAGTTCCTTGAACAATCTTAAGTTATTGAGTCTCATAAACTATTCTTTAATAGAAGGAACTGTAGACCATTTCCAATGTTTTAGAGAGATTTGGCTGCATTAAAGGAGAACTATGAGGTGAGTGATTTCCACTCATCCTCATAGTTTGAGCCGACGTGTGAGAATGAAACTGTCACACATCAGCTCAATAGATTGGGAAGTGAGCGAACCAATGAGGTCAACGTAGTTGAAGGAGAACTATGGGGTCAGTGTTTTCCCCCATAGTTCTCCTAAGGGTCACGGGAGGACACAAACTAGCATCCTCCCGTGACCCAAAGCTCAGTATATAGCGAGCTACAACTCGCGGTATACTGAGACCGCTGCAGCCTGGACGGATCCCGACATTACTGTCGCGATCCACCCAGCTGCGTGATTGACAGCTGGCACTGCCTATCTAGAGGCAGAGCCAGCTGCACCCGCCCCCTCCCCGTCAATTCCGTCAGTCAGCGCTGGAGGATCATACAGGGGAGGGGGGGAATTCCTGCAGGGAGCCGTGAGTGACAGTCACAGCTCTCTGCAGGGACAGGATCGAGAAGTGAGCGAGCGACTGTATGTGTTCGCTCACTTCACGATCTATTGAGCCGATGTGTGACAGTTTTATTGTCACGCGTCGGCTCGAACTATGAGGTTGAGTGATTTTCAAGTTTAAGGTTTAACCTCTTGCCAGCTGACTCCTATCTGCGGGTTGCCGTCGTCAGACGGCATTTTTTTCCTGCTCGCGCGCGCCCAAGATGTGAGGAGATACATTTCTCATGTAAATGGGGCATTCAATTTTCTTATAGTTAGTGGAATGTAATCAACATGTTTTTAATCATATTGATGAGAAAATAAAAGGAGCAGGATGGAAATTAGGAATGCACGATACTGGTTTTTCAGTATCGAGTACGAGTACCGATCTTTATCTTTCGCAGATACCAAGTACCGATACCAGTAGTTCCACTAGCATGGAGTCGGCTTCCCAGGCAATCAGGAAGCCAGGCACAATGTCACAGAGGTCTCCCTCTGACCAGAAGTTCCAGTAGCCGGGGTAAGTATCGGAGTGCCCCTAGCGGTATTGGTATCGGTGCATCCCTAATGGTAATTTTAGAATCCTCTAAATGAAATTATAACTGTAAATGTGGTTTTCGTTTGGGAAAAAGCGTACCTACTGTATTGTAATGTGCATGTGAAAGGCACCAAAAAAACCTGTTTAATAAGTCTGGGATTCCAGCAGTAAGTCTGGATGAAATTTTGATGGGCTTTCTCACAAACTTAGTTGGCTCGGTGATGACATCATTGAATGTACTAATGAACAATTTTGAATGAACGTTTGAATGGAATTCTTACAGTGTATGACCAGCTTTAGGACCCCGAGTAATGGAAGCTGAGCATTTCTTTACTGAAGAAATAATGACCGGTGGGTGGCAGTATGGAGCTGTGATTTGAGGTTTTTGAAGCTATGTTCTCTGCAGGGTAAAGTGCATGTGAAGTATACACAGCTCTCAGACTGCAATTCTGTCCTCCAACTCATGTTCCTGACTACAAACGTTTGAAAACAGATCTGCCAGCTCTGTCTTCAGCTTCCAATCTAAATCCACCGAAATACTATGGAGCCGTGGGATGAGGAATGGGGTGTTGGGTGTGCTGGTCTGTTTATGGGTTTTTTATGTACTTTTAAGTTAAAAATCATATTGTTTATGTAAACATATTACTGTTATAGGAGGGGCGACACGCTCCCTGTGTGACACTACATACAGGTGGTGACAATTTGTCGAGGCGTCAAGTGTCTAAATCTCTGGTTCCAATATATGGCCCTTTGGTACTCTTTATGAAGCCCTTAGGGCCCATGCAGACATTTTTTTCCCTTACCTAGCTGCTTCCTCATGCCATTGACACAATCATTTAAGATAGCTTCCAGTAGTACAATGGTTTTGTTAGTTTCTTTCAAACTATCTTCCCTTTCTCTGTGGTACATTAATGTGACCAGGGAGTGCGTGGATATAGCTGAAAAAAAGTATGGCATGTAGTACACAGCAGTGTGCCCGCCCATAGAACTTAATAAGAATGCCATGTGTGACAATTCAATAAAGTTCTCTCTCTAGGCCAACTGTTGGTGGACACCATCACACCTCTATGAGCTTGTTGGCTATCCCTTTTATAAAACCATGGACATTGATATGGATTGACCCTCTTTGTGGCTATAACAGCCTCCACTCTTCTGAAAAGGCTTTCCAAAAGATTATGGAGTCTGTCTGTGGGGATTTATGCCCATCCATCCAAAAAATAATTTGTGAGACCAGGTACTGATGTTGGATGAGAAGAGCTGGCTCACAATTGGTGTTCCAATTCATCCCAAAGGAGTTCAGTTGGGTTGAGGTCAGGACTCTGCAGGCCACTTGAGTTCCTCCACACCAAGCTCATCAAACCTTTTGTTTATAGATCTGGCTTGGTGCACCTGAACTCATTGCATAGTTCTGGGAAAGGTAGCGAACCAATTACACAATCAGGAAATGAAGCAAGTAAGGGAATTCTGTACACAATGTACACAAGGCACCTATGGTTTCCATTTTTGCATACTTTTTTGCCACTTCCTACCCCAGACTGAGTCAGAGATAGACATTTACCTTTTGTAGTGCACTGTTATTATAGCTCGCTAATAAAATAAGCTTCAGTCTGGATTTTAAAGGAAACTAAATTGGTTTTGGTGCAACTTATGTGTTGTATTTTGTTTTTCATTCCTCCATAAATATGTTATAGGTTTTCAAAAGCAGAGAATAGAAATGTTATATTATCAGACTGCCTCTCTATGATTGAAAGTTATTTATGGCTCCTCTGAACAGAGCAGGCATGAAGGGGAAGAGAGGAAGAGGAGTCACTTCTCTGCCTCATTCAGGTGTAAACAGACATTGCAGCTTGAGCCAATGAGCTCTGTAACCAACAGATTTTTTAAGTAAATCAGCTAAGTAAAGTATGTCGAATGTGTATAATATAATATTATGATCATCTGACATAAAACATATTTTCTTTAAATCTCTTCTTGGTCTCATGCTTATTAGAAGAATATATTATTTCTGCTATTGTAAAAGTTCAGTAAGTCAGCATCAGGATTTAAAGAACTTTGGGCAAATAAAATCTTGTGGGGCTACCTCCACACTGCAAGGGTTAAGTGCTTGTGTTGCCTAGGGCGCTAAAATAACAGATATACTTACCCGGACCTAAATCCTGGCTGGCTCCTAGATCAGTCGCTTCAGCCTTTTTCCTCCTCAGCTTCAGTGTTGGACTGTCCCTCAGCATCCTCACATCCTATACACTGTATAGGATTACGATGACTCACAGGATATTAGACAGCCA
Source organism: Nanorana parkeri (assembly GCF_000935625.1). NCBI lineage: Eukaryota > Metazoa > Chordata > Amphibia > Anura > Dicroglossidae > Nanorana > Nanorana parkeri. Next base: position 3,072,722 of record NW_017306269.1, read on the forward strand.
GAGCAGAGGGGGAGAAAGGCTAAGGGGCCCGGTCTAGGAGCCAGCCGGGAGGTGTCATTCTAGGCAAAATGAACACTTAACCCTTGCAGTGCGGGGGTAACCCCATTACAAGGGCTAGGATTTTATTTGCCATGTGTTCTTTAACTTTTTAAGGTAAATGTACAATACATTTTTAATATTTCTGAATCTGCAGCTTTCATTAAAATATTAATAATAGTGATCCAGCCATTAAGATGCTTGTTCAGGCACTTCCTTTTATAGGGCAACAACATCCTGTTCCTGGTTGCCCGTTCTCCTGCGTTGTCACCATGTCACCCAGGCTTCCGATTCAAAACACATTACACAGGCCTGGTCCACTGCTGCCCCGATAAATGCCATGCAGACATTTTTGGAGTACAGGTAAGCAGGAAGTGGCTAAAAAGAGACTGCAAGACATCAGCAACAAAGAATGCCAAAGGTAAAAACAGGGATTTTATTTTCTTATTTTAAAAATGCAGTCTGCGTCCGTGGGTGTGTGTGTCTGTACCCTTATGGATGTGCAAGTGGTGGTCGGCGTGTAGCCGCATCTTATCAAGTTGTATAGGTGGCTGCACACGGCTACACACACCAGCTGTCCCTTCTGGGCGCAGGTTTGTACACGGATGTGCGCACTGTATGGCTGTACACGTCTAAGTGGATGAGGCCTTAAGCTGGCCATACACTTTTCACATTTTGTCCAGTTCATGATGAAATTCGCACAGTGGGTGCCGCTGTTGGCACCCTTTTGGCCGCCATCACTTGGTCAGCTGTTCAAAATAACCGGTTGGAAAATCTTCAAGTGATCGTCAGGCCTGGTGAAGATCTCTGCGATCGCGGGGACTGCACAATGCAGGCAGCGATTGCCACGCGGCAATCGCAGAAAATCCACGCTTCAATCGCAGAAAAAAGGTACATGTACCTTTTTTTTGTGATACACGACGCCCGGCTGTTTTAGCCATGATCATATACGGAAGCACAGGCGGAATCGTGGCTGGAAACCGCGCGACTGGGGTGCCATTAGAACATAATGGCACCCACAGCACGGTCGGTTCACACCTTGGCGACTCCTGATTGCGTGTCGCCTAGGTGTGCACAAGCCCTCAAGCTGATTGGCTGCCGGCTCAATGCAGGTATTCTGACAGTGGCCGCCATCAGAATACAATGAAGGCAACTGGAGATTCCTCGATCAACACTCATACGCGTTAATGGCGGAATCTGTTATATTTTCCTAGTTCAGCCCGCGGGTTGAACAAAGAAAATATTAGTGTATGGCCAGCTTCAGCCCTCATTCACACTAGAAATGGCCGCCACGTACAGCTCCGTGCTGCGTGCACGGCCATATCGGGCAGTTCCCGGGAAGGACAGGTGCTGCGTGTGATTAGTACACAGCCCCCGTCCTTCTCTATGGGACTACGCGGCCGTACGCACCCCTACGGACCTGCACTTGGGGTGAACGTAGGGGGCGTACGGCCACGTAATCCCATAGAGAAGGACGAGGGCTGCGTACTAATCACACGCAGCATCTGTCCTTCCCAGGATCTGCTCGGTACAGCCCTGCATGCAGCACGGAGCTGTACGTGTGGGCCGATTCCAGTGTGAATAAGGGCAAAGTCTTACAAGCAACTGATGGGGAATCGCCATAACCGAGTACCATGAAGACAAAGTGAATATAAAACCATGAAAACTTTGACTGTTTTTCATTTGTATATTTATTAAAGTATCAAAACGCAAAGAAACCTCTTAATAAAAAAACATAGGCCTTTAGGTACCTTAATTGATAAATTGTATTTAAAATACATTAAAACATGCAGTTCCTCTCACATCTGTAATATCGTGAGCAGTTTGAAACTTAGTACCACAACGATAATTGAACCTGCAGATGTTACATCAAGTGAACAAAAATATTAATAATAATATACTTTTTTTTACATATAGTGCTAACATGATTAAACATACATGCCAGTAAACACATGGGAATAAGAAAAGCCAAAACGAACGACGCCCGCGTCAAAACGTAAGATATATGGATGTACATATACATTATATATATATAGTAGTATTAATCATACAATTAGTTGACAGAGAATGAGTATCTGTGGGTGACTGCACAGGAAAGAAATGTATGTTGGGGACACTCATTCATCTTCTCTTTTATTCCAGACCTCATTGGGTTTTTGATTCTTGTTACAAATCAAACAATTCAGAAAAAAGAAATTCCATCTAATTTCACTAGGTTATACGGATGCACAGCACTCCGATTAAAATGCATGTGTCACATCATTCACACTTCCTGTTCAAAGCTGAACTCCGGGCAGATGGGTAAAACACAAATCTGTATTAATTATTGCATCCTTAAATGTATTTTTAAATACAACTAATGAAAGGACCTGGATCTGACTTGGTGTTTTGTTGCTGTACAGCAGAGCTCAGGCTAGGGGAAGATAGAAGCAGCACAATGAGTCAATGAGTTTTGCTGCGGTGCAAGGGACATGGGAGGAGAAAGCCGAGTGTGCTCATCAGTCTTCTGCTTCTCCTTTCCCTGTCCAGTCACAGGGTGGGAGGAGACCTGTAAGTGTTTGTGAACTGCAGCAAAGAACAATCCAGTCTCCTGCCCTGCCAGACAGCTATGTAGCAGGGACTTTAGAACTAGATAAACAGGAAGCCAAATCCTTTGATAGGTAACACAGCTCCCTGTGATGAATCTCATGTGTATTTAGCCGCTTGCCTGGAGTTCAGCTTTAAACTTTGGCTGCCGCACAGTGCAACCGTTCCAGCACGCCCAAAAAAACGTTATAACACAGAACAAAAAGAACACTCTGCTTGGATTAAAGAAAAGTACAAACAGGATCTAAACTTCTGTACTCTCACTTCCGCTATAGCAGGGGTAGGCAACCTCTGCACTCCAGCTGTGGTGTAACTACAAATCCCGTCATGCCTCTACCTCAGGGAGTCATGCCTGTCTGAGTTTTGCAATGCCTCATGGGACTTGTAGTTCCACAACAGCTGGAGCGTTAAGGTTGCCTACTCTTGGCCTAAGGTGTCCGAATAGCCACATTGTAGAAAACAGAGGTAACCCTGCCATCGTTCTGACAAGTCACATGCCAAGTCGCTGGCTGCTTCTAGAAACTAAAACGTCCTGGTAGCGGCAGATTTCGCAACATTAAACTTTTTTTTTTCTCTGCAAAACATTTCCATAACCATAGCACATTTACATTTCTTGTACAGGCGCCAGATCCTTTAGGGGTCGTTCACTCCAGATGCACTGGCAGCCGTGCTGAGCCAGCAGTGCCGAACGCATAGACAAGGCCTTGCTTTTAATGCAGTCACTCACTACTGTATTGTAATGGTGTGCACTGAAAAATAAGGACAGCATGCAGTGCTTTTTGTTCAGCGCCGCCGCAGTAAAAAGAAATGAATACAATGTCACTAACAAAAACAGTGCAAATATGCCGGTATCCGCCACTGCTCCTTCCAGGCTGCATGGAGTTACAGCTTTTGGCACAAGGTGATGTGTTCTTTATACTGCTTAAGGGCCCGTTCACAGCAGGGCCATGCGATAATTGCACAGAGCAGTACCGTACATTAACATTTCGGGAGTTGCGTCACACTGCCATTCATTTAACTGGCACCCCAAACGTAACTCCAGTCCGCAATGCGATCAACCGTGCCGCAACAGGCAGTACTGCAATACTGTGCATTGCAAAAAGCTGTGCATGCACAGCAACCACACCGCAATGCACGGCTCTGGTGGAAACGGGCCCTGAATAATTTTTTACACAAACTTTTTTTCCTGCTTTGGCAACCCCAAAAAACAAAAACAGCCTTTGAAATCAGCACAGCGGCAAATGGGTCCTGCGCCTGTACAACAAATCCAGACAACTTTGTAAAAAACCACCATGGCAGCTCCCAGTATGGTGACACCATAAGCCTCCGTCTCCTTTAATGCCACAAAACAGACTGAACACCTTAGGAATTGGAATCATTTTTGTCATTAGTTCCTGATAAAAGTTTCATTCATTCCCTTTCAATACCTAAAGGCCAACCCCACCCAAAACTAGCCGGGTTTTTGCTGATCTCCCCGTCGTTCTAGAAGCCATCATGGGCTTCCACTTGCCAGCAACCAGGCAAAACCGAAAACACCAGTTTGGAGCAGAGACGACCTTTATGTTCACTGTACACATAGACAAAAAGTTAGTGTAGGGACATACAGATCCCTTTACCATGTACTGAAAGTTCTGCTACAGAATATAGTCATCAAATACATGTTTTGCTGGCGTCTCATTCATACGTATAGTATTTGTGTGTCTGAGGTACTGTAATTGTCGTGGTGTGTGTTGTACATTGGATGAAACACACTGAAATGGACTGACAATTAGAATCGCAATGCTGTAGTCTAGCTAACTGGAGCAAATGTTTTTTTTTATTATCCTACATCAGGCTATGTGGTCGTGTGGCACTACAAGTTCCAGCATGCCACTCCGAAAACTGGTACCTGCTGGAAAGTCATGGCCTGTAATCATAGCATATGCAGCTTTTGTATTTGTCATTAAAGCTGAACTCCAGGCACCAAAACCTTCATTTATCCTCCTACCTCAGTAGCCACAAAGAGTTTAAATCTACTCTGTGTACTCCACATGCCTTTCCAAACCTAGATATGACCTTGTAAATGCAGTGACATCGTTACTGTGTGGTACATAGACTGTGCAGAGAGCAAAGCTGTGGAAGGGACCCAGCAGACCCTGTCCGCTACAGACTGCCTGCAGAAAACTACAGGAGGGGCGGAGACATGACCAGTCACCCTGCACAAGCAGAGATAGCAGCAGTGACTGGTCTTTATTACAGGAAGCTCCTGCACAGAGGTAAAGTGTCACACTGGATTACTGCACAGATCAGGAAGAAACACACAAAGCGCCCCACAGAGTAAACTCATGCCTCTTCTATTTAGACAATATTGGCTTATCCCGGAGATAAGCTTTAAGCTATACTAGGCTTGATTTGAACTATTTTAATACTTTTTATTTTGCAATAAGGGGCCTCATTAGTAGATTCAACTTTTCAGAGGTCTGCCCTATCCAAAAATCAGTCAGTTTCTAGTTCAGGTTTCTCTTGCACAAAAGGGGCCCCAGGAAGTCATAATTGTGACACTGAGCTGCAAGTACTTGCACTCCATCACATACATTGATGCTAAGATAAATTTATCATATGCATTGGAACAAAGGTGCAAAATAGGCAAGAAGTGAAGACCTGGACCTGTTGTATACATAGACTTTGGATGCGGGTATATTTGTGTGTATTTCTCTTCCTTATGATTGCAGAATGAATGTAATGTATCTGCAAACGCAAAGCATGTTTCTTCAATACTTATGGGAACATGTATAGACCTTCCTGTGCTCCTCAGCACCATCTAGTGGTGATAATGCCGAGGTGGGCGGAAGGTATATACATGAGCCCTTAAAGTGATCCTATCACCACAGGGTCACTTTAACAGTATGGCTCTACACTTACCCTTGCCAATGGCCTGTGTGTAAAAATGCCACCTTGTCGCTGCTCCCTGTCTGCAGTAGGTGTTTGACTCTTTGGGTGTGTTGAATGCCTGTTACTCCCCGCCGCACGCTGTGGATTCTCCCCCCAATTCGTACGTCTTGTAGCAATATATGAGTTGACCGGAGAAACCATATTATGTGGCATGGGAGCACACCCAGAAGTGAGAACTATATGCAGTGGCCAGGGAGCAGAAAAAACATTTTCAACATTTGAACCCACAAGCTGCTGGAAAAGTAAATATGGGGCCTGTTTTACAGCCTAGTCATTGTGTATAGATACAAGATCACTTTAAACTGCTGTGTAGTTGGTTGGTAAGTATTGCTACATTTTTCGCATGCCTGCTCCCTCACAACATCAAAGTCCACATACAGTAGGTACTGGTAACCCACATCAACCAATAAGAATTGACTTTCAGCCGTTTCCTGCGACCATGCTGATGAAAGCTGGTCAACTGTTGGGACTTATTGGATAAAACTGCTGTGGATTCACCCATGGCTGCACATTATTTTTGTGTTTGAGCCTCTCAGCATTTTCACTTCTTCAAGAGTTAACTTAACCACCGTTCATAGTCTGCACGCACCATTACACCACACCGAGGATCATTTATGAAAGCTGAAGCCGTAAGAGTGAAGGCATTGTCAGAGGGAACCAATTCAGTTCTGTGTTTCATAACTTAAAAAAACAGCCAACATCTATGTTTTTATCTTTTTCGCAATCAGCTCTGGTGGATCTGTATGATGCAATACAGAGTCAACAATGAAGGCCAACTCCAACTGAAAATAATATTTCACTTGTAAGAATGGGTACCAGTGGGTCAAATCCCTACACAGCTTTTTACATCCCCGAGACTCCAGTGGTAAGATTTGCCGTATGGCAGTTGTCTTTGCTCGCTTGACTCTACACTTGTATGTGTATCCTTTGGAAATCATGACACCATCCTTTCGAGTGGAACTGGTTATTTCATTTGGTATATTTCCCCAATGAAGTCTCGGAAACATAAGAAGCCAGCAAATGAGTCAGCTTGCCAGCAACAGCAAATACAAATTCTATGAGTGGATGAAAGTGATGTAGGTTCAAATGTATGCAGACATACTCTGACAGAAGCCATTTTGAAGTGTGAACCAATATTCTAAATGGTAAAACCCATCATTCCCTGTGATGCCGGCTATAGCTCAGCCTGTCCTAGTCAGCTAACCAAGTTCTTGAACTGGCGGGCAATATTAGTTTACCTTTGGAAATGGTTGCCTCGAGTAGATCTAAGCTGCAGATACACTTATAGAAACTTTTAGTGCCCAAAAATAAAAAAAAGTACAACATTGACAATTAAAGATGGTGGAAGCAAGATGACTTCTCAAAAATAAATAGCAGGAAACAAGCATTGTCTCCAAATGGATCAGTTAAGGCAGTTCATTGGATGTTTCCATCTTCTTAAAATACTTCTGTGGATTTGAACAGAAACATTAACGGGTGACAGATACCGTCACCCCCAAAAACACTGAAATGTTTTTTCTCCTTGTTTCTGTTAACAAAAAAGAAAAATCGATTGCACAAAGTGTAAAAAATAACAAATCAGACTGCTAGGATGAAGGAAGCAGCAATCGAATAGTGACTGGAACCTGGTAATAACTCCGAAAGGTAAAGTACGTTCTCCTTTTGTTGGAGATTCCAAGCCACTACTGGATGGAAGGAGCTCACAGCATCCTATAAAAAGGGAAAGTCCTTCCACTTTGTAACCAGAGACATCTGATGTTAATACGAAGTAGGATCTTCCTGGTAAAGATTCCTCAGTTGCAAGGATTCTCTGATGTCCTGAACCCCCAAAGGGCTGCACATAGTTCATTCTGAAGTCCAGCAGACAAGCGCTCAGTTCACACCTTCCGTCACTAAGTTCTGCAGCGTGCTTTCTTTGATTTGTTGGATGAAGAGTTTGCGCTCGTCCTCCGGGGTCCGCCCGTTTTGTGCTCGCACAATGCAGGTGGGTCGGTGGAGGTTCAACATGTAGATAAGATGCTGCTTCTCGTTCTTTAGTTCCTCAATTTGGGCTTTCAGGTCTGCATTGATAGATTCCAGCTTCTCTGACTCCTTATTAGAAGAAACAAGGCAGAATTAGGGACAAGGTAAACACAGCCTACCTAGAGACAGATAATGGAATTTTATAAAAGGCATACGCTTTTTAAAACCTTTATTCCTTAAATGTACCAATGTAAATCAAGCAATGCTGCAGATAGAACAACTCTCTTTTGGTTCCTTTCTACTGCTGTCCTTTAGGAGGTGTATTAGGGTCACCTATGGTTCATTCAATTCAGCTGTGGACCCATGTAAGCCAAAGCCAAAGAGAGGCTAACACACATTAACTTTTTTTCAAAGTAGAGGATCTTACTCAACCGAGCAAAATAAAGAAACAGAACATGTTTTGGGGGGACACACAGGTACCCTTTCTCAGGGTTACAGACTTTGAGAATGATGAACTGCATGTCCCTCAGATGTTTGTTGTTTGATTATTTCTCCCCCATGCTCACTCTGCTTTATCAGAGTACTGCATTGCTGGCTTCTCCTTGCCTCTTGCTTTCAGACACTTTGCTGAAGGCTTGTTACAGGCTAAGTTCACCTTTTAAAGAGAATACATTTTGCAGTCAAGGGGTCCCAGTGCATAACAAAAAACTGTGCAGTGATGTAGCAACGGCAGACAGTGCAACGTGCGTGCACAGGGATTTGAATGAGGAAGTTTGCTCACGTCCAACAGCTGGAGTGCCCTAGTGACAGGATAGGTCAGGACATGGCAAAGCCATCTATGGGAGGTTTGTTTAGCCAGGCTCCTTGGGGGGAGAAAATGGCCAACAGGTATGAGATTTGCATTTGTCAAGATTTGAAAAGCTGCAAATTTTCTTGATTTGTACTGGGGCCACTTGACTGCATAGGCTATTTTCTTTAAAAGGTGACCCTATCCTCTAAAGTCAAACTATTCATTGACATACAGTATGTGCACCCCTGCTGTCAAATGACAGTCTGTAGCAGTTGGGTGAAATACAAAAACAAGGGGCTCAATGCAATTTCTGTTGACTCGCCACTTAGAACGGTCACAAACTACGTCCTCGTAATCAAATCATTTGCCTACTTGATGCTGTGTTTATTCTCTACACATTAGAATGGTGGAAAGGGATGGCATGGGTGCTCTCACCTTCTGCAAGCATTCTGTTTTCTCTTTCTTTTTGTTTCGACACTTTGCAGCTGCAACCTTGTTCCTCTCTCTTCTCCTCCTCTTCCTATCGTCTTCATGCGGCACAAACTGGGAAATAAAAAAGGACATGTCTGCATAAGTTTCAGATATTTTCCCAACAGTGCACTGACAAAGGATGTCTCACAACCAGCAGATAACAGATATCGGCTTTTGTTTGTTATTGGCCAATCACAGGATTAGTCTGCCAAAAAAGATTTCACTTTTGGGTTAATGCAGTCTGAATGAAGCATCGCCACGCAGATCTTAGGCAGGTTCTGGCAGACTCTGCACCCAGGTTCCGAACGCTGGTCTTTACACAGCAGTCTCGCTCTCTCTGTTGGATTTTTTTGTCTTACTATATAACAGGAGAACTGAGATTACATGGCTATGGCAGAAGGCAGTTGGGAACTCAGATGAGGGAATTACACAGCCCTCGCCGCTCAAAGATAAAAAGTCAGCTGACTGGACACCAGTTTTGAGTACATTGATCCTTTAAAGATAGTTTGTCACTTTACCTGCTCAGGACAAAGTGATATGTTCTCTTGTAAGACAACCCCACCCCCATGCTAATGTGCCTCTTCCATGTGCTCCCCTACCACTCCAGTACTTGGTTGGAGTGCTGAGCCCTAACCCTGTGTAAGCTCTGTATTGGATGGAAAAGCATCAAACAATTATGTATTTCAGCTGTAGATAAGGGTGTTCCTGGTGTATCCCTTTAAATATGAATGCCTCTCTACAATGACCCCACCGTAACCAGTTCTCCCAAATAACCACTTTGATCCAACCATAGACATAGCATACCTCTGTCTTAGACATTGTCATTTCAATGGGCCTTTCCGCAACCACAACGCTATCCAATGTGCAAGGTGCCCGGATACGCTTATTCTGGATGGTGAACCTCAGTTCTTCTTTAACCAGAGGCGTCAGGTTGGTGAAGTCTTCGAAAGCAAATGTCATTGTTGGAGACAGGCATGGGACAATGGCGGTTGCGCTGACCTCCACAGCTGATCCCTGTCCTGGGTGTTGAAGCATCATTTTTCTAAGGGGGAAACAAAATTCCAACAATTTAGGGATGCAAAACTTGACTTCACATCTATGAAATTGGATGTGTACCAAAATACTAATTGAAATAACTCTTTTAATCAAAGTTATTCACATTTTCAGAGGAAAATAGCAAAGTAAAGCCTACCCATAATTGCAGCCCCATATTAATATGTAGCATTCAAATATTCCCTGCTAACGGCTTCCGCAGCCCCAGGTTCCCCTCAACCAAGTCAGCAATGAACAAGAGCAGCCAAAAGCCAAGTCAGCAATGAACAAGAGCAGCCAATGGAGGAACAGACAGGGTGCTAGAGCAAGTGTAATGGTGCACATACGGGCAACGCATGTTTGCTTTAAGAAAATGTGGCCAGTTAGAAATCACATTTTAATGATCCACCTGCGCTAAAGGGTAAAACTTAAAAAGCTAATTGGTTACTGTACAACACCGATTTAGGCATTGCTCCTGAATAAGGAAACACAACATTTCAAAAAGTGTCCCATAACAACCAATCAGGTTTCATCTCAAATTCTGCGGCAAGAAGAATTGACTGATTGCGACAGATGATGGCTCAATGCTTGGCCCAGTTTTCCATTTATGTATAAATCAGTCTACATAGTGTGACATGAGTCCTAACAGAATTCTCCAAATGTAAAACATGACCGCTGTCCAAAAAGTAGTGATGACATCACTATATATTTCTTATGTTCACATCACTTGTGGAAAACAAACTTTGATAAGGTATCTGATTGGATTGGGTAAAATGAGCTGCATCATCACTAGTTCGGTAATAACGTCAGCAGCTACACTAATACAGCTGAAAGCTTTTTGTTGCTTGTAATGTTACAAAGTACAAAGTTTACTAGATGTATAAATAGCATTTGGCTTATAATTACACAAGCTCACAATGTTATTTTTAGGGTCAGATCACCAATTAAACCATTTATTTTCCTCAGAGGTCCGTTCCAGTGTCAACAAGAGGTGAGCGAGATTTGGCTCTTTGCCTGTCTGGAAGCCCAAGCTGCTTACTAAGTTTCTGAGGGAACTGAAAGTCATTGTAACCCCTCAAGATTATGTTATTTCTCATCACTAGGAGAAATGAAATTTAGTATCTTCAAGTGACCCAGTCATAAAATATAAACACCCTAAATAAGTGCACCCGTAAAAGACGACTCTCAGTGTATACCAATCCTGCTGCCAATGTGGATAGAACACAACTCTGTTCAGTAAAGTCCTCTGCTGAAATCCATATCGAACCAATATTTCTGGAAGTGTCCAACTTCTGGGTGCCCCCCAGATCTCAATGGTTCTCCAGCTGACCTCCATGTCACTGATGTGTCCTGTAATGGGTGGAGGTCAAAGGTAGGAACCACGGGGGACCCACAAGTGTTGGTTTCCCTATGGATTTCAGCAGATGACTTTACTGAACAGTGTGGTGTTATGGCATTGTGGGCAAGGGGAAAGTGAAGTACTGAGAGTCTTCTTTTACTGGCACACTTATTTGGGGATTTTTTTATTTTATGACAGGGTCACTTTATTGGAAATCAGGAAGAATAGATGATGAACCAGCCAAAATTCAGGTGGCCCTGTCGGTTTCTCCACTTGACAAAAGGCTGAACAAAAAAAACCTATCAGCGTATGCCTATCCTATTGCTCCAGGACAGGCAAGCTCACCCTTACTTAGCTGGTCACTAGCCTGGAGCAAGCATACGTATATCAGGTATCAAGATCAGAATGACAACCCTGAAGCCTACACCTTAAAAAACAAGGTCATCAAAGGTTTCCCTCATATCTATACTCTAAGAGGGTTCCTTTAAACTTTCTTCTCAATATGTGCAAAATGTTTTATGGGGTATTTACTAAATACGCCATCAGGTTCCAATAATTAAACAAACCTAAAAGGGATCAAAGGGGGGGAGAGAGAGAGGGGGGAGAGAGAGAGAGAGAGAGAGAGAGAGAGGGAAAGTGGAATGAGGTTCACTTATGCAATGCAGCCATATCAGTGGTGTGCGTGTCACAGAACTACAGGTGACACAGAACCTAAATAATGATTTCAACCGTATATTTTTAGCCATTTGTCTGGAGTCGCCTTTTAAGTAATCACCTGACAATACATTAACCCGATGTCACAATGCCATTAGGTTAATGTTAAACAGTCAGTGAGCTCATGGCCTCAGTGACCTGGCTATGTCCTGGAGCAACCCGACATGACTACTGCTATTTCTAAAGTAGTGGGGTAACGTGCTGCCCTGCAGCCATGGAGGTACCACATGTCCCAGCATGTCTTAGTGAGGCTGGTGGGTATGGTCAGACTTGAAACACCAACAAAGCTGGGGGGCTAAGAATTATCTGACCTTTCTTAGTGATTGAACAAGGAAGCAGAGTGTCATTTCCGGGAAAAGAATCCGGTTTAGAATGTGTTGTGTCACTACAAAGGACATTGTGTAACCTGCCAGCAACTAGTGGTGACAGCAATGAGGAAAGCAACAAGTAAAAAAGCCACCAGACATCATCAGGCGAAGAAAGCTCAGTCACTGTGACGTGCAGGATTCTCATTGTCCTCCTGTCTTGGCTGCGCTTCTATATTCTTGAGATTCATCTAAAATCTCTTCCTGCGGTCTCCATCAGCCCACAGGGACCTTCAGGTCTCCATCAACACAGGGGGACCTTCAGGTCTCTGTCAGACCACGGGACCTGCAGGGCTCCGCCAGCCCACGGGGACCTGTAGGTCGCCGCCAGCCCACTGGGACCTCCAGGTCGCCGTCAACCCACGGGGACCTGTAGGTCGCCATCAACCCACGGGGACCTTCATTCAAACCATCACTGAAGTGTGAGATCAGTTGTTACAAAGCTGTTAGTAGATCTACAGGAGATTGCACAGTGTATGGCCAGCTTTACACTTTGCCAATAAGCCTGACAATCTACACCAGGGGTAGGCAACCTCAGCACCCCAGCTGTGGAAAACCTACAAATGTCATCACATCTCTGACTCTGGGAGTCCTACCTGTGACTGTCAGAGTCTTGCAATGTCTTGTAGGACTTGACATACTACACATAGACAGCTTTGTACATGCCACACGGCAGATCCCACTCTGCAAGTCACACGCGTGTCTCTGGTCATGTATCCACATATAAGGGAACCGTCTATTCTTCTTCAACTTGCACGCCATCCACGCAAAAGTGAACAAAAAACGACTTCTGAAACCACCGAGAGATCCCTCTCTGTGTCAGTTCTGCAAAGGCTGTCACATCACACAGCTTCCACCATGGCAAAGAGCCAGGAGGAAACAATGTTATATAAAGAAAAGATTGTGTGTGTACACATCGAAGGCAGAAGCAGAAGTCACAGCAATCATCACACATGACACACTTGTATCGGTGAGAGATATACTTTGTACTCTTCTTTACCTCATCACATAAACTGCTGGAGCCGTGACAACAGAAGACAACCATTGCTGGGGGGCAGGTGACCCGGTCCTGATAAAGAATCGGTCCCAGGCAATAAAAAGGTGTTTACTCTCCGGCCACCTCATCCTCCTGACATGTCCAGAGATACACCTAATGCCCATCACAGTATAAAACCCCCATTGTCTGATCCTTCACAGGATCCATTACTGACACACAGAGCTCCACACGAGGAATGTACTGATGACAACATCCGTGTGCAATACTCAGGGGTCTCGTCTCCTCCAAAACTTTACATCAACATCAGTGAAAAGATCAAACCTTCATTCAATGTATACATCCTGGTGTGTGTGTGAGTGTGAGTGTGTGAGAGAGAGAGAGAGAGAGAGAGAGAGAGAGAGAGAGAGAGAGAGAGAGAGAGAGAGAGAGAGAGAGAGAGAGAGAGAGAGAGAGAGAGAGAGAGAGAGAGAGAGAGAGAGAGAGAGAGAGAGAGAGAGAGAGAGAGAGAGAGAGAAAAGAGAAGAAAGAAAGAACGAATGAACAAGATGGGGTCACCACTGGAATGAGGTTCACTTCGAGTGTTTATGCTGTGCAGCCATATCAGAAAGAAAGAAAGAAATAATGAAAAAAGAAAGAAAAGTAGAGAAAGAGATATATAAAAAGTGATCATTAATACACACACACACACATGTGACTGTATTCTATGACATAACACATACCTGTGTACACATGTTATACAGATACAATACACATGTTGTGTCTCGGGGAGTCATGGATCACGGAGTGTCCTCTGCTCCGTGTGGAAGGCGGAGGACTCGGGCAGAGGAATGGGGAGTTCTAGGCGGGAATGTGACGCCACCTTTTGGCGATCGGTGTGAAAGTCACATGTGAGAACTGAAAGTATTTCCGAGCATTTCATCAGAACGCAGAGCCGGAGCAATGCTCACCTCCCGGCCACCCACATGGCACTGCTCACCGGGACACCCAGCCTCCCTTCACATGGAATGTACAAGATTAAACCTACCTACAGCACAACAACTACTACCACCTACAGCACAACAACTACTACCACCTACAGCACAACAACTACTAAATACAGCTCAACAACTACTACCACCTACAGCACAACAACTACTACCACCTACAGCACAACAACTACTAAATACAGCTCAACAACTACTACCACCTACAGCACAACAACTACTACCACCTACAGCACAACAACTACTACCACCTACAGCACAACAACTACTAAATACAGCTCAACAACTACTACCACCTACAGCACAACAACTACTACCACCTACAGCACAACAACTACTACCACCTACAGCACAACAACTACCACCACCTACAGCACAACAACTACCAAATACAGCTCAACAACTACTACCACCTACAGCACAACAACTACTACCACCTACACTCTGCTGTCCTGGGGATTCTGAGATTCCTGTAGTCCGCTCTATCCCGTCAACGAATTATCTTTATATATAAACACAAAGATAACCCGCTCTCCTCACACACACAGGAAAGTAACATTCTGAATATATACACAACAATGATAATAATAATAATAACACCCAGCGTGTCCCTGAGATGTGTATACACAGCCCGGGGAGATCCTCATCATCCCTCCGGATACACATCATATATTATCAGCAATGAAATGACAATTATTCATAGTAGTAGAATGGACGGAGCCGAATGTCACATGACTTCTATTATAATGGTGATTAATAATGATGATCAGTATTACTGATAATACGTGGGGGTGGGGGGGGGCTCACTCTGATCTCTGGATACAAATCATAATAATAGATCCGGGGTCGCGATCCTAACTCGAATAGCCCCCCGATAATCTAGTCATCCCCCCACATGTATCTGAAGCAGTCCGGAGCGGGCTCTGATCGCAGTTCGGGCTATCTCAGGTCACAGCCGCGCAGCAGTTGGAAAAGTTGTTACAAAGTCTCAGCAGCGCGTTCCATTGTTCCGGGTCGGGCAGGACCCAGCTGGGTACAAGGTGAGGAGGAAGAAGAGGGGGGAGCTCGGGGGGAAAAGTCACCCAGAAAGTGATGGAAGAAGTTAGGAGACAAAGGAAGCCCCCACCCCCCTAGGAAGAGTGGGAGGCTGGCAGGAGCCCCTCTTACCTGAAGCTTGTCAGCGCGCTGCTGTTCTTAGGAAAGAATGGCAGACAAAGGGTCGGCTCCGTCCAGCCAGCACTCAGTCCTATCCGTTCCCCTCCGCCACTCTTTCTTTCTCTCTGGTAGAGTTGCATCACCGTGTTATATAGTAGAGGGGCCGTTCTGGAATGCGTTACGTCATGCTAATAATAGAAGCCATGGTGATGCAAGGTAGGACCAGAGAGAGGAGGGGCCCCTGGTGTTGATGATGATGATAAGAGGAGGGGCCCCTAGGATGATGATGATGAGGGGGAGGTGTTTTGCAGGGGGAAGCCTCTCTCCATAAGAGGAATAGGGCGAGGACTTGGGTTAACTCCTGCGTGTCATCGCTATGAGCCAATGCAGCCGAAGCCGGTGTAGTGACCGCAGGCGGCTGGCATGTGAGCGCTGGGAGGAGCCCGAGAGCGCTGCGCCAATGTTTTCATGTTATTCTCCGCTGTTACCTAGCAATGGGGTACCCGGACCGCGCTGCGCTGCGCCACCCTGGACGCGCAGGATCACAAGTGCTTTTATATACATTTGTACATCAAAAATAACTTTAACATTTTACAACAATAAACAACATTCACGAGCATTTAAAAAGTAACCCTGAAAATGCCCCCTGCCAGACACTGATCAGCGTTAGGGGGCATTTATATCACTGATAGGTAGGATCCTTAGAGAAATGCTGCACCTACTGGGGGGTTTCACATGATTGCTGTACTTTCATTCACTTGCATTAATATATTTATAGTTATGTCACGCACACATTTGCCTTGCGCCAAGACTATTCAAATCAATGGGTTGACATACCAAAAATTGGACGTGACCCTCTATTTGTGACACGCCACACTACCCTGCGTTAGTGCGTTGGGGTGCCATTCAAAATGAAAAACGCAGCAATGGGTTTTAGTTAGTGCGCATTGGGGTGCCATGGCAACGCAGATAGAACTATACCGGGAGGTAACGCGCCGCAAAAAAGCGTTTTATTGAGGAATGCCTCAAGCTTTGACCAAAATTTCACTCTTTATTTGTATGTATTAGATAATCCCTCTTATTGATAAGAAATACCCAGAGCCACCATCAAGGCTGTCATTAGGAGGCAATGGTAGTCATAAGGAGGCAATGGCATTCATAAGGAGGCAATGGCATTCATAAGGAGGCAATTGGGTCATTAGAAGGCAATGGGGGTCATTAGGAGGCAATGGGGGTCTTTAGGAGGCATCGGGGGCCATTAGGAGGCAATGGCGGTCATAAGGAGGCAATGGGGCTATTAGGAGGCAATGGTGGTCATAAGGAGGCAATGGCGGTCATAAGGAGGCAATGGCGGTCATAAGGAGGCAATGGGGGTCATTAGGAGGCAGTGGTGGTCATAGGGAGGCAATGGGGGTCATTAGGAGGCAATGGCCGTCATAAGGAGGCAACAGTGGTCATAAGGAGGCAACGGTGGTCATAAGGAGGCAATGGCGGTCATGAGGAGGCAATTTCGGTCATAAGGAGGCAATGGTGGTCATAAGGAGGCAATTTCGGTCATAAGGAGGCAGTGGTGGTCATAGGGAGGCAATGGGGGTCATTAGGAGGCAATGGCGGTCATAAGGAGGCAACGGTGATCATAAGGAGGCTATGGAGGTCGTTAGGAGGCAATGGTGGTCATAAGGAGGCAATGGCTGTCATAAGGAGGCAATGGCGGTCATAAGGAGGCAATGACGGTCATAAGGAGGCAATTGGGGTCATTAGGAGGCAATGGCAGTAATAAAGAGGGAATGGCGGTCATAAGGAGGCAATGGTGGTCATAGGGAGGCAATGGGGGTCATTAGGAGGCAGTGGTGGTCATAACTAGGCAATGGGGGTCATTAGGAGGCAGTGGTGGTCATAGGGAGGCAATGGCGGTCAGAAGGTGGCTATGGCGGTCATAAGGAGGCAACGGTGGTCATAAGGAGGCAATGGCCATCATAGGGAGGCAATGGTGGTCATTAGGAGGCAATGGTGGTCATTAGTAGGCAATGGCGGTCATTAGGAGTAAGTGGTGGTCAGGTTTGGGGTAGTTATACTAGCTGTATCTAAAATACTTTTACTTGAATATAACCAGACGACATTATTATTATTATTATTATTATTATTACACCTTTGTCCTGAGTTCTATAAGAACATTGTATTACATCAGCTCTGAAACCTTCACACCCCCAGCTAGTATCTCGCTGTAAAGTAATTACATAAGATGGGACTCGGTCTAAGCAGGGAAAGCCTGGAACCAAACAAGCTATTAAACAGCTGTAACTATTACCAGGAGAAAGGATGAGTCACCTCCCAGATCCATGCATGGCTGTCCGAGCTGACTACAAATTACCATTAATATGTCCTCTGAAAAACAACTACCCCAGGGAGCGCAATATGTCATTATTTGACTATATTGTCTGTACTGTATATATAGAAATGGGTGTCATTCTACATAACTACCACAAGGGGGCTAAACTGCACTTCTGTAGATTGTATAATACATAATCTGTGTACAGGAGAGAGAGAGAGAGAGAGAGATCGAGAGAGAGAGAGAGAGAGAGAGAGAGAGAG